>NC_135310.1:132851080-133151080 GCF_048772815.1 Callospermophilus lateralis | reverse complement strand
TAAATTTAAACTTTTTAGGAAAAGATTCTTATGCACTTGATTATTCAAATACAGCCTTTGCCAGAGATCATTCCCAAATGGTCCCTCACTATTGGGTCAAATTTCATCTGAAATGATAGGACCTATTTTGGAGAAGAAGGGTCAATTCATATTCTCATCTTTGGTGCCAGTGGGAGGAGAAAGAGGCTCAAGAGGCTGAGAGAGTCATCTGGAACCTCAGATTATCAATGAAAGGAGAAAATAAGGCTATGTTGGGTTAATTGATCCTCAAGAGTGCCTTATAATACTGGGCCCCTGTCACCTCCATGGGAAAAGGCCTGTAGGATGATGATCCCTCCACCAGGTAAACCATATTCTGATCCACATCTTCCTCTACAAAGGCAGGATATATATTATTCTAATTATGGTAGACTATCTGGACTGGCAGAACACAGAAATTTTAATATGCTTTCTTTTGGATAAAGCGTATGGGCCTCTCTCTTCAGAAATGGAATCTAGTAAAAATGATACCAAAGTCAATCTTGGTAATTCTTATGTGCCTGATTCATCTCTCATTGCTGAAAACCAAGCAACTGGCTCTAGTTTTGTTTTTTCATCTTCCCCTCCAGTCAGAGGTGCATTGTTTCCAGTGGACCCAAGGGGTCAGTTTATGAGAAGACAAACTTTTTTTTCCTCCACCTCCACCAGGAAACATATATGGAGCATCTAGAGATTATTTTCCACCAGGGCCCACCACCCCCTCCATTCCCAATGGGAAATGTCTATTCACTGAGGTGTTTTTCTCATGATCTTCCACCAAGAACTGCATTCCTCCTCTATGTCTACATTCTGAAAGTAGAAGTAAGTTACCTTCAGGGTTGATTCCACCTTGAAATGAGACTGCTACTGAAAATCCAGAACCACAACAAAAAAACCTGATATTTCTGATCTCTCTTCAAAAGTAACTTGACTTATCTCTCATTTTAAGTTGAAGTATCTGTTTTTGCTTAAGTAAGTGATTATATTTTGCTACAGTTGAAGCTTAATGGAATTATAATTCTTAGGATAGTATTTTATAAATAAAGATGATTTAAAATAAATTTTATGAGTAAATTATTTTATTTTTATTTTATTCTATGTAGTATAACTTAATTTGATAAATTTACTATTATGTAAGCAACAATAGGATTTTTGTATACAAAATCTTGCAGTCGGGGATATTTTAAAATCCAAAGAAAGCATATGCAAAGAAATGTACTTATTATGATTGTAGCATATATGAAAGTAACTTTATGTTTAATGAAAGATTTTAATTAATTTGAAGCCTTGTTCGGCATTGATGATAATAAAAATCAGCTCATTTTTTCATAAATTAGAATAACCAGAGCATATTAAGTGTAAACAAGAAAATATGACTGTCATATAAACAGGAGATTTCAAATATAAGAAATTTCCAGGGAGGAAAGATGGCGGCAAAGGGAGTGCATCATCCCCGTGTACCGCGTCACTGAGCAGAAGATTGATGAGGTAGAATGGCTAAAAGCTAGCTTGTTAGGAATTTCCAGCAAAATTGGGGTGCTCGGAAACCTAGAGGAAGGATTTTCATCCCATGAGGATCAGCTACTGGGGCTCAAACGTGAGAGATTTGTCTGCACGGAGGGTCACACTTCTTATTCAACAAATCGCCCAGCGGCTAGAGTCTGCTGCGCGCGATGGGAGACAAGATAGCAACTCAAAGATACAGTGCTGCTGATTCTGCGGGCTCCTGCCAGCTGTGCATTTACTGTACTCAGAGCTGAATTCTGGGTTTGAGACGGGGTAGGAAGTGGTCCAATTCGGTTCTCCATACCGGTCAGACCACAGAGGAAGCCAGCAGCCACCATCTTGGAGAGCTGATGTCACCATCCCTGATCGCAGCTCTTTCAGCTATAGAACAGGTAATTTCAGGCTGCCATTTGCCTGTGTCTCGCAGACAAATTCCTCAGGCTCAGTGATAAAGAACCCACGGAAACTGCTTCTTGGAGCCTGCTTCTATCAGATCATACACCGAGCCCGGAGCGGCCGAATTCCGGCTCCTGGAACTGCACTGGTCCAGGGTTAAAGAACCCGTGGAAACTGCCATTCGCCTGCGTCTCGCAGACAAAGTACTCAGGCTCAGTGCTAAAGAACCCGCAAAAACTGCTTCTTGGAGCCTGCTCCTAGCAGAACATACACGGAGCCCGGAGCGGCTGAATTCTGGCTCCCGGAACTGCTCTGGTCCAGGGCTAAAGAACCCGCGGAAACTGCCATTTGCCTGCGTCTTCCAGACAAGTTACTCAGACTTAGTGCTAAAGAACCCGCGGAAACTGCTTCTTGGAGCCTGCTCCTAGCAGAACATACACCGAGCCCAGAGCGGCCAAATTCCAGCTCCCGGAACTGCTCTGACCCAGGGCTAAAGAACCCGCGGAAACTGCCATTCGCCTGCGTCTCGCAGACAAAGTACTCAGGCTCAGTGCTAAAGAAACCATGGAGAACACACACCGAGCCCGGATCAGCTGCATTCAAGCTCAGGTTCGCCTGCTTTTCGTGACTCAGCACTAAGGATCCCACTGAAATGAATGGTCGGCCCTTCTAACTTACAGAGGTAAAAGCCAACCGAGCCTTCCTAGGCAGTGGCCACAGGATTGAAACGGGGCTTGGGAGAGAGACACTCAGGACCCACCCGTTGCATTGGTCACCCGGCAAAGGGAACGAATGGTCACCATTTGCATGGGATACCACCATGGCAGAGAACTGACGTCACGGGCAGAGGAGAGAACTTCAGTGAAACCAGCGACGACAGGTGTGTAATCCCCTAGCCATCCCTCTCCACTCAGTGGGGAAAACTTAAGGGCCCCTCCCAGCTCTCCCATGAGCACGATAGCGAGACCGAGGAAATCAGGAGTGGCGTGAGACTCGTGGAGCAGAACTCCCGGCTAGCGCTCCCACCAGGGCTGACAACTGAGGTCTCTTGCACCAGATACCGGGGGCGTGGCTACCAGAAGGTAAGCAAATTTGCTGGGGTTCTCAGCCCCAAGCTCTACAAACTTAGGGTCTGAGGGAGGCAAACAGGGAGAGTGTGCCCAGGCGCTAATGAAAACAGGGCTCCCAGGAGCAGCAGACCTGGCGTGTAGCCAGTATTGTGGTGAGCCTCACAGGGGAGTGGGGCCTAGCTTGAGGAAACACAAGAAAAGGCCCTAGACACTCAGGATTGGAGACCCGCCCAGTCTGGGAGGAAGAGCTGCTGCACAGTGATTGGTTCCCACCTATTGAGAGGAGAAGCTTGACCCAGTGGGCACAGCTCCACCTACTGCAAGAGAAGTTAATCGATCTCTATGATTGCATTTATTATTACTATTATTATTATTATTATTTTAATTGTTTTTTTTCTTTCATTTTCATTTTTTTGTTGTTGTTGGTCTTTAACTTGTTTTAATGTTTTTAATTTTTTTATTTTATTCTTATTATTTTCTTAAAAAAATTAATTTTCATTTTTTTATTATCATTATTTTCTTTTTTTAAATTTTTCTTTCTTCCCTTATTTTCTATTTTTTTTCTTTTGTCTTTTCATTTCTTTTCAATTTTCTTATTCCCCCTTCCTTGAATTCTACCTGCCTACCCTCATTCTCTTTAGTGACTTCTTCCCCTCCCTTCTAATATCTTTCCTCCCAAGCATCAAATAAATTTATAAGAGTAAACAGTAACCAAGCAATCAAACAGAACAAGAAGTAATATGAGCAGCATAAAAAAGCAAGGAAGAAAGGGAGTACAAACAATAAAGGACAGCCTAAATACTCAGGAGGACCTAGAGTCACCAGAAAAAATGGTCATATAAAGAACTCAAGGAACACCTTAGACAGATGGAATGGAAGCTTAAAGAGGATATGAGACAGCAAATCCAAACAGTGAAGGAACACATTAAAAATGAATTACATAAACAGATAAAAGAAGAAGTAAAGCATCTTTATCAGGAGATAGAGATTATAAAAAAAATCAAACAATAATTCTAGAAATGAAGGAAACGATAAACCAAATTAAAAACTCAATTGAGAGCATTACTAACAGAGTGGAGCATGTAGAAGCCAGAACATCAGACAATGAAGACAAAATATATCATTTGGGAAAGAGTCTAGCCAACTCAGAAAGGCTGGTAAAAAATCACGAGAAAAACATCCAAGAAATATGGGACAATTTAAAAAAACCAATCCTACGAGTCATCGGGATAGAGGAAGGTACAGAGATTCGAACCAAGGGAATGAGTAACCTTCTGAATGAAATAATTACAGAAAACTTTCCAGAAATAAAAAATGAAACGGATATACAAATTGTAGATGCATACAGGACACCGAGCACACAAAATCACAGTAGACCAACGCCAAGACACATTGTTATGAAGATAGCCAATAAACAGAATGAAGAGAAAATATTAAAAGCTACAAGAGAAATGAGGAAGATTACATTCAGGGGTAAACCAATAAGGTTAACAACGGATTTTTCACCACAGACGGTGAAAGCGAGAAGATCCTGGAATAACGTATTTCAAACACTGAAAGACAATGGATGCCAACCAAGAATTCTGTATCCAGCAAAATTAAGCTTCAGGTACGACAACTAAATAAAAATCTTTCATGATAAACAAAAGCTAAAAGAATTTGCAGCCAGAAAACCAGCATTACAAAGCATCATGAGCAAAGCCCTACACGAGGAAGAAAAAAAAAACAACAACCAAAACTATCAGTGGGAAGTACCTCAGTAAAGACAGAGGGCAGGGGGGAAAGCTAACCATGGAGAAACAAACTAAATTTTAAAAAAAGGATAAATAATTAAACATGGCTGACTGTACAAACCATATATCAATAGTAACTCTAAACGTTAATGGCTTTAACTCTCCAATAAAGCGACATAGGCTGGTAACATGGATTAAAAAAACAAATCCAACAATATGTTGCCTCCAGGAGACACATCTGATTGAAAAAGATATACACAGGCTGAAGGTGAAAGGGTGGGAAAAAATATACCACACACACGGTCCTCGGAAGCAAGCAGGGGTGGCCATCCTCATATCGACTTCAAGACTAAGTTAATCCAAAGGGATAAGAAAGGACATTATATACTGTTAAAAGGAACCATTCACCAACAAGACATAACAATTATCAATGTTTATGCACCAAATAATGGTGCTGTGACGTTCATAAAACAAATTCTCCTCAAGTGCAAGAATCAAATAAACCACAACACAATAATTATGGGTGACTTCAACACACCTCTCTCACCATTGGACAGATCCTCCAAACAAAAGTTGAATAAAGAAACTATAGAACTCAATATCACAATCAATAACCTAGACTTAACTGACATATATAGAATATATCAACCATCATCAAGTGGATATACTTTTTTCTCAGCAGCACATGGATCCTTCTCAAAAATAGACTATATATTATGCCATACGGCAACCCTCAGTAAACATAAAGGGGTGGAGATAATACCATGCATTTTATCGGATCATAATGGAATGAAACTGGAAATCAATGATAAAAGAAGGAAGGAAAAATCCTACATCACATGGAAAATGAACAATGTGTTACTGAATAATCAATGGGTTACAGAAGACATAAAAGAGGAAATCAAAAAATTCTTAGAGATAAATGAAAATACAGACACAACATATAGGAATCTATGGGACACAATGAAAGCAGTTTTAAGAGGGAAATTCATCGCCTGGAGATCATTAATCAAAAAAAGGAAAAACCAACAAATAAATGAGCTCACACTTCATCTCAAAGCCCTAGAAAAGGAAGAGCAAAACAACAGCAACTGCAGCAGAAGGCAAGAAATAATTAAAATCAGAGCGGAAATTAACGATATTGAAACAAAAGAAACCATTGAAAAAATAAACAAAACTAAAAGTTGGTTCTTCGAAAAAAATAAATAAGATCGACAGACCCTTAGAAATACTAATGAAGAGAAGAAGAGAGAGAACTCAAATTACTAACATACGGGATGAAAAAGGCAATATCACAACAGATGCTACAGAAATACAGAAGACAATTAGAAATTATTTTGAAAACCTATATTCCAATAAAATAGAAGATAGTGAAGACATCGATAAATTCCTTAAGTCATATGATTTGCCCAGACTGAGTCAGGAGGATACACACAATTTAAACAGACCAATATCAATGGATGAAATAGAAGAAGGAATCAAAAGACTACCAACCAAGAAAAGCCCAGGACCGGATGGGTATACAGCAGAGTTTTACAAAACCTTTAAAGAAGAATTAATACCAATACTTTTCAAGTTATTTCAGGAAATAGAAAAAGAGGGAGCTCTGCCAAATTCATTCTATGAGGCCAACATCACCCTGATTCCGAAACCAGACAAAGACACCTCAATGAAAGAAAACTACAGACCAATATCTCTGATGCACCTAGATGCAAAAATCCTCAATAAAATTCTGTCGAATCGGATACAAAGGCACATCAAAAAATTGTGCACCATGATCAAATAGGATTCATCCCTGGGATGCAAGCATGGTTCAATTTACGGAAATCAATAAATGTTATTCACCACATCAACAGACTTAAAGATAAGAACCATATGATCATCTCGATAGATGCAGAAAAAGCATTCAACAAAGTACAGCATCCCTTTATGTTCAAAACATTAGAAAAACTAGAGATAACAGGAACTTTCCTCAACATTGTAAAAGCTATCTATGCTAAGCCTCAGGCTAGCATCATTCTGAATGGAGAAAAATTGAAGGAATTCCCGCTAAAATCTGGAACAAGACAGGGATGCCCTCTATCTCCACTTCTATTCAATATAGTTCTTGTCACACTGGCCAGAGCAATTAGACTGATGAAAGAAATTAAAGGCATAAAAATAGGAAAAGAAGAACTTAAATTATCACTGTTTGCAGATGACATGATTCTATACCTAGAAGACCCAAAAGGCTCTATAAAAAAACTACTAGAACTAATAAATGAATTCAGAAAAGTGGCAAGATATAAAATCAACACGCATAAATCAAAGGCATTTCTGTTTATCAGCGACAAAACTTCTGAAATGGAAATGAGGAAAAACACTCCATTCACAATATCCTCAAAAAAAAATAAAATACTTGGGAATCAACCTAACGAAAGAGGTGAAAGATTTATACAATGAAAACTACAGAACCCTAAAAAGAGAAGTAGAAGAAGATCTTAGAAGATGAAAAAATATACCCAGTTCATGGATAGGCAGTACTAACATCATCAAAATGGCGATATTACCAAAAGCTCTCTATAGGTTTAATGCAATGCCAATCAAAATCCCAAAGGCATTTCTTGTAGAAATAGATAAAGCAATCATGAAATTCATATGGAAAAATAAAAGACCCAGAATAGCAAAAGCAATTCTAAGCAGGAAATGTGAATCAGGTGGTATAGCGATACCAGATTTCAAACTATATTACAGAGCAATAGTAACAAAAACAGCATAGTACTGGTACCAAAACAGGCGGGTAGACCAATGGTACAGAATAGAGGACACAGAGACTAATCAACAAAGCTACAACTATCTTATATTTGATAAAGGAGCTAAAAGCATGCAATGGAGGAAGGATAGCATCTTCAACAAATGGTGTTGGGAAAACTGGAAATCCCTATGCAAAAAATGAAACTGAATCCCCTCCTCTCGCCATGCACAAAAGTTAACTCAAAGTGGATCAAGGAGCTAGATATCAAATCAGAGACTCTGCATCTGATAGAAGAAAAAGTTGGCTCCGATCTACATATTGTGGGGTCAGGTTCCAAATTCCTTAATAGGACACCCATAGCACAAGAGTTAATAACAAGAATCAACAAATGGGATTTACTTAAACTGAAAAGTTTTTTCTCAGCTAGAAAAACATTAAGAGAGGTAAATAGGGAGCCTAGATCATGGGAACAAATATTTACTCCTCACACTTCAGATAGAGCCCTAATATCCAGAATATACAAAGAACTCAAAAAAATTAGACAATAAGATAACAAATAACCCAATCAACAAATGGGCCAAGGACCTAAACAGACACTTCTCAGAGGAGGACATACAAATAATCAACAAGTACATGAAAAAATGCTCACCATCTCTAGCAGTCAGAGAAATGCAAATCAAAACCACCCTAAGATACCATCTCACTCCAGTAAGATTGGCAGCCATTAGGAAGTCAAACAACAACAAGTGCTGGCGAGGATGTGGGGGAAAGGGTACTCTTGTACGTTGCTGGTGGGACTGAAAATTGGTGCGGCCAATTTGGAAAGCAGTATGGAGATTCCTGGGAAAGCTGGGAATGGAACCACCATTTGACCCAGCCATTGCCCTTCTCGGACTATTCCCTGAAGACCTTAAAAGAGCTTACTACAGAGATACTGCCACATCGATGTTCATAGCAGCACAATTCACAATTGCTGGACTGTGGATCCAATCCAGATGCCCTTCAATAGATGAATGGATAAAAAAAAAATGTGGCATTTATACACCATGGAGTATTACACAGCACTAAAAAATGACAAAATCATTGAATTTGCAGGGAAATGGATGGCACTAGAGCAGATTATGCTAAGTGAAGCTAGCCAATCCCTAAAAAAACAAATGCCAAATGTCTTCTTTGATATAAGGAGAGCAACTAAGAACAGAACAGGGAGAAAGAGCAGGAAGAAAAGATTAACATCAATGTTATACAAAATTATATATAAGAGGTTGTTCGGGGAAGGGGAAAATAAACAAGGAGGGAAATGAATTACAGTAGATGGGATAGAGAGAGAAGATGGGAGGGGAGGGGAGGGGAGGGGGGATAGTAGAGGATAGGAAAGGTAGCAGAATACAACAGTTACTAATAGAGCATTATGTAAAAATGTGGATGTGTAACCGAGGTGATTCTGCAATCTGTATTTGGGGTAAAAATGGGAGTCCATAATCCACTTGAATCTAATGTATGAAATATGATATGTCAAGAGATTTGTAATATTTTGAACAACCAAAAAAAATTAAAAAATTAAAAAATAAAAATAAAAATCATATCTGAAAAAAAAGAAAAAATAAAAAAAAAAGAAATTTTCAGTTCTCAGGAAAACTTTTAGGAATTATAAACCACCACTTAAGTTGACTTGATCCTCATTGTTCCTTATATTCTTTATTTTATTCCCATTTTCATAAAATTAAGAATTGTATTATACTGTGGGTTATGTCCCCTTTTTAATTTTTTTTTTTATATAAGTAGCATGTCATTAGGGTACAATGTGCTCATCAAGCAAGGATTTTTTGGTAGGAGTATGAGTAATTCCATGGATTAAAATTATATACCAATGAGTAGCAAATTGTGCAAAAGCACAGGGTATATATGCAGGGGCATTATCTGTTTTTAAATAAGTAGGCTTGCCCATAGTGACAAAGCAAAATAATAAACGAGAATTGTAAGCAGGTAAATTTTTGGATCAA
This sequence comes from Callospermophilus lateralis, assembly GCF_048772815.1. Lineage (NCBI taxonomy): Eukaryota > Metazoa > Chordata > Mammalia > Rodentia > Sciuridae > Callospermophilus > Callospermophilus lateralis. Next base: position 133,141,620 of record NC_135310.1, on the reverse strand, counting down.
TCTGCAGTAGCCCAAATAAACCCAGAATGATATCAGTGGAAATATAAAGAAAGGAATAAGGATGAAAAGGAGGTCAATGGGTTAACACCCATTTGCCTAAGTGCATTAGAATATAGTCCTTGTGGGTTTAAAGATTCTTACATAGGGGCCCAGAATGATATACAGTGAGAACAGTTATTGACAGTGGCCTGAGCTTTTGTGGAAGAAATGGAAAATGTCTTCTTTCATGAGCATAAAATTCATGAGTTTTACAGCATCTGACAATAAAAGATTAGGGATCTCATAGCTGTATCTGTGTGGGCGTTATTCTCTGTCAGAGGTCCAGGAATCATGGTATGGCTGTGTATATGAGCAAGGAAGATTGGAGACTTTTGATGCTGTGAGAGAGTCTGAAAGGTTAAGTAAAATAGTAAATCAGAATCCAAATGAGGGGATAATACAGCTATAGAAATATGAGGAAAAAAATAGCTATATATTCAGAATCTGTGGTAATGTTTAAAGTAGTAGAAAATAATATCAGTGCCAGGGTAATGGAGGTTTATTCAGCTTGCTGCAGAGAGAGTTGAGGCAGGATCCTGTTGTTTTTTTTTAACAACTGAACAAAAAGGGAGAAAGTAGTTGGACATCAGTTTTAATTTCTAATTTATTCATTTTATTATTTACTTATTTTAATTATAAGATAACAATATCAGAAAAATATGATTAACAGTATTAATCATCTCTTCTCTGTTGGACACTATGTTACATTTTAAGCTTTTTTTTTAAATAAAGATTTTATTTTCTAGCCATGTAGATTTTTTAAAAAATTTTACTTAAATGCAGAAGTTTCTTAGTCATTGGTGACATACAAATTAAAATATAATATGCCACTATTGCCCACACAGATGAAAAACTAAGATCACCAAAGACAGACTGTAATAAATGTAAGTGAGGATATGGAGAGAATAGAGTGTGCCCATGTTACTAGTGGATTGAATTAATTCAGTTGTTTTGGAAAGCATTGGTAATATATACTAAATTTCAAATATGTGTAACTGATGATCCAGAAATTTACTCTTAGGATATAAATATCCTAAGAGTATATAAAATTAAGGATATAAAATTTACTCTTAGGATATAAATAACAAAAATACTTGCATGCAATTTACCCAAACACATCTACAACAGCAATCATAGGAGGATACTTCTTCATCCTCCAAGAGGAAGCAACCCAAAGGCCCACAGGTGGTAAAACTCTTCAAGGCACCACATATTCATAGAAAGAAAAAAAAAACACAATAGGAGACTATCAAAAGGAGATGAAGAGACTTGGGCTTCAGGCAGTGGGACATGTGATTCTTACAAACAATGTTGAAGCTAAGAAGTTACTTCTTTCATAAAATATAAACATAAAATATAAAATGGATGCAACGAAATGCATTCCTATGTTGCTAATAGGGTCATTTTCAGATGGTTATGACAGGAAGGGAAAAAGGGATTAGAGTCTGCAGGCTCTGCTCTAGTTCATTTTTGTTTGTTTCAGTAATATATGAAAGTCGTATGCATTTAGGCAGTTTGATATATCTTACATAGATGAGATATTTCTCATTTTTCTGAGTGTACATGTGCAGAATCATATTGGATATGCAGTCATGTCTATACATGCAGTAAAAAAAATCTCTGTTTTATTCTATTATCTTTTCTATGCCCACATCCCCTCTGCTCCCATCACCTCCCTCTACCTAATCTAAGGTAATGCTATCCTTCCCCCCTCTATTGTGAATTAGAATTTGCATATTAGTAAAAAACAGGCATTTTTGGGGGGGATTGGCTTCTTTTGCTTAGCATGATATTCTCCAACTTCAAACATTTACTGTCAAATTCCATAATTTCAAGTTTAATATTTATATATTCCACATTTCCTTATCCATTCATCAGTTGAGAGACACCTAGGTTGGATCCATAGTCTAACTATGGTGAACTGAGGTGCTACAAACACTGATGTGGCTGCATCACTACAGTATGCTGATTTTAATTCCTTTGGGTATAAACCAAAGAGTGGGATAGCTGGGTCAAATGGTGGTTCCATTCCTAATTTTCTGAGAAATCTACATACTGCTTTCCATAGTGGTTGCACCAATTTGCAGTCCCACCAGCAGAGTACAAGTGTACCTTTTTCACCACATCCTCACCAACATTTATTATTGCCTGTATTCTTGATGATTGCCATTCTGACAGAAGTGAGATGAAATCTTAGTTGTGATTTGCATTTCTCTAATTTCTAGAGATGTTGGACACTTTTTCATGTATGGATCCATTGTATTTTTTCTTCTGTGAAGTGTCTGTTCAGTTCCTTAGCCCATTTATTGATTGGGTTTTTTTTTGGGGGGGGTGTTAAGTTTTTTTTAATTCTTTATATAGCCTAGAGATTAATGTTCATCCTGCTCTAAGGAGTTCATTCATTGAAGTTTGGAGACCAGCACCTAGGAAGAAAAAATTGAAGGTGATCTGCTGGGGTTTATGTAACATTGGAGGGCATGGTCCACCTTTAAGGGCTGCGATATTTCTAGGCTGAAGGACTGCAGCTTGTGCAGACTCTACCTGCCAGTGGAAGAAGTGAATTGTGTTTCATCTTAAAACTCCAGTTTCAGTAGTGATTCTCCCCACACATCTGAAGGTAACCATGCGAAGTATGGATATGCTCATTTCTTGACTGGAAGTCATCTCAAGGTGTGTACACATACCTCAACATCATGTTGTACCCCTGAATATACACCATTTATCAATTATGTCTCAGTGAAGCTGAAAAAACAAACTTGCATATTTACTTCTCCATATCTAGTGCCTGAGTAATTCTGAAACAGGGCTGTAGTCAGGGTCAAGGGCCACAACGTGGCCTGTCAGCCTTCCCAGCATAGTGCAGGAGCACATCTCTAGTGCAGGTGGTTTCCTAGAGGAGTACCTGGCACTCCCCATGTCCCACTTACAGATAGGCTGTACAATGATGCTGGTGGTGGGTGCTAGAAAGGTGGCAAGGGCATAGAGCCAGCCCCGCCTCTCCCTGTGCTCCCTGGTAACTGTGCCCCAGAACCTCTAGTGGCTATCCAAGAAGTCGCTGCCTTGGTGAGCAGAGGAGCTAGAATCCACAGCCCTCTGGCTCACTGCATGCTCGGCACCTCCTGTGTTCTTGGCTGGCTCCACTCCCTCTGGTCAGAAAACTCTGGATCTCCTACTGGCTATGTCCTCCTGGGGTGGTTCCTCAGTATGACTTTAAGGAGAAGCTGCACTAATTTTTTTCCTACCTAGAGGCTCTGTGAATCTTTTAATTCTATTTTCTTCTTTGCTCTGGATACTAGGAACCCCATTGACTAATATTTGATGGTTAGAGGGTTCCCAGCTACTCTTCATTATCATTATTTTTATTATTTTCTATTTGTCTGAATTTCTGTCTTTATAAATTTATGTTACTGAATTATATGTCCTTATGAAATGCCATGACTTCTTTTTTAGAACTAGGTTGAATAAAATTAAGAGGTAAGTCAGTTAATTTTTGTCACTCAAAGAGAAATTACTCTCTTTTCCTTTGAATGTTGGCTATTTGCCAAAGCTTCCATTGTATTGAGGAGAAATTGGAATACTGTGGAAGCAAACACAGGGTCTGATCCACAGTAAGTGACCCTCCAGCCCCAAAGAGCCCTGGTGCTCTGTGGACAAGGGTATGGGACCACTGGGCTGGTAGGTGGGGCAGGAGGGACCTTTCTTCCATTTGTCTCCTTCGAGATTATCTGTTCCATCACACTGAATAAGTGCAATGAGGAACTAATTGGAATAGGAGCCCATGTTTAACAATCCAGTTGTGTCAGTAGTTTTAAAAGAGTTCATCTCCTGGCTCTGTGTCAGGCCCTGTGTTACATGAGCATTTTAATTTTAGCCTGATATATGGAGTGGGACTGGGGTGAGAAGGCAGAAAAGGGGCTTGAGAGGGTGCTCTTCAGGGCCCTGAGCAGCTCCTGAGAAACATCCACCCTATGCTTTTCTTTCTGCTGCAGAGCCTCCTGGGACGCACTGTCATTCAAATGCACTTGAAATGCCTACACCTGGCCTAATGGTCAATTTGCTATTTACTTAGGAAGTTCCTAGCTCATCAAAGCCTGTGAGTAACTTTGAATAAAAGAAAAGAAAACCTAATTTTCTCGAGTGGTGGCAGGTCAAGGGCATAGCTCTTCAAGGGTGAGCTATGCCCTTACACTGCTGAAATGGCAGGTGGAGCCTGATGAGAATTCTCCTTGAGTGAGATCACTGCCAGTTCCCTGGTTACCAGAGTGAGAACCATGAAGGGACAGGACTCTGTCTGACCTTGAAGGAGGGACATTTCACTGTCACCATGACGCCAGAGGAGTGGAGCCACCATCCAAGATGCTGGCACATGCAAGCTTTTGTCATTTCCAGTGAGGGCCTTCTCTCACCTCCTCATGGCCCATGTTTGTAGGACAGTGGAGAAGAATGGTGATGGATTAATACATAAACTTCATAAGCCTCTGCTGGGAAGCAGGCAGGCACTCAGTGTGTGAACTGTGAAACTTTACAAAAACTTGCTGAAGTACACACTTCTATTGTCCCCTTTCTACAGATGAGAAGTCTGAGGAGGAGAAACATATCCCAGAGGGCAGCCTACATCTGTGGTTGACCTGGCTGCATGCGGCTGATGACAGACCTCCAGCAGGTCCATAAAGTCAGTGGAGCGAAGACTGCATCAGTGGTCTGACACTGGAAAAGCTGGCCTGTGCAACAAAACAGTAGGGCCTGGTGAAGCTGGGATCCAAGACAGACATGCACGACTTCACTGAGGGGTCCATGCAGCCCAGGGGGCTGTGAGGCATCTTTGCTCTCCTGTGCTCATTCCACAGGGGAGGCAGGTAGCTTCACAGAGGGGCTGGTGGAGTGAGAGCATTTAATGGAGCTCAAGCAGTCACATTGGGCCAGGCTCAGCCAGGGACTCCCAGGTGACCTTGGAACAGGTGATTTCTGTGGCTTCCTTTCCTCTTCTCCAAAGGTGAAAGACTTGAATGGTAATTTCTAGGGTTCCTCTAAGTCTAAAAATCACCACTCAACCCCAGGGAACATGGACATTGGAAATGACAAGGTAATCCAGCACCAAGAATGTGGGCCGTGGAGGTGGCTTGCCCAGGTTTGAATCCTGGCACTTTGGCCTCCTGTGCAAGTCACATTAAGTTAATCTCCATAAGCCTCAGATCTCTTGTTTGTAAAAATAGAATGCTGCATTCCCAAGGGCCCTTGGGAGGAAACAGAGTGGGCAAGACACACAGTTCCAGCCACACAGCCTTCCTCATGAGGCCATGCAGGTGTTCATAGGTAAAATGCTTAGATGAGAAGGGCTGTAACTCATGGGTGGGCTAGTCTTTCTATGGATTAATAATTTGAAAGAACTACTAAATGGTAACTTAGATGGGTGTGGCTGGAGGAAATAGGTCACTATGCATGTGGCTTGGATGATATCTGTCCCTGGACCCCTTCCTCTCTCTTTCTCTCTCTCTCTCTCTCTCTCTCTCTCTCTCTCTCTCTCTCTCTCTTCTCTCTTTTTGTGGGGCTGGGGATTGAACCTAGGGCCTTGTGCACAGGAGGCAGCACTTTACCTACTGAGCTATATTCTCCAGCCCCTGCTCTCTCTATCTCTCTGCTTCCTGACTGCCAGGAGCCCAGCAACTTTCCTCCAAGACACCCTTCTGCCATGATGTTCTGCCTCACCTCAGACATGGAGCAGTGGACTTGGCCAAACATGGACAGAATCTCAGAAACCATGAGCTCAAAATAAACTTTTTTTCCTCTAAGTGGATCCTGTCAGGCATTTTGGTCATGGTAATGACATCTGACTGAAACAATGATTGTTATGGGCAAGGTGGGGTAAATGTTTTCTAGAGCTCACCATGAAGGACATGCCTAAGACATTTCTTTTATAAAATACTAATGGATGCATTTTACTATGGGGCAGAGCCAGGCACAGAGGCATAGCTATTCATGGAGTAAAGATTTCTATCCAGTGTTTCTAGGAGAGAAGGGAGAGTAGTCTGGTGGCAGAAGAGCCAGGTGCATGGGACAGGAGTTGAGTATAGAATGACTGAGCTCTGATGAAAGATCATGCCAGTGAGAGAACCCCACAGGTATGGGGGTGCTGAAGGAGAAGAACCAAGACTAGACAAACCCAGAAGGTGACCCTTCCCCCAAGGCTGAAGGATGTGCCTCAGGGGAGGCATGGAAGAAATCACCCGGGTGGCCATGGTGAGCCATCTGGAGCTCATGGAAGCATGCAGAGAGGATGGGGACACCTTTGTGAGCAGGGAGCCAGGTACCCAGGGTCCTGTAATTTCTGCTGCACTGATGTGGGGTGTGGTGTTCTATGAAGTCCTGGTTTCCCTTTCTGTGGATACAAGCCTGGATGAGGATTTTTTTTTTTTTTTTTGGTGGGGCTGGGGCTTGGTGGTCATCTGGTAATTCTGTTTGATTTTTTGAGACTCTCATGTCATTTACCCTGATCCCCACCAGCTACAAAGGCATGGTTGCCTTCTCTCCGCTCTCTGATAGAAGCTGTCCTAAGAGGCAGGAGGTGTTCTCTCTTGTGGGGTGATTTGCATGTCTTTGATGGCTAATGACATGGGGCAACTTTTATGATGCCATTTTCATATTGGGTAAATGTTGTCTCCAGTTCTACCCTTCTTCTTTTTGATCCTCTTCCAGATCCACTTCCTCCTTCTTTACCTGAGTGGGCCTCATTCCATTTTTGTACCATAAAACTGACCCTTTTTTCTTCCATTTCTCTATGTTCCTTTACTTCTTTCATTTGTTTTGAGAAATATAATATTTCAAGTGGTAATGAACACACTAATGGGTTCTCATTTGCTTTATGTGTAGTTTAATTTAAAAACCAAAGCCTTCTAAATAGACATATGCATCCATAAATTGCACGCAAATAACACACAGTATTTATGTTTTGATGGCTCATGCTGTAAATACTGTTCCATGGTTTACTTTTTCCATCAGTGTCTGATTTTTCAACCCCTCTATTCTGTGATGTGCTGTTCTGTAAGGGTGATGTGTAGTTCTGGCTCCAGCTGCCCCTGTGGCATAGTCCTGAGTTCACACTGCAGTCATTCTTCTCCAACTTGGGTAGCTTCCTCTGCCCTGTCTGTTTGGTTCGTGCTTCATCGTATGTGGTATAATACAACATCGTGTATTACATTAAGGTGGTTCTTTCTCTTAGATTGTAAATTCCTTTCGGGAAGAAACCCTATTTGAGTTTCCTCTGGATTCCAGCACTTGATGAGCTTGCACCCCACACAGCACAAAGTCAACTGAAAGCTAGAGGTGGGGCAGGGCAGTGTGGCAGCCTCTCCAAGGGCAAGCTGCACCTTACTAGGGAAGTGATTTTCAACTTAGAAGTGAATTTCTCCCCGGAGCTCACGCTTGGTTACAAAGAACTGTGCAGTGATGGAGGGATCCTTGACCTGCATTTTCTAGCTGTGGATGTGACTGCAGATTGTGTAAATGTGGCTGATTTTATGGAGAAACTGAATTTTAAATTTTATTTAATTTTAATTAATTTAAATTTAAATTGTCATGTGGGACTTGTGGTAGGATGTACAGAGCAGATGATGTCTGCTGATAGCAAAAAATAGTTTTTTGTTTTTGTTTGTGTTGTGTCCTTAAATGATCATCCTGATACTTAGGAATGATGAGTAATTTAGCAACATTTAACAAAGAGCTAAAACAGCCTACTGTATGCTGGGTTTCTTCACCCGTGAAGCCCATGATACCTCTTGATAGGACTGTGGATGAGACAAGACATTTCTGCAAGGCCCTTCAGTGAGTGCTCATCAAAAATGGTAACAGTCAGTCTTCTCAGCACTTGGTCATTACTGTGTACTGAACTGGGGAGATGTGGGTCTGGCCTGCAGCCCCTGCTCTTGAGTCTGGAGAAGACAGAGTGAACTGTTGAAGCCAGGGCACCCCCATCCCAGCCGTGTTCCTGAGACACAATGTTGGGGTCATTGATGGTTTTCCAGCCTGAGCCTTCTACCCACTTGCTGAGAGTGCCAGATGTTTTAGCACCCTAAATGATGGTCTGAGCATCTCACTCCTTTTTGGCCTTTTTGAAAGGTTTCAGGAATTGTGATCTGTGTCTGGCTGCTGGCTGCCTCCCTCTTTAATTCAGCAGACCACAGGAGCCTCTGCCCAAAGCCCAGTTATGGTCTTGCTGCTTTGCTTCCCAGCTCCTCCAGGGTTCCTTCTTTCCTGGAGGTCAAAACCCACTTCCCTGAACATGGGTACATCCGATCAGTCAGTGTCGTCCTCTCCCTTATGGGATCCTGCTCCCTTGGGCTCTTGCCATTAGAGCCCAACATGTGCTCAGCTCCTCCACATGGCACTCTTGCTGGTTGCCCTTCCCATCCACAATGCCTCCGTCCCCCCTTCCTGCCCTACTCAGGTGGCCATGTCTCCTGGCTCTCTTTCCTCCCAGAGCTGTAACCTCAGTGCTCAGGCAAGCACCACCTCCATGTGGAGAAGGCCCAGCCTCCTCACTGCCCCCACACCTGTTTCTGTATTTGTCTGGCTGTCTTACAGAGTGCTTATGTCCTGGGGTTTGCTTTCTAGACTTTAAAACCCATAAATAAGGAGGTGGTGTCTGAGTATCTGTGTCCCCACAGCACCACCAAACCAAGCATGGCAGAAGGTGAAGATTTATTAAAACAAATGAGGAAGTTAACAGCAGCTTTTCAGCATCAGGATCTGGGTCCTTCTAGAGCAGGGTCCTTTCCTAACAAGAAGGAGCCCTAGAAACTCACAGTGTGGCAGTTTCTCCAGCAAAGTCCTTTGTGTATGAAACCGCAGAGTGTATCTCTTCATCACAAAGCCACATGTCTCTATATAACAAGGATGTTTTAATATTTGCTAAGTGAGGATGGACACTGTGGAGAACACAGCCCTCACTCATGATTCCTGCAAGCTAACACTTGGAAACATGGGCTGTTTCTCATGTTGTTGGTAAAAGACAGCATCAGCTCCTGCTTCACTGAGCGCATATGCACTTTGTTAAGCTTGCATGTATCCCAAGGCAGAATTTAAAGTGAAATTTACCTTCTTGACCTCACTTTGAATTTGCTTCAGATTTAGGTGCAGTGTTGACATTTCTAAGAAAGCAACCTGCTTTTGTTCCCAATTTGGGGCAATGAGCCTAGGACAGATTGCTGGTTAGCAGAACTGTCAGAAATGTCTTTACCAGACATCCTGATGGCATGACCAGGCAAGAGATGCCACAGGGCTTATTAAGCAATACAGGCTGACACCCACCACAACACAAGGGTGGGTTTGATAAGTCATTGCTGTGTACAGGGAGTGCTATTGATTTCTGGATTAAACTACAAAGCAACTGTTGAGTACTGCTCTGTGACCAAAAATGGTAATGGAACAGAAGCTAAGAAGGGTCTGAATTCACTACAAATGAAAATCTTAAAATCCAGCTGTTTCTGGTTTATATAGTGAAAAATTAAATTGGCACATTATCAAGTTTGTGGGTGAAACTGTGCTGTGGGGCCTTTGTCAGAGCTGCAAGGAATGGGCCAGGAGGGGCATGGAGATCTTGGGGCAGCTAATGTTTTTATTCATGGTGGGATCTCCTTCCTCTGGTTGTCATTGCTGCTTTTGCATCAAGAGAGGATTGGTGCTACTGCTTGATAGTGACAATGACATTCCCCTGGGGGGTTATACTTTAATTGATGATGAGACAAAGAGAAGGAATGGAACTTCAGCAGGAGAATAAAGAGAAGAGCATCCTTGTAGAAACCAGCTAATGGAAAGGAGCCCAAATCAGAGAGGGCTGGCCCCATGCTCTCTGTGGAGGCACAACAAACCCTGGTGAAAGCTGTTTCTTCTGAGGTATGGTACCTGTAATGGGCCAAGAGGAGCAGCAGGGAGACGACCAGCAAACCTCAGAGTACTTGCACATTTGGTGATGTTATCATGCTTTGTGATGTATCAAGACCTTAAATTAGCATGTGAACATTTCTCTTTAACTGGGAAAGCCAGTAGTACAACATGGTATCTGACCCTTTAAACAACCCTTGATAAACAAGCAACACACAGTGTATATGTTCTGGAAAATGTGAATGAGATGAAGGCACTTGCTGTTCATCTGGTCCTTAGATAAGTATCAGATATTGGAAATCCAATATTGAGTGACTGGCTGCATCATCATTGTTACCAGCCATGCTGATGGAAGTTTTTATTACTATTGTGGTTTTGTAAGACTCCAAGTACTTTGCCTAGATATTTACTCTGGACCTCATAGCCCTGGTGGGGTTTGGGAATGTTATTCTCATTTTAAACTTGAGAAGACTGGGGTAGCATGTTAAGGTCTGTAAACAAGTCAGATTGGCACCTGTTATTTTGCCAGAGAAATGTTAGAGTCTGTAAACAAGTCTGGATGGCACCTGGCAAAATGCCAGAGGGAGTGGTTTGTAAAGTAACAAAAGCAAGCCATTAAGTGTGGAGATTCCTTATTGGTTGACTGCTGTATCTATTTTATGCTAATTAGATAAGCTGTGTAAAATGTATAAATATCGCTCAGATCCTACAATAAACGGCTTCCATTCCTGCTGTATCAACGTACACAAGTTATTCGTCACCCCCCAGTTATTCTGCTGCAACCGGCCTGCGACAGTAGCAGAAGTTCTTGGGTTGTTACTGAGAGCATGGTGAGAGTCTTACAGTTGGGAGACAAATGTTTCTAGGAACTAAAGCTAAAGAATCTTTCTCCAGTCAGTGCATAAGTAGCATCCAGCAAGGAAGAAGGCAGGATGCAGATGGACGGCATAACCTACACAGTGCTGTGCACATTTCGGTCTTTTGAGTGACTCTCCTGTTCCTCATCTTGGGGAAGTGAGCACAGATGGTGTCCTCGTTTTGTTTTGGTGTAGCAGCATCTTCTTGGCTGGCTGTCCTAATGAAGCTCTCCTGGTGCTTCAGGCTTGGGAATAGCAGGGAGAGTCTCCCCTTGTCCAAGCTGTTGGGAGCCCTCCGCTCTGGCCTGCAGCAAGCCAGCTTGTGCCCAGAGCCAGCTTCCAGTCAGGCCCTCAAGTTGTTAATGGCATGAGGATACACCTTTTTTTTTTCTTAAGGAAGCATTTTTATTTAATTTTTTTGGGGGGGATCTGCACACAGTAGAGAGAGTTCCCATATCCCCAACACCAGGTTCCTGTCATACATGAGTGGGTACATTTTTCACAATGCTGAACCCATGTGGAAGCATTAGTATACAGGTAGGTGCTTCATCAATCCAGACTTTCTTGCTTACCTTAGGTCCTTCTGTGTCCCAGGACCCCCTACAGGATCCACCATGCCTCCTTAAGCTCCTTTGTGTTTTTTAGTTTTTTGTTTGGTTTGGTCCTGGGGATTGAACCCAGAGGTACTCTAGCTTCAAGCCACATCCCAAGCCCTTTCTGGTTTTTATTTTAAGACAAGATCTTGTCAAGTTGCTGAGCTGGACATGAACTTGTGATCCTCCTGTCTGATCTCCAGCTGGGATTATAGGCCTGCTCCACTGTGTCCTGGACTGCCACAGTCTGGCTGGGCAAAATAACCAGGAGGTGACAAGCAACTTGAAGGTTGAAGCGGGAACTGCTTTATTACGGAACAACAGCGGTATGTGTATGTATATATATATATATATATATATATATATATATATATATGTATATAACTGATTACACACAGCTTGTAATACAGCAATCAGCCAATAAGAAATCTCCACCATCTCAATGGCTAGGTGGAGTTGCCTCACAAACCACTCCTCCTGGCAAACTGCCAGGTGCCATCTTGACTTGATTTGACTGGACTTTCCTTGTTTTTGATGATCTGGATGGTTTTGAGGAATTCTGATCAGGCATGTTGTAGACTGTCCCTCAGCTGGTATTTGCCTGATGGTTTTCTCTTGAACACATTCCTACTGGTGTTTGGGGCAAAAGATTGCAGAGGCCCTTCCCATGCTCTGGTTATGAGGCTGCCTGCCATAACCTTGACTACACTGCTGCTGTCAGCCTCCATCACCTGGCTAAGGCAGCATGAGTCAGGGTTCTCCAGGACATGGGTGACTCTTTTTAAAACAGAAAACCCCTGGACAAGCTTAAACTGACTTTATTGGAGCAAAACAAAAATGATTATAAATCAGGCATCCCCAGAAACCAGAAGTGGTCCAACTAGCTATGTGACCAGGCAGGGTGTGTGGAAACTGGAGCAGGGAGTAGAGACCATGTGCCTGCTCTGTTAGCACCTCCTCTGACTGACAACAGCAACAGAGATGGGACAACCTACCCATGTGGTCCATCAGGCCTGGGACAGGAGCTCAATCCAGTCAGTGCCTTCTGCAGGTCCTCCTTCACCCTATTCCCTTCCATATTGTGAACATTAGAGTAGGTGCCATGCAGGGCCCACCCTGGAGGAGCAAGGAGCAGGGATAGAGCCACCTCCTTAAAGGTGAACTGTCTGCTAGTCACTCAGATTGCGTCCAGGAGAGGGGACCCTCTACATGTCCCACCTACCTGCTTATGTCATATGACTCCTGATACTTGTCTTGGATATTAACCTGGATATTACTGACCCACACCTTGTGTCACCTTGCCCCTTTGCTCTAGTTTTGTCCCCAGGCATTTTTTGGAGTGCTGCTGTGTCCCTTGAGACATTCCATCACTTTGAAGCATTCTGTGTTCTTGGTTTTCTTTCATAACTTCCTGACTTCGGGCTCCACCAGAGGCTCTGGGGACACCTTGTTTCTTTTCTGCTCTTGCTCCACAGTCAGCTGTCATGCCAGGGGATCCTGATTCCTCTTATTAAAATAGTGAGATTAGAGAATGAGTTATGGTGAATCTCCATTTTTAGTAAGGAAATATTTGTAGGAAATGGAAAAGAGACAGGTGACATATGTTAATGTGTGCCTTTTAATCTACTTGGGCTTCTAGGAGTCACAGAGAGTAGCATAAAGTCCAGCCTTGTCTCAGTCCACAGGCAGGCTGGGGGTTTGTACTACTTTTACAAAGTCACTGTAGAACAGAGCTTATGATTTTATGCCATCAGATACAATAGTACACAATGTGATTGCCAGCTTTTTACATAGTTGAGAAAGATCAGATACTTCCATAGATGGGCTTGCCTGAGGGGTGAGCCTGTGCTTGTTCCACAACCCACAGTCCAATAAACCAGTGGCCCAAACTAAAGAGGGGAATTTTACATTAATTGAAAAAGCATGTGATGTGTATCTGCTAAGCATGGAGGAAGACCAGCTTTTTAAACAGAATCATAAAAAAGCAAAATGCATAAAAGGGAATCAATAGTTATATTTAAAATAGAATAGTGATATTTAAAATGCAAGTTTGAACTTGCATGACAAAGGACAAGGATCAATTCTAAGCTGGGAGGATGGTACACAAAGAATTCGTACAACAGTTAAAAGACAAAGAAATGGAAAATGAGAAGTGTGAGCCTTCAGTAGGTAAAAAGGAAAATCAGAACAGCCAATCAACTTAGTGAAGTTTACCTCACAAGGCCCCCTACACTAGCACCAGTGAGGTAGTATTGCACAGGCCTCACACTGTCAAGGCAGGTGCTGTGGGGGAAGCCATGGTGCCACCAAGGGTCAACACTCCTGCACACTGCTGTTGGGGTGATTAACCAGGATCCAGGAGAGAGCAGTTTATAGAGTCAAACCCCAACATGACCTTGCTTCCACAGACCCTAGCAGCTCAAATTCTAAAGGTCTGTTTTGGTGGAATGCACATGGGACTCACATGCATATGACAAGTAAGAATGCTCTACATTATAATAGCAAGAAGCCCTAAGATCCAGGGCCCATCAGGGGAAGGATGAATGGACAAAAAGTAGCAGATGCTTAGGAGGGGAATTAAAGAGCACTCAAAATGTATAAATAAAGTCTATCTTTTCATCTCTTTTCTATCTGCTTTACAAAATGAATCTCTCTCACAAATCCTTCTGCTGAAAAACAAGGTGTGGAATGAAGCAAGCACAGGATTATAAATTATTATTGCTCTGTGTGATGAAATATTGAATAATCCAAAATATTTTCTATATGTATATCTATGCAGATATAAAAGTATTTTTAAGGTGGGTAAAAACAGTCAAGATACCATAGTAATGGTAATAATTGGGGATGTTTGAGGGAGGAAGTTTGGAAATGCAGAGTAACCTATATTTGATGATCTAATCTGCAGTAAGAAGAATGGATTCCTGTATCAATAGTAAAATTAAAAATTAATTTTATTTATTTTTATGTGGTGCTGAGGATCAAACCCAGAGCCACACATATGCAAGGCAAGCAAGCAATCTGCCGCTGACCTACAACCTTACCCCTAAAAATTAATTTTGAAAAAAGAAAGAAAAATTTTACAGATATCTCAGAAAGAGAAAAAAAACCAAAAAGTTTAGCTCTTAACAAAGGCAAATTTTTTTCTAACCATATTTGCCAAAGTTCCAAGAGCTGCCATTGATTGCTGAGAAAATAGCCTTCACATTTAGAAGTCTGGGGTCATTTTCTGAAAACACACCTTTCATGCCCCCTAGGACATGGATCACTGTTGTTTTCATTTCTTGCTCATTTTCAAATGGATTTTCTTGCTTCTGCTTCCTGATTCATCCTCTTGCCTACAGATTCACAACTTTTTCACTTTTCATTAAGATGAAATTTCATTGATTATAAAAGCAATATTCTTCAGATAAAAGGGACTTATTTAAGAGGACTATAAGGAAGAAATCATATGCAAGAAATTAAAGAGGTATCTTTAGTCCTCTAGCAGAAATGGAATCAGGACATTCCCTTGCTTGGATTTTGAGTAACCAAAACTTGAGCCTATTGCCACCAGTTCCTCCTCTCCTCCCCCCTCCCATGGAGGCTGGGGCCAGTGACTGGCTGTTCTGGAGCCTCTTTCCCCTGGAAAACATGACCTGTGAACCAAGCTACAGAAATCTGTAAGTGCACCTCTACCACTGAGAGAGGACTGGAACTGAGACTCCTGAGTAATCTGGGAGAAGTGGGACTTGGATGGTTTCTCTAGCTTCCCAGTTATCAAGAGAAACCCTCATTAGCCTACTCTACTGACCCCTTATTCCTGAGGTTCTTGACTTGAAGAATGGGAAACTTTAATCAACATTCAGTGTTTTCTTAATCAGTAGAGAATAAATGTTTCTCTGCTGGTGCACAAAACTTTCTGTGTTCAAGGTGCAATACTAGTATGGGTTGTGGTGAGTCAGGTTCCCCCACCTCTATCTCTTTCAAAGCTACAAAACAGAACATCTTTTGCCTGAAGGCACCATTCATCCATTCTTGCCTCAACTATTTTGCTCAGCACTTGGGACACACAATTGAGCCAACCCATTTCCTGTGCTTATCCAGAGGTAGGGAGACTTTCTGCAAAGGCCAGAAAGTGGGAATCCTTGGCTTTGTGACCCTACATCTCTATCACAACCCCTCATCCTTTCTGCTGCTGCATCAAAGCAGTCACAGCCCCTGCAGCCACAGACAAATGGAACTGGCTGTGCTCTAGCAAAATGTAATATGAATATTAATGTTAATTAATAGCAGGTGGGGTCAGATTTGGCTGGAGGGCTGTACTTTGCTGATCTCTAGACAACAAACTTAATAAAAAGGAAACTTACAATTTTATAAGAGAATAAGAAAAGGTGATTTGGGGTGTGGAGTGAATGAGCCTTGCAACTTTAAGGGGCTGAGAAGTTGACACCCGGGAAAGCCTTGGAGAGTGACAGCCAGCCCTGGGCTCTGATCATGGTAGCTGCAGGCAGAGGAGGAGTGTTGTCTTGGCTTTCTGCTTCAGTGTCAATCACATCTTTAAAATACCTTTGCAGCAATATCCAGGCTGAGTGACCACCTGGGAACCATAGTCTGGCCAAGTGGACATACAGGATTAACCATCACACTACCTTCCTCTCTCCAGGTATCTTCAAACCCAACACCCATGGGTCAGCCTGTAATTAAAATTCAGGCCTCAGGAAAAAATACACATTTCCACTGTGCTTGACATTTTAGTCACCTGCTGGGTGCATGGTTGACCTGAAGAATGTGAATTCTGTAGTTCCAAGAGGAAGAGAGTGGATCAGTGACAGATTCCCTGGCCCACTCAAGGGCAGGTTCAGTTGCAAGATAGCCTGGTATCTGCTGCTTTAGGAAACTGTCAAGCAGGAACAAAAGTTAACACAATGACATTGAGTTAGATAACAGGGTTGATCTGTGCCTCGAGGTCCTCCTGAAGCCACCTGGGTTAGCTCCTGCACAGCAGCTCCCACTCCCACCTCCTTGCAAGACTAAACCCCCAGCCACAAGGGGGCTCTCTACCTTACTGTCATCGAAGGGATATCACAGTGGTGCAGTTTCAGTCTTCTGACTAATTCTTAACGTGTTTTGTTCCTACTCATCTTTGTGTACTTTCAAAGGCTCCAAGTTCCTCTGTGGTTCCTATTTGCTTATCCCTGGATGAAGGCCCTTATGGATGGATTTCCACTTCTGTCATAACTAACTTCTTTCTTTGTACTTAGAAGCCTCCATAAAATCATGGGCACAGGTGGATTATTATTACCAAGTCTTTCTTCTTCTCAAATTGAAAACTTTTAATGTCCAATTGAGGCAGTACACTTCCTTTCTCCCTCTTCCTCCTCTTTCTCCTTCCCTCTCACAGCCTCCTTTATTTCCTTTCTTCCTATTTTTTTCTTTTTTGTTTCTACTTTTCCTGGATTCTAAACTGGCAGTTGGAGGACTAGCTGTTAGCTTAAATTCTAACTGCTTTTGAAGTTCATTCTTTCTCTTTAAATAACTCCCAGGATAATTAGCTTGAGAAGATTGTTATTAGCAGCAATTCTTTCAGTGCTACAGAAATTATTTTCATTGTGAATTAATTTCTTTCTTCTGAACAGAGTAAAAGCCCAAGATCATAGGCTGGGAATTGGCTTCAGAGCAGAGCAGTTGAGAATGTCATACAAACCCCTGACCAGTGCCTCTCAATGCTTCTGTGAAGGTCCTTGAAACCCAGGGAAATCTGAGATACCATGACTGCCCAGAGGTGCCAAACAACATGACCACATCTCATAACATAGCATCCTGGGTGGAATTTTCAGACAGAAGAAAGAGAAGAACTACATAGTGAGTAATGCATGGACATTAGTCAACATGTCAGTGTAGATTCATTGATTGTGACAGATGTTCAAAGCCATGTCTATGCTAACCATTGGTGAAACTAGCTGAGAGGTATCATTAACCTTCTGCACTGTCTTTTCAGTTTTTCTATAAACTAAAACTGTACTAAAACTAAAAGTTTATCTTCAGAAAAGAAGACTGGACATGTTGCACAGGAGATACTTTCATTTGGCTGGTGCAGGGAGAGTGAGTGGAGGTGATGTGGGAGATGCTGATAATGGGACTGTATCCAGTCATGCAGGGCCTCATGGCCTGCCTTGGCTTCCTGCTCTACCCAGTGTGGATGTAGGCAACTGTGCAGAGGCTCTTAAGGGCACAGCAGTGTGATGGGTGGTACATCTCAGGCCATCTGGAGTGGTGTTGAGAAGGAGGGTGGGATATGTGTCTCAGACAGTATTTGGGACATACTTGTGCTAAAAATCATTCCTTTTTGCTTATATTAAATATCACTGGGAATCCAAAGGTTCTTTTGGCACCCTTGGCTGTGTTTCAGAGAGACATTGTGGGACTGAGAACTAAACACATGTGGAGAAGTGATTGGCCAAACAGAAGCCACAAACCTGCAGGTGGATGAAAGCTTGAGGTTCTTTTTGTATGAACTTCACAGTCCCAAGTTCTCTAGAGGACAAGAAAGCTCCATAGCAAGGTAACTATTTTGGACAGGCTCACCTGTACAAGGTGGCCTATGCAAGGACTGTGGCTGTTAGAGTGCCTCCAAGAGGTGAGGCCAGGATGGAATGAGAAAATAACAACTGGAGTTGGAGCTGAAGCTGACACTGATCCTTTTCATTCTAAGTTTCCCATTATAAGATGAGAAATTTCTTGCAAGACAGCACATTAGCAGCTGAGATTCTGGAAGATATTCACAGGACATGATGTTGAGCTCTCAGGAGATATCTAGACTCCTGGGACATGGCTGGGTCTGGCAGGGATAAGGAGAGAGTGAAGAAAATTTGGAGTGTGTCACAGGCCTTGAGACAGGTAGAAAGGATGAATGTGTACCCTGAAACTCAGTGCTAAAATTAAAAAGTCAAATCTTGGGATAACTTGTGGATTTTAGTAATACTTAATTTTTTTTCATTATATTTGAATATACATTTGGGCTCTATCTTCAGTTTCCATAAATTATTTCATAAAAGAAGAATCAGTCAAGAAAAGGAACACAGTAATTTAATATAGTTAATTGGGAAAAGCTTGAATTTAGTACAATTAATTTCTAATGTTTTTTTTTTGTTGTTGTTGTTGTTGTTGTTTTTTACAATTTGACATCTATGATCTTTGAAGTGTGCCACTTCTCAACTAAAACCTGAAAGAAAATATATGTGAGTTTGCATCTCTGTCTCTTTTTCTTATGTAAATATCTTTATACTTTAACCTTTCAGCTTTTGGAAGAAATAGAATGAAAGATGGGCTGTGGATCTCTCAGATATTGTCTGTACTAAACACACTGGTATTTGAATGTAAGTCTTAAACAACTGTCCTTCCCTCTACAGAAATCCAAGACTCATCTCAGCTGTTGGGTGATTACATGCTTACATTGTCAATAAAAACAGTCCCAGCTTCCACACCTGCTCCTTCACATCAATGGAGTTTAGTCTGAAAAGACAAAAAGAGAAGAATTTGTAGATAAACATTAATTAAATGTTCCTAAGAGGTTGGAAGAACCTGAAGCATCCACCTTCTGAAAGCTTAGCTGCTTCCCTGGGAGCTGGTTCTGCCCATGTGGGTACAGGGGGAAGAGCAGAGACTTGTTCCTTGGACATCCTCCTATCCTGAGACACTTCTTTAGAGGGATCTTGGAAAGCAAGACAAAACACCACCACATCACTGTACTTAAGAGTAGCTTTTCTTCTTCACTTTTTCATTCCTACATTAAGTATGAGCTGACCTTACTTTATAACAGGCAGTTATTCCTGAAAATTGTACTCAATTAACCAATGTGTATACTTCAAAATTTCCTCAGTAACCTCCATTATGTTGCATTCCAACAGTTCTTTTTTTGGTTCAAATAATAGAAACTTGCATACATGGACACACTTATGTCACAGTTGTATTCGTTTTGTAAATGAAAGAAGGTTTTTGCTGTTATTTCCTTTGTTTTTTGCTAACCTCACCTTCAGTGTTTCTCTTTCCATCCAGGCAGGAAAAAGACCCCTCCTGGGTTCCCAGAGTTTCCTGGGTGCTGAAGGAGAATGCTGCAGCAGGAGTGCGTGTATGGATGTGAACTCCCTGCACCCAGCACAGTATCTCACACATTCACTGTCTCTACATAAATACATGTCAAGTGAATAAATCTGAGCATGAATATCCATAATCATTGGAGACTTAAAATACTAAATTAGAATATGATTGGGTTTTTTTCTCTTTTTTAAAGACATATTTATGGATTAGAATTTTTGATAACTTTGTCAGTCTTTTAGTATTCCAGTCTCAGGTAATTGACATGTTAGGATGTGAAAGATTCAAAATAGTATAAAGGGGCAGTGTTATTTTTTAACAGGTCTTTCTACACTTAACTTTAAATATTTTTTTTTATTTTTTTAAGTTGTCAATGGATCTTTTTAATTTTATTTTATTTATTTATTTGTTTGCTGTTTATTTATTTATATTCAGCACTAAGGATCAAACCCTGGGTCTCACGCATGCCAGAAAGTGCTGTACCACTGAGCCACGATTCCAGCCCTTAAGATTTAAATCTTAACTTCTGTAATCATTTTCTCTACTTAGGCCAATCTTACTATGTGATGACAAGCTGTTGCTCACCCAAGCTGATCTAGAAGATTTTTTCTCTATGGGTAAAGATTTGGTTTACCTTAGCCCAACATTTTTTTAAGGAAATATTGTTACTTTTCAGTTACAATTAATTTTATTAAAAGTTATTAATAACTTTTAACTTTTTTAAAGTTCCATGAATATTTACAATAGATTTCCATATATAATTATTTATCTGAAATTAAAGAAAAGGAAGAGCTGGAATAAAAACAATGTGGCAATTTGTAGGAGCATTCTTGTTCTCCATGAAAGCTATCTAAAGAAAAATAAAGGTTTCTTTCAGGATGTCTGAATTTTGCATACCATTTCTGACTTTGTTTAAAAAATTATTTTACAGTTGGTATTTTCCACCTCTGTCACACTGGGTGGTGAGTTTGCTGC
This sequence comes from Callospermophilus lateralis, assembly GCF_048772815.1. Classification (NCBI taxonomy): domain Eukaryota; kingdom Metazoa; phylum Chordata; class Mammalia; order Rodentia; family Sciuridae; genus Callospermophilus; species Callospermophilus lateralis. Next base: position 133,121,207 of record NC_135310.1, on the reverse strand, counting down.
CACCATCACTAAGCACCTTTCCCTATTGTAGGATGCCCTTTGTACTAACACTAGCAGCCATGCTGACTCCAACCTAGGGAGGCAACACAGGCCAAGCAGGCAAGGCCTTCCTTGGGCACAGCCCTTGGTTCAGGTTCACAGTAAAGTACAGGTAGAAGCTGGGGGTTGTTAGATGGCTTTGAGGTATGAGTTCCCCTGCCTCACCCAGGAAGGCATGAATGAAGAAATGTGTAAACTTTCTGGGTCCTGGCAGGCATTGTATGCCCAGAAGGAAGCTAGCCACTTATTTCAATGTGTGCCCAAAAAACCTGGTTCATGTTTTTGATTAAGCAATGAAAATATGAAGCTTCTTCTGTTTGTATATTCATGTTAAGACAGCACCTTCAGAGAAACCAGATAACCTTTCAAAACTTGACCTTTCTATATGCTTTAAGCACAGTACATGTACATCTTTTTCCTAACATTGTCTATTACTTATAAGATCTTTGTGGAATTGGCAGAATTCATCAATACAATGATTCATCTTATGTAAATATCTTTATACTTCAACCTTTCATCATTGTATTTAGTCCTAATGCATCAGTGTAGATCAACAGAGGAACAGTAAGAAAATAACTAGTATAAAACACTAAGGTGAAAGGCTTAATTGGCCTTGCTGGGTTCAATTTGCCACTCTGGTGACACTTTCTGTTGTCTGTGTAAACAGAGTTGCAAAGAACTTTCCCACTAAGCTTTCCACTCTGTTATTTATACAGTTGAACCACCAGGGAGGGAGGGATAAGTTTACCAGCTGTGAGGCCTTTTCTTCCTCCTTTTCTGCCCACTTCATGCTTTTTTCTCCAGCTGTTGCCTCCCTAATCATAATCTTTCCTTAGTTCTTATGATTTCTTTAAGTTTTTTTCTCTTATACATGAATTCATGTGTATGGATATTATACCTGGTTCTACTGAACTGTATGTAATTATTTCTCACATCTATTCTAATTTTTATCAATTCATACCTCAAAACTTACTGAAACTCTGAAATATTTTTTCAAGTAACATTTTAAACTCTTCAAAAATTAAAACATTGCATGTATAGCTGAAGGCCATCTTATCTGCTAATACCCACACCCTACTGTGAGTTAATATATTAAAATATATACTTTTAGACTTTTATCATTTTTATATCTATATATTTATAAACATAATGCAATATTGCTGAAAATCTTTATATGGTATTCTGAAAATATGATTCTTTTTTTCTTGCTCTACATTGTATTTTTAAGAAGTATGCATAATACACAGAGATGAATCCATGTTACCTACATCTAATTTAAACTGGTAACTGCATTGCATTTTACATTTTAGTTCACTATTAGTGGACATTTAAGTTATATTCTGTTTTTTTTTCCTCTCTCTGTCTCTCTATTTTAAGTAATACCAGAGTAAACAGACTTATAGATGTTATGTACATATTTTATTAACAACAGTTAATAAAATCAATTTAGTAGTTTGGAATCTTCATTTTAAGAGAGAATAGAATGCAGTAAAAAGTGTCAGAGTAAATGGTATTTATTTTTTCATGAATATATATTATTGGGTTCTGAATTGTGAATATTAACTATATCTGCAACTGTAGGACTTAAAAAGTTTATGGGGTAATACAAACTATTTTAAAATAATTTTTGTAGTTGTAGATGGACACAATTCCTTTATTTTATATGTTTATTTTTATGTTCTGCTGAGGATCGAACCCATTGCCTCATGCATACTAGGCAAGCATTCTGCCGCTGAGCTACAGACCCAGCCCTACAAACTATATTTTATACTGTATATCTTAGTCTGCTCTGTGTTATGTGCCCAGAAGGGGATTATTCTTGATCATGGGCTACATAATATTTTTTTAGACACAGCCTACTTTTACAAGTGGCAATGCTAATTTATACTCCCCACATACTAATCACCTTTTAATATTGTATTAGACTTTTACATTTTCTATATTCTTGAGAATAAAAAATTCTAACTTATTTAAACTAGTGAGGTTAAATATAACTTCCTTATACTAGAAAAGTATTAAGACTTATCCAGTTGACAGATTAGTTTTTGAAAATCAAATGAAAGCTAGAGAAACTTTTATCTCCATGAACTTTTCTAACATTTTTCTTTTCTTTCTTTCTTTTTTTTAACATAATAAGCATAAAACCCTGTGGTCTTGGTAATTACTAAAAACAATTTTATTAATGTTTTACTATTTGTCTCAAAAAATTTTTAAAAGAAAATAATTTTACTGAATATCAATATTTTCAGGTTCATAACATATTTGAGGAATACTGATATCCCTCAATATATGAATTTAATTAATTTCAGTAAAATTCTATCACACCTATTTCCTCTATTGTAGAAGAGCAGATGCTAGCCAAGTGCTAGGAAATATTTCAGGACTTTGGTAAAACCACTATAGAATGAAAGAATCCCCATAATGGATAGAACATTAGAACATAATTTAGGTCTAATTGTTGTTGGTTATCTAGTTTTGGCTCACATTTCTTTGATAATGGAGATATACTCATTTCCTTTCGGTTGTTAGTAGTTATTAAAATTTAACCATATACTTATTAGTTTCATTCATTGGTGCTATATGTGTCCTCATAGATAATGTAGGAAAGACTATTCCTTTAATTATGACAGCTCAACTAAAGATTCTTCTTTAGTTGTGGGAATTTTGATTTTTACAATAACAAGTAGCCCTATTAATTGGGTAGTGTGCATGTAAATATATACTGTATATACTAATTTCATTTTTGGACTTAATACTTCCTTAAGGCTTATTTTGTAAGTTGCCCATAAATAACCACACTAAATCTTAATATCTTAAATAATTAAGCCAACCTAAATCTTAATATCTCAAATAATTAACAAATAATAAAGCACAAACACTCAGAAATATATTTACAAAAGCAAAGCTCCTGATAGATCTAGCCCATAGGGGTTCTTGAACTAGACCAAGACACATTGGCTCCAATAGTTTATTTAAGGAGGTACATAAAAGGCAGTGGGGTAAGTTTTCAAGGGCAGAGTCTTGCTTTGTGATGTCTTGCAGGTAGCAGGTTGACTGATATCTTGGCAGGTCACACCCATCTCAGGTGCTGTGTAGGATCTTAGGCAGAGCTTGAGAGGGAAGTTCACCTGCATCAGGCAGTCAATCCCTTTGGGAATGCCCCAGGGAGTTCCCAGTGCCAGACTTGTCCCCTCAGGAGGCTACTATGTACAACATAGTTGACACACAGCCCACTGATGGCTCAGCAACTGAATTTATTTTAGACTTAAAACTTAAAACAAAAACTTAGAGCATATTTAACACTTGAATAAAGCTTTAACTACTAATTCTTAATTAGGATATTTTTAATAAATGTTCTTTCTTAGTCTCTATTGGAGAAACATTGTTCAAAGTGTGATCTCTCTGGACTGATGCAGGTTTGAAAATTGTAACTTGTTTGCAATGATACAGAAATTGAGAGTAAGAATTTAAAACATTTTATATTAGCTTGGCAGTTATTTTATAACTATTGAATCTAACAATAACCAAATTTGAAGATATGTCTAGTTTCTTCATTTCAGTGTCCTAATAATTCACTTGTAACTTACAAATTCTCCCTGAAAAGAAAACAAAGACTAGGTAGGTCACTCCCCACATCAGTGAACCACAACAGAACACAATTCTTAATTTCACAAAAAAAAGCATAAAATAAAGAACATATAAGGGGAAATGGGGTTAAAATTGTGGTTTTTAATTCCTAAAAGTTTTCCAGAGAACCGGAATTTTTTTGTATCAAAATCTCCTATTTTCATAACATGTTCAGTTGTATTTTCTTGTTTACACCTAATATGCTCTATAGTTATTCTTTTTATGGAAAATAGCTGATTTTTATTATTATCATTAATTCCAAACAAGACTTTAAGTCAATTAAAATATTTTATTAAGCATAAAGTTCCTTTCACATTTGCTACAATCATAGTAATTACATTTCTTTGTATAAAGGCATAGCCTTTGTTTAGAGTTTAAAATATCACCAACTGCAAGATTATGTACATAAAATTCTCATTGTTAATTATGTAATAGTGCATTAATTATATTAAAATTTATCCTATCCTATCTAGAATAAAATTACACAAAAATAATTTACTCATAAAATTCATATTTAAACCATCTTTATTTACAAAACACTATCCTAAGAATTACAATTCCATTGAGCTTCAATTGCAGTAAAAGTATAATCACTGAAGTAAAAGCAGTTTCTTAAACTAAGTCCAGCCTCTGGATTGCGTGTTGTGTTCCTTTTCATCCAGGGTCTGCTTGTACTGTAATTACCACCTGGGGTATGATCCCTGCACATAGCATTTGTCCCCCAAATTCCTGGCACTCTGAATGGAGTGAACTTCCCATCCTTCAGACTCAGGAACCATGTTACTCTGGAAGTCCTTCCCTGGCCCCCTCCTGCTCTAACACTCTCCTGTTTCATGTTCCTTTGCTTCATCTTGCTGAAAGTCTGCTTGCTAAAGTAACATTGCTGGCACAGGATCCTCTGCTCTACAAGGGCTCACAGTGTCTCCTCAGGGCTTGGCAGGTGGTACAGCTTGCATTAGGGATCTTTTAAATAGCCCATGAATGAATGAGTGAGCCATCCTTATCCTGCCATCTAGAAGCCTGAAGTCCAATAAAAGAAGATAGAAAAAGCAGACACAATGAGTGCTATGAATTTGCAAGTGTTTTTACAGTCACAAATAGCCAAAAGAAGAGTTTATTTTTTTCTTGAGAGTTTATTTAAGAATATGTAGTATCCAGTTATTCTATAATGTATGCACATCTTAGCTTTATGGTTTATGAAAATGCTTAGGGAACTTACAATGAAAAGAAAATAACATGTGATTAATGACCCTTCAGATGACAAGATCATTAAATTCCAGCAAGAATAATCCTTTCAGTTCAAAGAACTAACCATCACAAAATGTTTCTCATTTGTGGTCTCTTTTCATTTTCTAGTTTTTTGATAAATTTTTCAATGTCCTAGTAAGGCACTGAATCCTCTGGACTGCTGAGGGAACACAGAGAGTTTTGAGCAGTGTATTGAGTCAGGAAGGGTGGATGGGTTTCCATGCTCCAACACAGGGACTTCCAGGAGTATTCTCAAAGCTGCATTTTGTATGAAATGATCATCATTTTAGGACTTCTGGTTTAGTCTTACAGCAACTCTAGAACTCAGCCCATGACATCATTAATCTACCATATATGCCACTATTAGCTGCAGGAATGTTGAATAAGATACTACCTATATGTTTAAGATGAAGTAAGACTATTTTTAAATTTTCATGCTTTTCCCCCAGGCAAGTTTCTGATTTAAACTAGTGCACCATAATCTTACTGTTATATTTGTAAAGGTTTTAAAAGTAAATACTAAGTAAAACAGAGAATACTTTCAATGGCTCCCTCTCCCTGATTCATACATTAGTAAACTGGGTTTTCATTGACAGTTCTGACATTCATTCCACAAGCCACTCATGCATTTAAATGGTGACTGTCATCCCATTGTAGAAGATACTAGAGAATTAGTCTATGTTTATATTGTCGCTAATGATATTCAGACTGTGCTTGCTTGTTTGGTAGAAAAGGAAAATAATATGATGTAATGAGAATCTGATGTAATGTAATCTGAGGATTAGTGCCTATCTGAGAATTAAATGTGCCTTAACTTTGAGCATTTAATGGTTCAGTTATGCACACACAGTCTGCTACTAATTGCTGGTCATTGTTATTCCATAATTGGAGGATCATCAAGATTTTTCTGTTATTTAAAATTCGCTAGTCCTGTAACAAAGACAAGAGTATTTTCGATTTAACTTGTCAAATCTATGGGTCAGGGAGAGAAAAATGATCCTATAGAGAAAATAATTCTTAATAGAAGCATATAAGATTAGAAACATTGGAATCAAACACTTATAATAAAAGTAGCTTCAAAAGATAGTATTAAAATAGTACAGATATTTGCTTTTCTTTCCTCTGAACATAAAATCATTGAAGAATTTTTTGACCTTGGACAAATGAATAGAATACTTAATTATCTAAATTCTCAGCTTAAGTGATTCTGTCTAAATTAGAGAACCAATAATTTTACTCTTATCTGTATCACAGAATTCAGAAGTGATGATCATTGTCAGTCTTCTCTCTATCCCCTCATAATTTTGATAGAAATTTATATCTGCCAGCATAATTTTATTTCAATTACTAACAAAGGGTCTTCCAAGTTTATTCATCTCTTCAAAGAAGAGAATATAATGAGACACTATTTAAAGATCCATGTTAGAAAAATAGAGAGGAATAATTAGAACAACTTCTATTGCTAGTTCCAGGGGAGGAAAAGTCAATGTTCTGATAATCCTCACTACATCAGATGATGAGACTGCAGTGGTTCATGACAGGTTGAACTTGAGACAGCTTGATCTGAGAACTCCTGAGTTACAGATATTTATATCAAAAAAAAAACAATTAGGGATGAAAACAAGCCTACATTATTATTATTTATTTATGCTAATTTACATTATATATTTAACTTTGTTATTTTCCTTATTTAGTGAGTTCTATTATGAGAGATGTTACATTGTCTCAGACCCAGTATTATCTATTGTTACTAGAATCAGGACTGAGTTGTAATTTTAATTAGGTACCATATGTGCTCACACAAATACATTTATACACACACACAGAGTCTTAAACAGTCTTAAAAACATGGACAAACTTAAAAAAAAAAAAACTTTTGGTTTTAATACCACTCAGCACATAAGCAGTCACATAAGCTTAAATGCATGGAAACCCAGCCACCCCTCCTGACTCAATACACTGCTGAAGCTTATGTGAATGAGGGAGCTTCAACACCCCCAGGGGCTTTAAAGAACATCTTTTATTTAATGGGCACTGTTAAACTCAGCACAGAGCACAGACACTGACCATCTGAAATAACCCACAGTAGATCAGAGAGGACAGGACAGAGAGAACTGTGTGTTTTAGGAAGAGAATGAGGGACAGTTGCATAGGCTGTCACACAGCTTGGTCCCCTTCCTGCTCAGTGCCCTCTCCTTCTCATTTTTTATATAGCATCTTTCTTACCTTCTATACTCTCAAACCCTAGGACTCTTTTCCTTCTGGACTTATCTGGTGAATTTCACTCAGCCCCATGTTTTTTAAGATATCTCTTTCTAATGTCCAGATGTGTAGCTCCAGCTGGTTCCCTTCCTTGCATTGCAGTTTTTTATCAACTGCCTATTCCAGGGCTCCTGCTGAGTCACTAATGCTTTACATATCCCAAGCAGGGGGCATCTCCCCACTCTGCTCCCCCCTCTCCTCCCTCCAGGGCAGTATATGGTACCGTCATTTGTCCAGTTGCTCAGGAAAAAGCCTGGGCATTATCCTTGACTACTTTTTCTCTCTCCTCACATTCAATCTGTAAACAAATCTGCTATCTGTCCTTAAAGCCTTCACCACTAATACTCACATTGAAAAAATATATGCATATATACATACACATACACAAGAAATGTATGCACACACAGACAGGTATTCACATATATTTTGTGACTCAATTTGTATTTTATATATATACACATCTGCCCACATACACAAAAATAATTATACTTGTGACTTGAGATTCTATATATGTATATTCACACATGTAGACATATATACACATTGTGACTTGATCAAGATTTTATAAATATGTATACACACACAAACATCCACATATATACATAGAGTAGAAATACATAAACACACATGTATTTTGGGACTTTGTATTGTGTCACATGTTGATTTTGGGCTTAATTGTTCCTTATCTATACTTCCATTAAATCCAAGATGATGAGGACTGTATTTTGTTTATTACTGAAAGTTTAAGAAAACCTGGTATTTAAAAAGTTAAGGGTTGCAGCATAAGTCCTAGGTTTGGCATCTGCCAATACATAGGGAGATAACAAATTCTGCCTTCCTGCACATTTTTCTTTATTTCTCTCATTTCTTCTAGAAATTGTGAGATTTGAGGCACAAAGTAAATGAGACATTTTCTTAAGAAACTCAAAGTCTCGGTAGTAAATATCTTTTTTATATTTCCATCATATTGCTAAATCATGTCACTAAACTGGCTTACTCTTTTTTTGTATCATTATTAATTTCCACCTGTATTTCAATCATTTTACTTTAAGATTATTTTTGTCTGAAGAACATATACATTCAAATATTATTAAAAATTTCAAATAGAAGTTGTCACACTCAGGACCCAGAGGTGTGTGTGTGTGTGTGTGTGTGTGTGTGTGTGTGTGTGTGTGTAAGAGATGAAAGTAGAAAAGGAGCAGCTAATGATGTCAACTATATTTTAGCAGTCAAATTACTTTGTTTCTTTGGATTCATCATTTTATTTATTTACTTTTTAGTATACCTACCACAAAGCAAAATATATGTAGTGTTTGTATCACTCCTAGTTCCGTACTCCTGATAAAATAGTCAGAATACAGGAACTCCATTACTGACTGGAAGAATCAGTCCCATTTCAAATATATGATAGGAAGATTGCTTAACTTTTTCAACCTCTTTTGTTGTTTATGAAATGACTTGGTGCTTACTTTTTGCCAAAAACCAACAGAATTCAAACAAACCATCTTCAATCGAATTCAGACATATCAATGCTTCTTAAGACAATTGAATGAATAAGAAAGCAGAGACACCTGGGTCATTAACACAATTAGAATGTTAAACTTTTAGCCCATCTCATTTCCTAAAGATATGAGCTAACTTTAAAATTTCACATACAATATGACTTAAAATTAGCTAGCATGGGGAGGGAACATTCTGGAAGAATTCAGTCAAAACCCTTTCAGCTTTTTGCAGTGCTTGAATGTTTCTGAGTATATTGGCTATTTGATGAGATATCCTTTGTTCTTTCTTACTTACATTTGCATAACCACTTTTAAGCAGAAAAACTGCATGATTTTAAACTAGATGATTAAAGTCTTCAGTTGAGTTTTATTAGTGAGTTATGCCATTTTTTGCAGTACAAAAATTGATAGGAAGTGGGGAAATTTCTCAGGGCAGATCATACAGTGTCTCATTTCTTCCCCTTTAGGAAGTGATGCAAGTCAGTCATCAACTGTCTCCATATCTGGAGTCAGACATCGGATGCAAGGTAAATGGACACAATTTTATCTAAATAAATCCATATAATAATGGTATATAAGAATGTTGAAATGGACTCAGGGTCTTGATTTTATTCTTTGGAATTGTAATAAAGACTTTAGAAAAGGAGAAAGATTTTTGTCAATTACTAATACAGTAGTAGACTGTATTAGTACAGACTGACTCAGATTATTTAAATTTCAAGTAATTTCTGTAGCAGCATGGATTGTAACTGAAGGTCATCCTGGGAATGTAACATGAGGAAAAAATGGTGGTCTCATGATAGTAGAGGCCTCTGAGCCTCTAGACATGGTACTTGTGCTTAATATTTATAGCAACATTTGGTTTTATGGAAAATAGGATAGTTTTATTTTCTATTTGCAAATGAGTAAGTGCTGCTTCAGATTGCACAGTAAGCACTTGGGTACATAAACAACCATGTCCCTGTGCTTTCTACCCTGCCCTTTCTCAACTTGACCAAAATCCAGCATGTGGACCAAATGTAGCACCTGTTTATTTAGCATTATAGAGCCTGCTGTTCAGCCATGCATTTAATTCATATAGCAGCCCAGATAGATCTAAATAAAGTTGCTAAATTTCTCTGGCAGAGAACATTCCATGGTAGCCTTTGCTTCTCCATTCTGATGTTTCAGGTCTTACTTGAGATATTTTCTGTAGTGAATAAAGAAAGGAGACACCCTATGCACTCCACTCCCTATTAAAAATGGTACCATTAGGGTGTCACCTGTGTACAAAGGTGAAAAGACTCCATTGCTAACCCTGAAATCACAAAATATTTATAGTATATGACTTAGCTGGCTCTAATGTTTCTTCCACACTCGTTGCCTCAGGTTTTGTTCTCCTTACTTCATTACAACACTAAATCTTCCTGAGAGAGAGCAGGTAAGGCAAGGACCTATGTAGTGCATGAGAAGAGAAGCAAAACTTGACATCATTTATGGTTTTCCTACAGCAGTTCTCAGTGGGCCCTTTAGTTGAGAGTCTCCACTGCTCTTTGTTCTGAAGGGCTGGTAGTTGGCATTGTAGTGTTTTTTGTTTTGTTTTTGTTTTTGATACTAAATACTCTTTCCCTCATGTTCCTGAAAGAAAAATATGTTTAATTGCTCCCAAGTAAATGAGTCACAGACAAATCAATACCCTCAAGAATAAGACAAGTGATCAGCAAATATAGAAAATATACATCAATCTGATTTCCAGTCCAGGTATCTCTTGTAGTCAGTTGACAGGGGCTAACTTACTCCTCACATCTCTGGATTTGTGTCTTTTGTTATCCTTTGTTATCCTTCATTCACTAGATATGTCTAAATCATCAGGATCATTTTATTCCATGTGGGTTTTTCAAATAGTTTAGTTTAACTTTGATCATTGAAAAACCTGAAAAACATAAATTTAAGACAATTGGTCATCACACTTAATTTGTATGCATAGCCCTAAGACTCAGGTTCCTGGGTGTACAGGGTGAATACTAGCTGTCCACACATATGTTTCTGGCTTCATTGTTGACATTCACTTGGGAAAATATGATGATTTGCCCAGTTGAAAAGCCTTCAACAAGTATTGGTCAGGATGTCAGTTACTGGTCTTTAAGAATATAATTGGAATTATTAACACAAATTTGAATTGAGTTGGATAAGCAAATAAAGTGGGTACTAGATATTCTAGCCAGTGCCTTAAATCAATCAAAGCACAATTCTCAAAGCATGGACATTACACAAATGCCCTCTCATAGGATTTTCTTCTGTTTGATTTCTAAGTCTGATAAAGTCTATGGTGTCTGGGTTGTTTCCTATTAGCCCTAAAAAGTTCTCAAAATGTGGCAAGGGCCACTTGCTGTTTGCAAACACTCACTTCTTTCTTCAGACACTGTTTCTCTGTAGTTGATGTGTGTTAATGGGAGCTGCTGGCTACTTATACTGATTTTATAGTGGATCTCATGAAATAAAGAGTCTTTTAATGAATTGCATACTGTTATAATTTTCTTATTATAATAGTGGCAGATAAAGCTAAAGACAAATTTGTTGCATGTGCTTTGTAATATTTTCCATGTAACTTCTACAATAATCTGTAATTAGCAAGAAAAAGTTAATTAAACCTCTGTGTAAACACATAAAACATTGTCTCATTAAGACTTTTTGATACCTTAACACTTTTCCTATGAATCAAGCAGGAAGTAATGTATTATCTCTGAACAGATAAGAAAATATACAAGGCAGGTAATTCATTGCTTAGTTTCTATAACAAATCATCTACATAACTAAGTAGAGGAATTGGTTCATCTTTTAGTCAGCTTGTAGACAAAGAATTTTGTGATTTGAATGGGGGTAGGTAGAGGAGATGTGATAGAAAGCTGAATAGATTTGATGCTTTTCCTCAGGGAGTTTTTCCTTGCAGTAGAGGCAGAGAGAGTGGTGAATGTGATAGAATATGGAAATAGCATTGGGTACATAAAAAAAACAGTTTTATTTGTGAACAGCTAAAAAAACTTCACATAGTGGATTCAGGATGAGTTTAAAGAATAGGAAGACTGAAACTCTGTTACATTGGCAAAACCTCAAGCATTTTGGCTTGGCTGGATACAGGTTTGAGGAGAAAAAGAGTGAAGAATGAAGGTAAGAGAGCAAAGTCACAAAGAAGTGGCCTGGCTTTTTGTCAGGAAAGGGGAGTAGACTGTACCAATGATGAAGGATTCTTTTAGTACCCTTGAAAACAGAGTAACTTGAATAGATTTGCATTTTAAAATTCATCCTGACAGCAGTAAGATGGATACCATGAGGCAGATTTTAGAGAGCTATGGGGCTGGTTCAGAGGTAAGGTCATCAGGCAAGGCCCTTGGAGGGAGTAGACAAGGAAAGGAAGTCATGGGAGATTTGCTGGAGGTAGGATCATCTCAGGTGTGAGGCTGGGGTGCCTTGTAACCTGGAGGTTCTCCCAGGTTTGCAGACGCCCTGGCTGATTGGATGGTGTCCTCACTGCATCAGTGCATGCTCAAGAGGCAGGTTGGTGAGATAGTCAGATTTTGTCTGAAATATTTGACAAAGAACAAGGCATAGGATGAACCATTTATTTTGGGCTCATGGCTTTAAAGGTTCAGTCCATGGTTAGCCTACTTCATTGTTCTGGGCCTGAGGAGAGAGAGAATATCATGGGGGTGAGGACATGGCAGAGAAAAGCTGTATACCTCATGACAGCTAGGAAAGATAGAGAGAGAGGAGGGGGAGATTGGGAGGGAGGTAGTGATGAGGAACCCAGGGAAAAGATAAAATTCATAACGTCATTCCCACAGTGACACACCTATGCACAGTTACCACCTATTCAAATCATTAATCCATCCAATGGATTAATCCATGGATTAGGTCACAGCTCTCATAATCCAGTCGTTTCACCTCTGAATTTTTCCTCATTGTCTCACATGAGCTTTTGGGTGATACCTCTTATTCAAACCACAACAATTGGAGAGGAAAGAAAGAGTTTAGATTTAAACCCAGTTTGTTTTGGTTTCTTTTGAGACATCCAGAAAAATAACTAAAAAAAAATTGGCTCTGAGACTTATTAACTTGCAGCAAAGGCCCATAGAAGTGACAGGAATTACCTAGACAGACATGTAAGCTGAAAAAGAGAAGAGAGCCAAAGATAAACCCTCAAAGAAACCACTATCTAAGAGTTCAGCAAGAAGAAGACAGTGAGGAAAACACTGGCACAATTCAGAAAAGTCTGGGTCCATTGCCATTTAGGAAAAGGGAATTTGGTCAGCGGTGCACAATTCCTCTGAACAATGAGATAAGGGTTTTAGGGAATAAATTCTGTGAGTGGTGGAAACTAGAAGCTACACTCAATGTGTATATGTTACTTTTGGGTGGAATTTCTTTTAATAATGACCTGTTCAAGTTTCGAACTGTTATTAACAACTCCTAGTGCTACTAAATAAGAGAATGGTATTTTGTGGACAGACATGATAAAATGAAAAAATTCTTTGCAGTGTCATAATTACCCTGCCAGAGGATATCTCTCTCCTAAAGAAAGGGATGGGAAACCTTTTCCATTTTGGGGACTTCTTTGTTTGAAAATAATTAATTCCCAAAGTTAAGGAGATTTTTCTTTCTATTCAAAATTAACTCAAACTTTTTTAAAAAACATAAGGAAGCATATTTAATTCAACTCAGTAATTTTGGGGGGATATCAGAGATTGAACCCCAGGGTGCTTAGCCAGCCCGGGTCACCAGCTCATTTTTAAATTTTATTTGGGTACAGAATGTCAGTAGCTTAGTGCTAAGTTGCTGGGGCTGACTTTGAGCACATGATCTTCCTGTCTCAGCCTCCCAAGTAATCATTTTTGAACATTAACTATGCAATTATATTTTGGACTAAAAAAAGGCTGGAACCTGGGCTCTGATAGTCAGAAGCCAGGTGCTCTAGCACCCTCTAGGGGGTAGGGTGTTTGGTTGTTCTCAGTTGTCATTACAATCCATCTTTGTGTGAATTCATGTTTGTAAAGAGCAGAATCCTGATGTCCTACTCCACCATGTTATTCCAGATGATTAAAGGAAAACCTCAGCTCTTGAAAACTCATTTCTTACTGCTGATGGAAAAACTCAAGAAAAAGGCTGCCATGGTGGTAACTGAGAAAGCTCACCTGAAAGCTGAGGCCAGAGGGGACATGTCAGAGGTCAAGCTCCTTGATCAGGGTAAGTTCACCATGATGGCCAGAGATCTCTAGGCCTTCTACCATCTCTTGATTAGATTTGTGAACTATAACAGATAGACTCATCCAAAGTAGCTCTTTCCCCAATCCATTCCTAACCCTCTCAGCTCACACAATCCTATGAGCTGCTTCTTCACAAACTGCTTGCCCAGGTGCTGCTTCATTGTTTTAGCAAAATCAAATATGTAAAGACAGGTTAGCTTTCAGCAAGCACCTAAAACTTAAAATCAGAAAACCTACTTTGAAGTATTCTGCTTTTTGCTTGTGAAAGTTGGCAGTTGAACACTTTTTTACATATTTTTAAAAGTCACTGTTGTACTTGAGCCATACTGGGTTCTGTAGTCAGCAGATTTAACTGTGGAAGGAGGATGACTTTTTGAAAATTAACTTGAAGAGTAACTGAGAAGCCACTGTATGTATTGTTGGATCCAGGATCAAGTGGCTGAAGGAACCCAATCTAGAAGCAGAAGAGCTTTTCCACTTGGTGGCCCAAGTCTTCATCTACTTGTTGAAATCCCACATAAGTGTGATGCTGTTGACAGACAGTGTCTATTGCTGAAATGTAATGGCTCTTTAAACATAATCCAGTCCTCTCAGAAAATATCTGGGGGATTATTCCTCAAACCTGTACTCTAGGTTCATTTGACAGCTGGGGAGAGATAGTTGGTGCCCCTGGGGACCTTGAAGGAACAAAAGCCTGCTTTTGAGCTTTGTAATTTATCTTTGAAAGGTGATAGATTTTTAATAGCATTGCATAAAAACATTTTTAAAATTTGTCCCTAAATATGAGTGTGATATTGGCATTACCAAGGACTGTGCCATTTTCCTTTAGTTTTCCCTGTCTCTGGGTGTTACACTGCCTCCCCAGGAGTACTGGTGTCTGAGTAAGTGCCAAGACAGGTTGGTCTCGAAGGGACCAAAGGCTTCCCCTTGTTGGTCTCATCACATACTCATTTCTGTCGTAGTTTAGTTTTTCTCACATTTTACAATCAAGCTTTCCTAGGAAATTCTGAAGTACATCTATAGTGAAATTTCATTTTATTTTGAATGCTATAGAATCTATAGTTTTACATCTGAAAAAGGATCTTAATCATAGGAAGAATTTTAGGACATTATGTCAATTATTTCCAGTAACTTGCAGTATAAATATGGGCATTTATTGTGGTCCTGAATTGCTTAAATGCCTAGAATTTTTGTATCAGTTATGATTCTGTGCCACTTTGTAAGTGAAAGATTGTGAAAGTAAAACTAAAAAGTTCAGCTGTTTCATCAGCTGAGAGATCTTTCTATTGCATTATTGGATTGTTGGACAAAGCAAATAATTTTGAACATGTAATATTTAAAAATTCCTACTTAATGATAGGACAATGAATATTGTTGCCTACATCTAAGGAACCTTATCAAATTTAATACTGAACTTTATAAAAACATGTCACACAGAAATATTATATAAAATAATAGTTCTGCTTATACATAAATTTGTCCACATTGACATTCTTTATCTGTCTTGTCATAGCAAATTATTTTAGATTTTTTATGGTCCTTTTGGTAAAAGCCAGTGACCTCTTATGTTCTGTGTAACTCATTTAAATGGATGTGTTATATAACTCCAGGTATCCATCTTCAGATGCCAAAGTGCAATATGGTTTGGGTCTTTGGTCCTTCATTTCCTATGTTGAGTCACTCCACCTGTGATGACCAGTGGACAAATAGGAGTTTCCCAGGAATAAATCAATTAAAACAGCATTTTTCCTTCAGGGAATAGAGAATACTCAACTATATCAATCACTAACATCTCAAAGATGCCTCTTTAAATTTATATCCAAGACAGAATTTTGGAACTTATAATCAGCAGGTGTATAGATGGATACCTAGAAAAAAATCATAATCTCATATAATATTTAAAACACAAGCCTATTAGTATCTAGTGTATTCTTTCCCAAATATTTAAAGACAAATTGACTTTTCCATTTTTTATATTTTCAATTTATGTAAATAAAATAACATAATGATATTTTTAAAGTGGGTGAAGTATTTGACAATAGAAAGTTGTGCTGATGTTGTAGGTGTCCTAGAAAGCCCTGTTTACCTTGGGAGGCAGTGCATATGGCTCACCAGCTAAACTCAGGCTGCAGTACCCATCATGTCACTGGGTGACATGTGGCCAGTGACTTAAGCTTTCTAAATCGGGCTGTCCCATCTTGAAGCCACGCACGTCTGCCTGTGGTTCCTCTGATTGTAAGCCTTAGCCACATCCCCTCATTACACACTCAACAAATACTTGCTCCCTTTCTTTATAGGTCATGTATGAAATTAATATCTGTTCATGAGAAAGTTTTGGCTCTTGTGTAACCTCGAAGTACACACTTCTTACCTAAGTGGTATAAACTGGAATTTTCTTTGCAATTTCTTAGAATTTCAAGAGAGAAGAGCAGAACTTTGTTGTGCAGAATGAAATAAACAAAGTTTTATTCCTCATTGCTGACACCAACTCAAAGGTGTCTAGATTATCATTGCAATCTATTTCATTGATCTCTCATGGATGGATATTTCTTAGATTTTTTTGAAGATTTATAAGTGGATCTAATGGGTTTGATAATGTTATTTACTGATGAAATCACACATAATGTTTTAGAGTTCCCAGAACTCTTTTGAGTCAGATCTGATAAGATATACAAACATAGACATGACTCACAGGAAGGACAAAGTTTCTACTCACAGGTCCCTAGAAACATGGAGCAAACCTTGCAGAGGAATTATGTGAACTGCAGACTAACCATCTGGGAAAAGGTGGTCTGGAGCCCTGACTGAAGTTTCCAATGGAGACAGGGAAAGCAGCTGTAGGACTGGCTCATTGCTGTAATTTTCACAGGCCCTGGGGCATCTAGGCATTTCTAGTTCTCTGGTACCTGGCCCTGGCATGACATGAGCAAGTGGATAGTTACCCAGAGAATAAGAGCTTGCTATAGGAAGAGCTGTTGAAATGTAGTAAATTGCCTTGGTCATTTAAAGCCAGGCTCACTTTTGTAATTAGTACATTTACCATACATTTTTTTAAAAGTCTCCTTTTTGTCAGGCTGTTTCAATGTCAGAATATCAAAAAACTCTTTATAAATCACCACTGAAAGTTTATGTGATCAATACAACAGAGTAAAAATGTGCTCCTGTTTACAGTGTGGTATAGAAAAAGACTCAGCTTTGAGAGGAGGTGAACTTGAGTGCCCACCCTGCCGCCTTATAACTGCAGAGGCTCAGCTAACCCTAAACATTCCCATCCATGTTGGGAAAATGATTGTCAAGTTAATTCCTAGTCAGCTGGTTGTAAGGATCTCAGTGGTGTCTGTGGACTGCTTCAGAGATGGCAGGCACCCAAATGAATCAATATTGCTATCCTCACAAAACAAAGAAGTTAAATAGAAGTGAATGACTACCGCTCATAGAGATGATAAGCACAGAGAAAATTCACTAGACCAGGGAGTGGAAAGAATGGTCTAGGATTGAAATGATAAATGAGGGCTTGAATTTAGTATTAGAAAGTGGGTAGTGTCTAAGTGGCCCACAAGGAGAGGTAGGAAGAAGACATTGATGTCCAACTTCATGCCAGGTGACTGTTAAGCCTGTCATTTTGGGACAATCTTCAAATGATAAAGGAAAATTGCATGAGAACAGAGTTGCCACTGAAGTGGAGGATTTCTGCTTCTCATGTACTGCCCTAAAACTGTGCATAAGAGTGTCCTCAGGCAAGTTTTGAACACTTACAAGTGTAGGCTCACCTCTGAAAATCTAGATAAAATAAATCTAATAAGGCTTGGATATTCCTATTAATATATGTATTATATATTCCTAATAATTGTAGAAATATTATATATTCCTATTAATATATATAATGTTACATATATAATATGCATTCCTATTTAAATATATGAAATATATATGTATATGTATATGTATGTGTGTGTATATATATATATATATATCAATATATATATATATATATTTCAAGGAGATTCTGATAGGACTCTTAGATAAAAGGCTCTAAACAAATTCAAGTCATATATGAATCCTAGTTATCCAAAGGTAATGAAATCTCTAGAAATGTGGGATATTGGTCAGGTACTCCTTCCTTAAAACCTCTCTATACCAATAATGGTAATCTAACTTTCACCTGCCTTTTGCCAGTTCTGTGATTGGTAATTTGAAAGAAGTGTTTTAGGCTTTATCTATTGACCTGCAGAAGAGCACTCTTTTCCTTCCAATCATTAATCATCACTGCCATTCAGAAGATCCTTAGAAATGGGTTTATAGATGTTCTCATAATAAGTAGAGAATGAGGCTTTAAGTATTTTATACCTCCTTGTTGTCTTCTAGGTCATTTTGACAACAAATGTTATGCATGCTGTTTTTTCCAACAGAATAGTAGAAAATAATAAACCCCTGTTCAGTGGGAGTTGTGCAATAGAATGTCTCAGGAGGTCTGTTGAGTTCCTAGAGTCCTGGCATTACCAACCTAGCATTGTTCAATGCTTCAAACCCTGAAGTGAATGAGAATACAGATGTGGATCCCATTAATACTTCATTTTCAGTAGTTCTAGCAAACTAGTTATTCATTTAATTAACAGTGAGTATTGGATACAAGTTAAGTATAAATTAATACTTGAGGAAAAATTCTTTTTTTAAAAAAAGCAACTTTATTGAGATATGAGTTACATGTAGTTTCATTCATTTTTTATTATTGGTTGTTCAAAACATTACATGGCTCTTGACATATCATATTTCATACGTTTGATTCAAGTGGGTTATGAACTCCCATTTTTACCCCATATACAGAATTCAGAATCACATCGGTTACACATCCATGTTTTTACTTAGTGACATACTAGTGACTGTTGTATTATGCTGCCTTTCCTATCCTCTACTACCCCCCTCCCCTCCCCTCCCATCCCATCTTCTCTCTCTACCCCATCTACTGTAATTCATTTCTCTCCCTTATTTTTCCCTTTCCCCTCACTTCCTCTTATATGTAATTTTGTATAACAATGAGGGTCTCCTTCCATTTCCATGCAATTTCCTTTCTCTCTCCCTTTAAATGAAGTATTCACATTCCTTCACAGAATGTTTTTGGAACTGGTTTTTATGGTAACACAATATATTACAGAGATCAGATTTTGCTTGCCAAAATGTGGCTTTGTACACAGTACATGTGATAAAAACTCACAGCAAATACAGCCTCACCCACACACTGAGTCTATGAAACAAACATGCCTATGCATACATTTAGCTTTCCTCTATAAATTGAGTCAACATGAAAATCGAGGAGTCTCACACAGAATGTGGCTATTAAGCCCACTTAAAGAATTGAATCTGTTCACTTTTGAGCTCATACAATTATCTGGTGGGTGTTGCTGAGTGAGCTCCTTTGTCTTAGGTCTATTGAGTTCTCCAGTTTGCTATTGATCCTCATTGGTATTTCTTCAAGTAAGCACTTTGCTTGTAGAATCGTTTGAGTTTATAGCTCCTATTTGTTAATGTATTTTGATAAGGAATTTAGTGTCTTTAAAATTGCTGATTTTATTTGATAAAAAACATAGTTCATTGATTTTATTTATCTCTTTGAAATTGAATCACATTTTAGAATCAAAGTTGGTATTTTATATATTTTCTTCTTTGAAAGCATGTATATATATTGTGATGCGATTGCATACAAGCCTTAGTAGCTTAATTATGATTACTATTGGTAGGTTATGGGTATTGCCAGCTTTATGATGTCTTTTTCTTCATCACGGTCTGTAAAATGTCAAGTGATTTAGTAAATTTTATTATGATTAAAAACAGTCCATATAGATTTAATTAGAATTAATTTCTTTTGATAAACCAGTGATTTTTATATTTTCAATTCATATTTCTCCTAAAATGAATAGGGACTTGAAGTGGCAATTAAAATGGCATCTTTATGATAATGATTAAAAAACTAGATGTGCATAAGTGTCCCCGAGTTATACTTACAAGTAGCAATATAATTTTGTACTGAGATTTAGAGCACTTCATGTGGAAATCATTTCACTAATAATAGGAGAATGCCCATGCATCTTTTGCTCATAAGTAACCAAAATTCATCTGTCCCTTTAAATTCAAGACCTATTTCTTAATGTAATTCTTAATGTAGTATATTCTTGTCAACACCATTAAGTGATACTCCTATGACCAGTATTGTTAAGAATATTATTACAGTAATATTGTAATAAGAATACTCTCATTATTCTTCTAATCATTATTAATGTATTAAGACTATCATTGCCATTTCAATTTTAATCCTAAAAATCAGTTTTAGTTCTTAGATTTTAAGCTGCCTAGAAATTAAAGTATAACACTGTATCCTAGGAAAATAGTAGAGAATCATTCTCTTCAATTCTTTCCTATTTCAAATTCCAGCATAGTCTACCAAAGGACATTACATTAGTAAATTCTACACTGCATGAACTGAGTGGGTCAAGGTACTTCCTGTATTCTCCTTTTATCCTTGGAGCTCTTATACATAGATTAACCCTCAAGCTCTCAACAGGTTTCGTCTGTTGAGATGTGCAAATGATCAATGTTATAGGGACAGACAAGATATGGAACTGGTAGAATAGATCAGGTGAGCTTTTTTAATAACCTCATTGGGAATCCTGAGATAAATTATCTGCTATTTTAGAACATCCCTTATGCTTGCTGCAAGATATGAATGCAAAGGCATAGTCAGCTTTCTTCTTCAGCAAGGTGTTAATATCTTACATGAAGATTGCTGGAGTCGGGCTGTGTTATCTTATTCTGTTGACAGTGGTGATCCCAAGTAAATGTTTACATGAATGCTAGCTAATATTGAAAGGAACTTCAAAATCATTAAAACAATTACATCTTCTACATCAGGTGAGATTTCAGCTGAGTTCTAGAGATGTGATAATTTGGAAAAGCAGCCATGAAACCAAGAGTGCTAGAAAAAGTTCAAGAAGTCAGATGTTGCAAAAGTGGTAGATTTCTTTCAGGACTTTGTTCCATCCAAACAACTTGCATTTGAAACTAGAGACACAGGCATATAGGCAGGTGCTCTCTTACTGTGCAAATGACCAAGTCCTACCTCAGGACCTGGAAGATCTTATCCTTATGAATCCCAGCATCATCCATTTCATTTCAAGTAGAACACCAGTGCATGGAATTCCAAAAGTGTCACATGTTTGATGTTTCAAATTAGTTAAAAAATTTCAAATAATTAGTTGAATTTAACAGGATATCTTATGAATTTTCTGTTAAAGGAAATTAATTTCCTGTTAATAGCAGGTACCTTCAACCACACCCCCATAATTTTTTTCTAGAAACTAAGGCTATCCTTTAGTTAAGGAAAACAATCCTCTTTCACAAATAGGGTAGAGGAAAAAGACATCATTATTACTCCTTTGACAATGCTGTTATAATGATGCTCTTGAAATTTTCTCTTGCAGTCAGGTAATTATTAACTTTTACTCCCAGGTTGCCCAAAATGATCCAGATCCCTCACTGTTCTTGATAATACTTGCATAGTTAAACATGCATATTCTTTAATGCTCAGCCACTGTTGTCAAAGTGGGATTCTGTACTATGGCACAAGGACCTCCTTGTTTTATCCACATATATAGTGAACAAACTGATCCTTCCCACTTACCGTCAACCTTATCAGAGCTGACCAATTATTTGAGTCTTTCATGATGTGTTATGCTATGAGGCATCATTCTAAACCTTCAGAGAGGTTCAAAAATGTTGCAGGAAGTGATTATCATGTTTCTTTTATGCCCCCATATCTGCGCCTAAAGAACCTTTCCATGTATATAGATCGTTTTCTTTAGTTATGGGAGGAGAAATATCTTCTTTCCCTGGGATGGGGTCCATCTTTCTGTTGGCCCTCAAGTTATCCTTTTCCTGTAGTAATGAAAATCCCCCAATGATATGTATCCCTCAAATTTTTCAAATATTTTTAAATTAGCCTTAGGAAGAGTAATTTGAACATAATTTTTATAAATCAAAGAGCTCTTTGATTTAAGAGAGCCAAACTTCATCATATTTCAGTACTATCTCCATATAATACAGGGTTTTGTGTTCCAAGTCACTGGAGGCAAATGTGAAGATTAGCCATCATTCTAACAAAGAGCTCCTGGTTCTGAGTTTAAATAGGTAGGGATTGGGAGGCAAGGCTGGTTCAATATATGGAAATCAATAAATGTTATTCACCACATCAATAGACTTAAAGATAAGAACCATATGATCATCTCGATAGACACAGAAAAAGCATTTGACAAAGTACAGCATTCCTTTATGTTCAAAACACTAGAAAAACTAGGGATAACAGGAACTTACCACAATATTGTATAAGCTATCTATGCTAAGCCTCAGGCTAGCATCATTCTAAATGGAAAAAAACTGAAGGTATTCCCTCTAAAATCTGGAACAAGTCAGGGATGCCCTCTCTCACCACTTCTATTCAATATAGTTCTTGAAATACTGACCAGAGCAATTAGAGAGACAAAAGAAATTAAAGGCACAAAAATAGGAAAAGAAGAACTTAAATTATCACTAATTGAAAATGACATGATTCTATACCTAGAAGACCCAAAAGGGTCTACAAAGAAACTACTAGAGCTAATAAATGAATTCAGCAAAGTGGCAGGATATAAAATCAACACACATAAATCAAAGGCATTCCTGTATATCAGCGACAAATCTTCTGAAATGGAAATGAGGACAACCACCCCATTCACAATATCCTCAAAAAAAAATAAGTAAACAAAATAAAATACTTGGGAATCAACCTAACAAAAGAGGTGAAAGGTTTATACAATGAAAACTACAGAACCCTAAAGAAAGAAATAGAAGAAGATCTTAGAAGATGGAAAAATATACCCTGTTCATGGATAGGCAGAACTAACATCATCAAAAAGGTGATTTTACCAAAAGTTCTCTATAGGTTTAATGCAATGACAATCAAAATACCAACGGCATTTCTTGTAGAAATAGATAAAGCAATCATGAAATTCATATGAAAAAAAAAAGACCCAGAATAGCAAAAGCAATTCTAATCAGGAAGAGTGAATCAGGTGGTATAGTGATATCAGACTTCAAACTATACTACAGAGCAATAGTAACAAAAACGGCATGGTACTGGTACCAAAACAGGCAGGTGGACCAATGGTACAGAATAGAGGACACAGAGACCAATCCACAAAATTACAACTATCTTATATTTGACAAAGGGGCTAAAAGCATGCAATGGAGGAAGGATAGCATATTCAACAAATGGTACTGGAAAAACTGGAAATCCATATGCAACAAAATGAATCTGAATCCCTTTCTCTCACCATGCACAAAAGTTAACTCAAAATGGGTCAAGGAGCTTGATATCAAAACAGAGACTCTGCATCTGATAGAAGAAAAAGTTGGCTCCAATCTACATACTGTGGGGTTGGACTCCAAATTCCTTAATAGGACACCCATAGCACAAGAGTTAAAAACAAGAATCAACAAATGGGACTCACTCAAACTAAAAAGTTTTTTCTCAGCAAGAGAAACAATAAGAGAGGTAAATAGGGAGCCTACATCCTGGGAAGAAATTTTTACTCCTCCCAATTCAGACAGAGCCCTAATATCCAGAGTATACAAAGAACTCAAAAAATTAAACAATAACAAATAACCCAATCAATAAATGGGCCAAGGACCTGAACAGACACTTCTCAGAGGAGGACATACAAACAATCAACAAGTACATGGAAAAATGCTCACCATCCCTAGCAGTCAGAGAAATGCAAATCAAAACCACCCTAAGATACCATCTCACTCCAGTAAGATTGGCAGCCATTAGGAAGTCAAACAAACAACAAATGCTGGCGAGGATGTGGGGAAAAGGGTACACTTGTACCTTGCTGGTGGGACTGCAAATTGGTGCGGCCAATTTGGAAAGCAGTATGGAGATTCCTTGGAAAGCTGGGAATGGAACCACCATTTGACCCAGATATTCCCCTTCTCGGACTATTCCCTAAAGACCGAAAAAGAGCACACTATAGGGACACTGCTACATTCATGTTCATAGCAGCACAATTCACAATAGTTAGACTGTGGAACCAACCTAGATGCCCTGCAGTAGATGAATGGATAAAAAAAAAGTGTGGCATTTATACACAATGGAGTATTACTCAGCACTAAAAAATGACAAAATCATGGCATTTGCAGGGAAATGGATGGCACTGGAGCAGATTATGCTAAGTGAAGCTAGCCAATCCCTAAAAAACAAATGCCAAATGTCTTCTTTTATATAAGGAGAGCAAGAACAGAGCAGGGAGGAAGAGCATGAGAAGAGGATTAACATTAAATAGGGATGAGAGGTGGCAGGGAAAGGGAGAGAGAAGGGAAATTGCATGGAAATGGAAGGAGATCCTCATCATTATACAAAATTACATATAAGAGGAAGTGAGGGGAAAGGGGAAAAAAAGGGAGAGAAATGAATTACAGTATATGGGGTAGAGAGAGAAGATGGGAGGGGAGGGGAGGGGAGGGGGCATAGTAGAGGATAGGAAAGGCAACAGAATACAACAGTCACTAGTATGGCACTATGTAAAAACATGGATGCATAACCGATGTGATTCTACAATCTGTATAAGTGGAAAAAATGGGAGTTTATAACCCACTTGAATCAAATGTATAAAATATGATATGTCAAGAGCTATGTAATGTTTTGAACAACTAATAATAAAAGTAAATAAATAAATAAATAGGTAGGTAGGGATTAAGTGGAAATAGCCGAAGTAATGTCTCAACCTTTAATATTTTTTCTGTGTGGATGGGATTGATTGGTTAAATCATAGTTGACAATTATATCATTTAACTTAATGGGTTGAGTATATTTATAAATAAATCAGTTTACCAACCTTTACATAGTTGACTTTTCTGAAATTCTAGATTCAAAGAACAGCTGACAACCCAAGTTAAGACTTGCTCTTTTATGAATACTTCAATATTGGAACCTGAGGAAAAACACAACTTGATTCATATTTAAAATTCTTGTATACTTTAGAATAGAAAACAAATTATTTCATAGCTTTTCTCTTTCTCCTAGCATGTTTCTATAACATCCCTTAAATCTCTAACCTGGTGAACTGAAGCAGTAACATTCATATTGCTAAAAAAACACTTTGATTCTTAGGGAAATTACTTGTTTAACAACAATATGAGGTTGTTTAGAAGTTGGAACTTCTTCAAAGTTCTGGGTACTCTCCAGGAGGTCATGGAAAGCATGACTTCATTGAAAGTACCAGTATCATATGCCAAACCTTAAGGTCTTTGATTTACATCTAGCTCACTTTCCCCTTTTCTCCCTTCATTAATATCTTTAAAAATTGTTTTAGAAACTTTAAGTGTGTGTGATAAAGTTCTGTTAATAGATCTGACTGTGTGATCCAGTCTTAAGAATTTGATAAATTTGGTAAATTTTTCCAGATCAGTATTAAAATAGTAATTTTATTTATTACTATTTTTATACATGTAAGTAAAGAAATAGTTCCTGAATATGAAACAAAGAAATGTGAAATGTTTCAAAATAAATACCCAGGTAAGACCCTGATCATGAATTACTCATTTTAATAACTTTTATTGTGTATGTGTGTATGTGTGTGTGTAGAAAAGGAGCCATGTGCTGCTGAGAAGAAAGTACATTTGCTTGTTGATGGATGAAATATTCTATATATGTCTGTTAAGTCAAAATTATTGATTGTATTATTTAGCTCTATAGTTTCCTTATTTAGTTTTTGTTTGGAAGATCTGTCCAGTAGTGAGAGAGATGTGTTAAAGTCACCCAGTATTATTGTATTCATGTTCAAAACACTAGAAAAACTAGGGATAGTAGTAACATACCTCAACATTGTTAAAGGTATATATTCTAAACCCAAGGCCATCATCATTCTAAATGGAAAAAAATTGAAAGAATTCCCGCTAAAAACTGGAACAAGACAAATATGTCCTCTTTTACCACTTCTATTCAATATCATCCTCGAAATTCTAGTCAGAGCAATTAGACAAAAGAAAGAAATTAAAGGGATACAAATAGGTAAAGAAGAACTCAAACTATCACTGTTTGCTGATGACATGATTCTATATCTAAAAGATCCAAAAAAATCAACCAAAAAACCTCTAGAACTAATAAGTGAATTTAGCAAAGTAGCAGGATATAAAATCGACACCTATAAAACAAATGCATTCCTATACATCAGCGATAAATCCACTGAAAGAGAAATTAGGAAAACTACTCTATTCACAATAGCCTCAAAAAAATGAGAATAAATCTAACAAAAGAGATGAAAGACTTCTACAGTGAAAAGTACAGAACCCTAAAGAAAAAAATTCAAGAAAACTTCCAAAGATAAAAAGATCTCCCATGCTCCTAGATAGGCAGAATTGATATTGTCAAAATGGCCATACTGCCAAATTTTTACCAAATTGTACAGATTTAATACAATTCCTATTAAATCACAATGACATTCTTCATAAGAAGTAGAAAAAGCAATCATGTAATTTATTTTGAAAAATAAGAGACAGAAAAATAAGAGACACAAAAGTAGCAAAAGCAATCGTGAAATTTTTGGAAAAATAATAAGACATAGAAAAATAACAGACATATATAGAATATTTCATCCTCAACAAGAAAAGTGAAGCAGAAGGCATCACAATACCAGCCTTTAAACTATACTACAGAGCTCTAGTAACAAAACCAGCATGTTATTGGCACCAGAATAGACTTGTAGACAAATGGTACAAGGTAGAGGACACAGAGACAAACCCACATAAATACGGTTATCTCATACTAGACAAGGGTGCCAAACACATTCACTGGAGAAAAGATACCCTATTCTACAAATGGTTCTGGAAAACTGGAAATCCATATGTAGTAAAATGAAATTAACCTCTCTCTCTTACCCTGCACAAAAATTAACTCAAAGTAGATCAAAGACTTAGGCACTAGAACAAAGACCATGCACCTAATAGAAGAAAATTATGTCTCTTATACAAAGTGACTTTTCAAGCTTCTTACCTGCTTTTCTTTTGGGTCTCTCTAAACATGTCATGGTGTATTTGATTAAATGTGAGGAAATGAATTTCTTTGACTCTCTGACTTCTCCGTGTACCCTTTATTGGTATCATTTGATGAATACAATTTTTATTAATATTATATAATTTATGAAATTTTGAAAAGTATTGTTTTGTGTAAGTTTGCAAAGAAACAGCTCTCTTATATTTGTTGTTACTTGTTCCCCTCCCTTTGTGATACTAGGGATAGAAGCCAGGGTATCCTATCACTGAGTTGCATCCTCAGCCCTTTGAAATTTTTTATTTTGCCTCAGGATGTTGCTCAGTTGCTGGGGCTGGCCTCACAATTGTGATCCTCCTCACAATTGTGATCCTGCCTTGGCCTCCAGAGAACCTGATATTGCATGTGTGCATCATAAAATGCACCCTAGCCCACCTTTCTTATACTGACTTTCCACTGCTTTATATTCTCTTTTTATTTCAGAACTTACTGCATTTGAAAATGACTTTTTATGTGGTATGAGTGAAGGGTACAATAGCATTTTTATTTTCACAAAGGTGTCCCATTATTTCATTCTTGAGGGACAAGAACTTCATTTTTTCTTATTCTCTTTAAGAAGTAAATTACACTTATTAATTTTTCTAATGTCAAACTACTGCATCTCTGGAAGAACGGTCACTTGAACATGTATTCTATTCTTAATATGCTTTTGAATGCATTTTGCATTCAAAATATTATGGATTTTTGCATTTATATTTTCATCAGGGATTTGGATCTATAGTGGTGTTTCCTTGGTGCATCTGTTGGGTTTGGGTATGAGGGCTATGGATTCATGGAATGATCCCTTTGATTTCATAGCATAATTTGAGAAAGACCAATGTTATTACTCCTTTAAAGATTTGGTAAAATTTATCTGAGAATCTATTGGTCCTGTCTTTTCTTTGTTGGTAGGCCTTTAAATAGGGTTTCCAGCTCATTTAGTTGATATTGGTCCGTTTAGGTTTTCTGCCTTTCTCTGGTTCAGCATGGGAAGGCCATATCTGTCTAGAAATTTTTAATGTCTTCTAGATTTTCCAGTTTGGTAGAGTCAACATTTTCACAGTAGTTTCAAATGATCCTTTGGATTTCAAAAGTGTTTGTGCTAATATCCTCTTTCTCAGTTCTGTCTTTGTGGATTTGATCTTCTCTCTTTCCTTTTGTTAGTTTGGCTGTGTGTTTTCCAATCCTTATTATTTCAAATATCAAATTCCCTGGTTGTTGTTGTTGTTGTTTGTTGTTTGTTTCTTTGTATTTTTTTCTCACTTTCACTAATTTTTGCTCCCCCTCACCATCTTCTACTGGTTTTCGAGCTAGTTGGTTGTTCTTATCCTAAGGCCTTGAGATGTACAGTATAATTTCACTTATTTGGAGTTATTGTTTTTTTTAAATGCATATATTCAATGGTAAACATTTTCCACTAGTTGTTTTCATACTGACTCAGATATATTGATTGGGTTTTTCACTTTGCTCTTATTTGTTTAAAGAATATCTTTATTCTGCTATTGTTCATTTGAAAGAATATTCTTCAATATCCATATGTTTATGTGGTTTTAATTATTTTTTTGCTGTTGAATTCTACTTTAATTTCAGTATGGTCTGATGGGATTGTGAGATTATATTGCCTTTTTTTCTATTAGCTAGGACTTATATTGTGAGATATGAAGGAGAGTTTGTTAGATATAAGAATCTTGTCTGGGAATTGTTTTCTTTTAAGTCTCGAAATGTCTCATTCTAAACCTTCCTTCATTTTAGAGTTTAAATTGAGAAGTCAGAAGGGAGACTTGTTGACTTGCCTATAAATATGATCAGGTGTTATAATTTTTCCCCTGAGGATTGGATCCACTGAGCCACATTACCAGCACTTCTTAGTTTGGTCTCACTAAGTTGCTTAGGACCTCACTGAATTGCTGAGGTTGGTCTGGAACTTGCAGTTTTCCAGGCTCAGCCTTCCAATTTGCTAAGATTAAAGGTGTGTGCCACCATATCTGGCAGGATATCGTAGTTTAGAAGAGTCTTTTGAAGTATTTTCTTTCTACTGGTGATAGTTAGGGGGAGTTTTTTTAAATGCTGACTTAAATTTTGTGACTTCTTTTGGAAAATATTAATGAGGAGAATGAAAGGAATATAGTGGAAGAGATTCTACACAATCTACTTTTCTATGAAAAGGAGGTGAGTATAGCAATAGAGAAAATGAATTCTCAGATATGTTCTCTATTCCTCTTCAAATATTTGAAAGTATGTATTTGTATGAACACATATTTTGAAATTTCAGCATATATATCATGCAAAGTATAAAAGAGAATAGTTTTGCTATATGTGTGTATGTATTCCATATTTTATTATACTTGTGAAATTGTGTGTGCAAGCATTGGGGAGTAGTGGTGGCATTTTGTAAATAAAATTGGTATTACCAATGAGAAGCCCTTTCCAGTGATATTGCTTATTGAATTATTTGACCTTCTGTTTATCATTGAAGGTTTTCATTTCATACTCAATTATGTAGGATCATTTGGGTGTGTGGATACAATAAGCTTGTTTGGCAACTTAGTTTTTTTCCAGGACATGAGAGATATGTTTTGAAGACCTTTGTTTTTTAATGTCACCACTAAAAAATTAGTTAAAATTCTAATTGGCTACCTCAAAATATGCCTTCCTGTTTTTTTCCAGGTTTTCAAACTTTCATCCTCATTGCATATGGTAGACGTTTTGAATATAATGTGTTTTAGAGAACATCTTTTTTGCTCTTGTCTTTTTGGGGTTCTAAGTGTGTCTTGCATGGAGATTTATAACTCATTCCTAAGGTTTAGAAAATTTTCTGCTATCATTTCATTAAAAACCTTGTGCTTTCCTTTAGTTTGTGCTTAGGTGCCTTTGTCTACACCAAGCATTCTTAGATGCATTCTCTTAATGTTATCCCGAATTTCTATAATATTCTGTGCATGGTATCTTAATGTCTTTTCTTTGTTAAAAATGTTACTTTGAACATTATAAACTTTCTCTTCAAGGCTTGAGAATGTGTCTGCTCTGTGGATTAATCTTCCTCTCCTAAGATTTATGTTTTCTTCTTTCATAGAATCTCTCTCTTTCTCTATTTATTGAAATTATATTTCTCATTCCATATTTCCCTCTAGTTCATTCCTTAATTCTTATAGTTCATTGATCATTATAAATTTTCTAAATTCCTTCTTCAACATTTCATGTCAGTAAGATCAGTTGTTGAAATTTGTGGACTGTTTGGAGTGGCTTGCTCCCTTTTCTTTATTGTTTGTATGTCTACCCATGTGCTGGGATGATTCTTATAATTTCATGCAAAGGATTATTTAGTGTGCTGTTTTTTATCTTAAGTTCCCTGGATAGGGCAAATCCCATACTATGTACACTTAGCTCTTCCCAGTATGAGCACCCATTTGAGATCAGATACTGAACTCTTGCTACTGCATTCACTTCAGATCAAAGCAATCTATCAGCAAAACCTGGTGGGGGGGTGGCATGGAGAAGATGCCTTCCTTAGTTCCTTTCATCCAGGTATGAAAATTGTAGTAATATTTTGCTCTGTAAGTCGAGTGCTGTCAAATCCAGTATGGGCTACCCAGGCCTATTTTGGTGTGTGGGGGGTGTGTATGGTGGTCTCTGAGGCATGGTGCTACATGTCTCATGGTGGGTGCATAAGGGTCTGCTGCCTTCAGGTCACATGACAGTGGGAAACTATTAGGGTACACTGGGTAGTAGGTAACACATGTAGTGTTCATCTTTATAAGTCACTTTGTGGCTTTTGGGAACAATGTATGCCCAAGGTTCTGTGCTGGCTGATTGGTATTTTTCTCAAGAGCTGTCTTCTGAAAGTCTGAATGAGAGTTGAGTTAACTAACTCCTCTGAGACTTAGAACTTTGCATCTCCTCATGCTGGTGGGGCACAGGTATTAATTTCTAGGTTGCTATGGTTTTCTCACCAGATTTTTTGTTGTTGTTCACTCCAGGGGCCTGAATTGTAGCAAGAATACCTCAGAGTATGATATACTGCATCTTTTGGCTAGTTATTTTGGGAGCAGAAACATAGGATGCAGGAGTCGTGGCTGTTACTGATGGTTGTAGAATGCTGAGCATGTACTCCTCTGCACTGGGTCTTCTTTCAAATGGCATAGAATTTTGTGGCTGTCTTCAAGTGTGGGACCTGTGATTGAAGACTGTGTAGGATCTTTGGCACAGTGGGCTCCATTTTGGCTGGTATACAACACAGGGGTACCATCCCTGAGTCTGGGGTGGAGCATCAGTTTGTCTGCTTGTGTCTGAGCTCCTGTTGTTGCTGGTGGTGATTTTCTGAGGCCAAGTCTCCTCTGCTGGAACTTCTGTAGAGTGGCTCTGTGTACTTTCTGCCTCTGTGTACCCCCTGACTATGGGGTCTCTGTGGGCTGTGGGTGTCACAGAAGCCACTACCTTAGCTAGTGCATCCTTCTAGGGATTTTCCAGTACCATGTTTGGGGGTAGATACCAGTTGCTCTGCATATACTGAGCTGCTTCAGAGTCTGTGGAGAGTTCTGGGTTAGGGTTACTAATCATTTGGGTTTACTTCTTGAGATTTATTGGTCTGTATAAGTAAATCAGTGCCTTCACCAATATATTGGAATGTGAAACTCATATATTCTTCTAGCAGTTGCAAAGTTTCTTTCTTTGATCCACTTTAAGTTGAATTTCATGTAGGATAAAAGATCTAATTTCATTCTTTTTTTTGAGTGGACAAATACAGTATAATCATTACAATGGAATACTACATAATTCCACAAGTGAGCAAACACTTGATATGTCAACATCAATAAGTCTACAAGCATTATTGATTGAAAAAATAAAAGTTATAAATCAATGGGCAGAATAATATAAACATATATAAAGAATAATTTTATCTCTAAAACATCCAAATGTATAAATTTAGAATTACATGCTTTTATACTATATATGAAAAAACCTATATGTTAATGTGCAAAATATATATGAAGACATAGACATAAGATTCACAACCATCAGTAGTAGTCATTAAGTCTGTGTGGGGAAGAAGGGAATTCACTCACAGGAGATACAAAAGGGACGTAAAAATTTTTTAAACCAGCTCAATAGAAGGTGATAGAAGGACTCTTTTTGTTATTATTATTTAAATGTACATGAGATACATTCACTTCTGCATAAGTTAATTAGAAATGTAAAACAAAAGGAAAGTGGGTGCTAACTCAAGACAAAAAATTGCTTTTCACCCAGATAAATATACAAAAATGAGCAGCAGCACAATTCATAATCCCCCAAAGGTAGAATAATATAAATACAGTTATACTCAAAATTACCAACAATGACATGAATAATTAATGTTTGACATGTGATACACAAAAATATTCTAAGGAAAAGAGTCCCTTCACCCAAAGCGTATTCTGTTGTATCCTAATTGATGGCATTAACTGAATAAATTGAGATATTAATTAAGAAAACTCATTCCCTCAAATGTCTTTGCCTTAAAGCTGTATTTCTCATAGTAGAATATTTTTATGGGTACTTTATTGTCTTTAAAATATAACTTATTTTTGAATTTGATTTACACATAATAAATTTTTCATATTCTAAGTACAATTCAGAGTTTTGCAAAATATATATGCCATATAACTGTCACCTCAAAATATACAATATTCTCCTCACTTCTCACAGTTTTCACCTGTTTATTTGCCATCAGTTCTCCTATTTCCTTTTAGTCCCAGGCCAGCCTTGCTTTTTATTTTTACAAGTACAGTTTTTCTTGTTCAAGAATATATTAATAAGTCATAAAGTATATATGCTCTGTATCTGATTTCTTTTGTTTGGAACATTTTTAAGAGTCATCCCTGTTGTTGCAATTATCAGTGGTTAATTGCTTTTCCTTACTGTTCATAATTTGCTTTATGGATATACCAAAATTTGGTTATTCTTCTATTTATTGACATTTGAGCTACTTCCAGTTTGTGCTCTTATGCAGAAAGCCACAAACATTTGTGTACCAGTTTCTGTATTCATAAATGTTTTCAGATCCCTGGGGTAAATGCCTTGAGTAGCTGCACATTTAACTGTGTGTGTCTGTTTTCTAAAATAGTTGCACTGGGGTTGGGGATGTGGCTCAAGCGGTAGTGTGCTCACCTGGCATGTGTGTGGCCCGGGTTCAATCCTCAGCACCACATACAAACAAAGATGCTGTGTCCGCCAAAAACTAAAAAATAAATATTACAAAAAAATTCTCTCTCTCTCTCTCACTCTCTCTCTTTAAAAAAAATAAAATGGCCGCACTATTTTTCAGGCTCATGAGGAATAGCAGGAATTCTATTGGCTCTACACTTTTTTCTATACTTGATACTGTCTTTTTAATTTTAGTCATTCTCCTTGTAATTTTAATTTGCATTTCCCTAATGATTACTAATGCAATTATATTTTCAATAGCCATTCATGTATCTGTGACTGTCTATTCAAATCCTTTGTCTTTCTTTGTTGGGTTGTCTTATTAAAAGTTATTTTTCTTGATGTGACTCCATTGTCAGACATAGGCTACATAAGGATTGTCTCCTAGTCTGGCCTTATTTTTTTTCTTTTCATTATACTGTGTCCCAAAGAAACTTAAAATTTGTCACTTTTAGATAGACATGACAATAGAATATATTTTGACATATTGTACATACATGGAATGCAACCCATTTGAATTAGATTCCATTCTTGTGGTTGTATGTAATGTGGAGTTACACTGGCCATGTAACCGTTTATGAGCAAAGGAAAGTTCTGTCCAATTTACTCCACTGTCTTTCCTGTTTGCAACTCCTGCCCTTCCCTTTATCCCCCATGTCTAATCTAATGAACTTCTAATATTTCTCTTCCTACCCTCCCTTGTTGTGGCTTAGCATCTGCATAGAGGGAGAACACTCAACCTTTGGCAAAGCATCATAGTATAAGGGGGTGGCATGTTCTGGAAGCCCAGATAGCCTAGGCCAGGTGGATTAGGGCCTGGCACTGGGTCCTGTGGGCCTGCAGCAAAGCTGTGTGCTGGGTCAGTGGGTCTGAGGGCAAGGCTGGGTTTTAGCAAGCTGGGTTGTGGGTGGGTGGCTGAGGAGTAATGTATGAAAGGTTTGAGCACTGTCATAAGGAGGCAACTTCTCACAAGCTGCAATAAGATGATCAGCTATAGCATTGCCCATTGTTGAGGGGCCTGGAAGTTTGGAATGAATTCTGATGTGTCCAATTAAACAAGGATGCTGACTTGAATTGTTTTTTGTAAAGTATTAAATTGCTCTTCTGATGACATATATTCAATGGTGGCTGATTCAATATGCATAGTGACTCCTACTTCATAGGTACTATCACTGTAAGTATTAACTAGCTGATTAGCAAAATAAAGTAAAGCCCAAATGAGAGCTTTAAGGTCTGCTTATTGAGCAGAAGTCTGCACCACTTTAGTATAAACAAGGCTATATGAACCAGCCTTAACTAAATTGGAGCCATCAGTAATATTGTGACTGCCTTAGCCACCAGCTGATTGCCTACAACTTGGGGGAAATTAGATGAGGTTATACTTGTAAATTGAATAGCTCATCATGAGGATAGTAATTTTCTATTTGTCCAGGAAAATTATCAAAATCTACCTGTCAAGCATGCAAAGATTAACAAAGCCAATTTTGTTGTTGAATTGAACAATAAAAGAAGACTCGGTTCTCACCAATTGTATGACTCAAATTCTACCTCTAATAACAAGCTGAGTGACAAAAATCATAAAATGGGGTTAAAGATTTTGAAGAGTTTTCTCTACATTTCTTCTCTTCTTTCTCAAGCTTTTTGTTCACAGTAGAGATTGGGATCAACATCTTTGGTTTGAGCTTTAGTCATTTAAACTGTGGTTCCAGATCCTCCATAGTGATGATGAACTGCATGCTCAGGAACCCAGATAGGATGTGGTGCACCTTCTGGAAAGACACAGGTATAGCTTTTACCCCATATTATTGTTGGATATGGTCCATTACATTGTCCTGTTTGTAATTCTCTCCACCAGATTAGGAGGATTATAAGGAATAATTGGTGATCAATATGATATTGATCACAACACTGTCAAAAAGAACTAGTATAGCTGAACATTATCAGTTTTAATTTGTAGAAAGTTGCCCAGCACTGCAAAAGCAGCTAAGCAATGAGAAGTGACTTGATGAGTATTTTTTCATGTTCAAGCAGTGGCAAAAATGAAATGAGAACAAGTATCAATAAAAACATGAGTATAGCACTGTGTGCCAAATTCAGGGTGTGAGTTATACCCATCTACCACAACTGATTTGGTCACAAACCACATGGATTAACCCCAGTAGGTAAAACTGGAGTGTGTATTACAAAATGAGAACATTGGCAAACAATTTTGCAAGCTTGTTCTTAGGTGATATGAAATTCTTTTCATAACTAAGAGCACCCTGATGGTGATTAGGAGGATCTGTGGTTCTCTACCACTCAATTTTATTTTTGTTTTTTTCTTGTGAATGACTGTCAAACAGACCCCTATTTTCATGGGAAGTAAATCATCATTCTGAAGCTCATAATCCCAAAGTGCATAAGTGACTCTTGTATTCATTATGCCATTGTCTCCTGAAATACATAAGCAAATTGAGAGCACTATATGTAGTCATCCTCTATGTCCTCAAGCTTATGTGCAGCAGTCTGCATGTCACTGTAGGTCATGGTAAACATAGTTGCTCCTGACTACCAAAAGCTTACACTTTGTTACAAGAGGTAGTATTTTGTTACATAAGGTAGTACAATGCAATTGGGTCCATCCATCACTGTCAGAAACATTTATATATTCACACCAAACTGCACCAGGAACTTAATAATTTCTGTGTGGCCTGCACACACAGAATTGTGGGGAGCTGTGATGCCTTCATCATTGGGCAGGCTTGGGTCATCAACCTTATAAATAATTCTCTGTATGAAGTCAAAACTCTCCTGCCAAAGATAAATGTAGGAATAAAACAAGAACTTTGAATTTCACCCTCATTCCAATTTTCACCCTCTGAGCCAGTTTTAAGCAAGTTTGTACTTCTGCCAGGAGGCAGGGAGTCCTGCCCAGTGGTCTCAGGTGGACACATGCTCATAGCATCTTCTCCAGCATTTCAGACTCCCCACATGGGTAGTATAGAGGCAGATATGGGGGACACTCCTGCAGATACACTGCAAGCAGATGGGGAGCCTCTGAGATTGGTTCCTCTGCATTGTTCTGGAGATTTGGGCTGCTATCTGGGACTCCTTTTGGCACATAATCAAGACTAGGAGAAGAAGCTGGCATGTCAGTGTTCTGTGAACTGGCACTGCCCACATTCTCTGGGGAAAGTGGCTTAGGAGCTAAAGAGACCACCTCCTTCTCTGGCTCCATATATAAATATGAATTCAGAATTCATGTGGATCCTTCTGAGCCAGCAGCCACTGAGTTTGATGACTTAGATGGGTAGAATGGGAAAGAAATGCTGTCCATTGCAGCTATTGTGGGCTCTGATACAAATTTTCTAAATATTTTGTCCATTAGGACATTCTGGCTCTGTAATAAAGCTACATTTCTTTACTGGTCTGGGTGCATTAGACAGTTTTTTTTATAAGGCTTCTAATTCAGCATCACTATGGTTTTGGTAATGGTTAAGTGAGAAAGGCAATAATTTGATTAGGCTGAGTAGTCAAGGAATTCTTTCATTTTCATGGTTCTCTTGAACTGAAGAAACAGGTTCTGTTTCAGGTTCTGAACTTCCATGCTTGCCCTGGCTGTTGGAGTAAATGTTCTCTGGGTGCTGCTGTGAATTTAGGAAGTAGCAATCACAGACATTCAGAGGTTCACCACACTTCAGCCAAACATCAGTCACTCTAGCCAGCCTCTGTGCACAGATCTACCACATCTCTGCATGTTGTCTCTTGAATAACTGGAACTTCTGTGCAGTGCTGCTCGTTGTTACTAAGGTACACTCTTAGAAATATCAGTATCATTTTGGATCCAAACTGCATCAAAGTGGGTGGTGAAACCGTGCTCCCAATAGAGCCAAAGCTCCCTGGGTGTACAGGGTGCACTGAGAAGGGCTGAGCAGAGGGCTAGGCTGCCTGTGATTTGGTGGACCTGTTGTGAGGCAGGGCAGCTGACACCAATGATGCTCGGGTACCACAGAAGCACTGGCCCATCCCCTGCTGGCCTGGGACTGGGATTTATCTCCTTCATGCTTATGGAGGCCCAGGCTCCCTCATCAGTTCCAAAGACAACTAACTAATGCCAGCCCTGGCCTGGCTTTGGAACCTGCACTGGCCCTGTTCCCAATCTCATCCTGCCCAAGAAGTCCAATCACATCCTGCCCAAGAGGTCCAGACTGCTCTTGGGAAGGGAATTGTGGGGCTGTAGATTGCAATTTTTAACTAGTAAAACTTAATCAAATGCCAAGCATATGAGAAGCACTCTCAATGATCTTTTGTTTGTATCAATTTGACTTAATGTAAGGCACCATGGGTTGTGAGATGATCCTATGAGTATGAATAATATCTCATCAATGCTTCCAATTACCACTGTGGAACATCATGAAATGTAAGTGTCATTTCAACACTGGGGATGGTCAAATGTAAGAAGATCCTCTTGTACTGATTGTATTCCATAATCCTTTGTCAAACTTATCTGCCCATTAGGTATACTTGTGTTATTTTATTTCATGGAAATGTTTTCATTGTGAAGTGATAGTGATGGCCACATAGTGATGGCCACAGTAGAGGTAAAATATTGAACTGCTGTTTTTACTGGAATTTCTACATCCACTTTATAGAAGCTCTCTTAGGCATCACTGTGTTATCCTATTAGGTAACTCCTACTTCATTCCCAGTTTATGAGTGAGGAAAGGGACACATACAAAGACTAGGCAATATCTAGTAAGTAATATAGGTTAAAGTAAGACTCCAAGTGTGGTTGAGCTAACTGTGACATCCATGTTGCTTCTTTTCTACTAGGTTGCTCTGAGCAGGGCATGTACCTCGAGTGTACCATGCTTGCCTAGCTTGCAACCCCAGGATAACAGCCTCATCCCCACTCCCAGTCCTTCCAATAGGTAATTGATATTTTCAGTAGTTAGGCCTAAGAAAGATCATACTTTCTGCAGAAAATAATTAAGCATTTGTTTGGAAAAAGGAGGAAATATGTGATATTAAACACTTGCAGTTTTATAACTTATTTTTGATTTGGACATAGTGTTCTATACTTTCCTGAAAATCCTTTCATTTTCATAGGACTGCCCTGCATTACATCTGTGCCTGTGGCTATCCAGAAGTGGTGACACTCCTGATACAGAAGAAATGACACATTAACTTCTATGATAGTGACAACAGCACAGTTCTGATTAAGATGAATTTGATTAGAATTCCTAGAACCAATGCATTTTTTTCATTCAAGTGTGGCTAGTTGGTGAAACCTGTCTCATATTAAGTGTGAATTCCTGGAGATGATAGTCCCTTTCTTTGTGCAGTCCTGACACACTGCACAATTCCAGGAGGAAGAATGTGCTGATTTTGCTGAAATCTGGTGCAGATCCAAATGTGATAGACGCCAGGGGTAGTACTGCTCTGCACTTCGCCATCGACAGTGAGAATAAGGGCACAGCAGCAGACCTGATGATGGACATGGCAATCATTGAAGCAAAAAAACAAGGTGTATGTAGATGAACTTTATTTACAATTATTCGACATATATTTTTTTAACAGTTATACATTCAGGAGAATTTCAACATTCATCCTTTTAAAGAAATACTGGAAGTTACAGGTCTTTAAAGTAAATGTTAGTTCACAGAAGAGAAATCTAGTCATCAGTTTATTTTTTCAAGCAATTTTTTCTAACAATTAATTTTTCTAATTAGAGTAAACAATTCGATACAGCACAAATGTGCTTGTGAATTAAGTATTTGTGTGTGTTGTATATGTGTATAGTTATTTGTGTGTGTGTATGTGTGTGCACACACATGTGTATGTGTCTGTGTAGTACTGAGAATAGAACTCAGGGATGTTCTACCTCTGCCTACATTCTTTTAAAATTTTATTTTGATACAGGGTTTTACTAAAATGCCCAGACAGGTTTTGCAGTTGTTACCCTCACACCCAAACTGCCTCAGTATCTGATATTTCAGGAGTGTGCCACTGAATCCAGCCTGTAAATAGGCTTGATCTTTAAAAATGCAAACCAAAACAAAAAGGCCTTTGATGAGCCAGAGGAATTTAGTTACTGTTGACAAGTTCTGTTAAAGGGACTTATTTTTCAGTGGTGAGGCTCAATTAGGGGAAAAGGAAAAGGAAAGCAATATATAGAACTATATACAAGTACAAGGAAAAAAGAGATTTGTGATGTAGAAAATCATTTTCTTTCAGTTTGTGTATAGACAAGATTCTTTTCACATTGGGGAAAATAAAAATGTTTGTGACTGAAACTTAAAGACTTGCAAACATACACAGGAATCAGATTAGGAGGACTCATGTGTTAGTTGAAAAGGTGCTAAAAGGGGGGATAAATAGGTAATTGATATCAAATTATCTGTCTCTGACAGAGGGAGCCACCTGTATGAATCTAAACCCTTTTCTGAAATGTATAATATTTTGGTGGGAGTGGGAGAGATTTTCATTTTTGTGTGGACAAAAGGAAACATAATCACATTATTATTTGACTAATCTTCATCCTTCCCCTACCTTGGAAAATGGTATAGGACTTTTGTACGTGACTTTTGTACACTTTCTTCCTTTTGGCCCACTCTCCAAATGATAAAGGGTATATGTCTCTGAACAGAGTTGACCATGTAGTAGTGATTTTCTGTCAGTTTGTGCACTAAAATTGTGCATGAGCATGTTCTGGAGAATGTTTTGAAAACTTAAAAGTATAGGATTACCCCTGCAGATCTAGATTCAGTAAACGTAATAAGGCCTGGACATGCACATTTAAATTTATTTCATGGAGATTCTGATAGGATTCCTAGATAAGAGCCATTATATACATTCAAGTCATATATGAATTCCAGTTGTCCAGAGCTGATAAAATCTCTGGAAGAGTGGGATATTGGTCATGCACTCCTTCTTAACACCTCTCCATTTCAATAATGGTAATCTAACTTTTAACCCACCTTTAGCCACTTCTATGATTGGTAATTTGAAAGGAGTGTTTGAGCATTATCTATTGACTTGCACAATAGCATCTTTTTCTTTCCAACCATTAATCATTCACTGCCATTCAGAAGGCATTAGAAATGGGCTTATGGATCCCCTTTTAATAAAGATAAAATGATGCTTTAAGTAATTTATGCCTCCTGGTTGTCTTCAAGGTCATTTTCACCACCAATATTCTTGCATGCAGAGTTTTCCCATTATAATAGAAGCAAATCATGAACACTTATTCAGCGGGAGTTGTGCAATAGACTGTCTCAGGAGGTCTGTTGGGTTCCTAAAGCCTTGGCATGACCTTGGAGTGTTCAACACTGCAAACCATGAAGTGTGTGAGAATACAGATGGGGATACTTTTAATAAATATTTTTAAGAAGTTATTAAAAATAATTATTTATTAACAGAGAGTATTTTTTTACAAATATAGTATCAATTAAAAATAGAGGAAAAATTCTTAAATGAGGTATTCTCAGTCTTCTTTAGAATATATTTGGACCAGATTTTTATGGTATCACAAGATACAACAAGAGAGAGTGTTTTATCTGACAAAATGTGGCATTGAACACAGTCCATTTGATAAAATCCCACAGCAAATATACTCTCATCTACACACCAGGTCTATGGACCAAACATGGTCTATGCATATATACAGCTTCCCACTGTGAACTGAGTCAACATGAAAATTAAGGAGTTCCATGCAGAACCTGACTATTAGGCCCACTGCAAGAATTGAATCTGTTCTCCTATGAGTCCATACTACACTCTTGTGAATGTTGTGGAGTGAGGTCCTTTATCTGAGGACTATGAGTTCTCCAGTTTGCTACTAATGCACATAGGTATTTCAACAAGTAAGCCCTTGCCTCAAGAAGTATTTGAGTTTACATTTCCTGTTTGATAATGTATTTTCATAAAGATGTTTGTGTCTTTAAAATTGCTTATTTTAGAAAAAAATAAGCCCAAATCTTCACCATGTTGGCTTAGTACCTGACTTCCTTAACAAAACTCCTAAAGCACAAGAAGTAAAATCAGAAATCATAAATGGAATGGATTCAAACTAAAAAGTTCTCAGCAAAGGAACCATCAATAACATGAAGAGAGAACCTACAAAATTGGAGAAAATCTTCACCACATGCACCTCACATAGAGCACTAATCTACAGAATATGTAAAAAACTTAAAAAACTTAATTCCAAAAAATCAAATAATCCAATAAATAAGTGGGTTAGAACTGAACAGACACTTTACAGTAGAAGAAATACAACTGATCAATAAATATATTAAAAAGTTCAACATCTTTAGCAATTAGATAAATGCAAATCAAAACTACTCCAACATTTCATCTCATTCCTATCAGAATAACAATTTTCAAGAATACAAGCAACAAAAAATTGGTAAAGATATGTGGGAAAACGTACACTCATACATTGCTGGTGGCACTGCAAATTGGAGTAACCATTATGGAAAGCATTATGGAGATACCTTAGAAAACTTGGAATTGAACCACCAATTGTCTCATTTATCCCATTCCTTCATTTATACCCAAAGAACTTAAAATCAGCATACTACAGTGACACAGCCACATCAATGTTTATAGTATCTCAATTCACAATAGCTAAACTATGGACCCAACCTAGGTGACTTTCAACAGATGAATGGATAAAGAAAATCTGGCAGATACACACAATGGAATATTACTCAGCCTCAAAAGAGA
This sequence comes from Callospermophilus lateralis, assembly GCF_048772815.1. Classification (NCBI taxonomy): domain Eukaryota; kingdom Metazoa; phylum Chordata; class Mammalia; order Rodentia; family Sciuridae; genus Callospermophilus; species Callospermophilus lateralis. The sequence continues at coordinate 133,079,286 of NC_135310.1, read as the reverse complement.
ATGAAATTACAGTATTCTCTGGTAAATGGATAAAATTGGAGAATATTATGCTAACCAAAATAAACCAAACAAAGAACTAAAGGTTGAGTGTTTTTTCTGATATGTGGATGCTAATTCAAAATAAAGGGGGTGGAGAATAGAGGTATTTTGAATGAGACAGAGAGGACTGAGGAGAAGGGATGGAATATGAAAGTAGGAGTGATATAGAATGAATTGGCATTATGATCATGTGTGCATATATAATTGCATGACTTGTGTAACTGTACATTATGTACAACCCAGATTATAAGAAGTATACTCCATTTATACAAGATGTGTCAAAATGCATTCTGCTGTCATATATAACTAATTAGAATAAAGAACACATGCAAAAAGAAGAAGTGAATATGAAATTCTAGCAATAAGAAATAAACAAACCACTAAATCAAAAGACTGTAAGTGCATATTTTTTTTGCCTCTTGATGAAATAACTAGAACTATCCACATTATAAGGACAACATGGTATTGCTATTTTTGCCTAAAGGCATCTCTTTTTTGTAATAACAAATTATTTTGAAACTTATTATCTTTTTTTTAAAATACCTTTAATGGTTTTTAAATTATTTTATATGACCAAATTGAAAATCTTATAGGTCTTCACTTTTACTTTATAATAAAAATTTATACTGATTTTTTCAGAATCAACAAAATGCCAGCACCCACTAAGAAAGTTCATAAATATTTTTTACAGTGTCAGATAGAGACTCTTAACTGTGATGTTCAGCACCTTCAACCCCTGTACTATTCAAAAGTCAACTGTACTTGGTTCAGTGAATAAGTGATATTGCTTGTATCACATACTTTTTGTTAAAAAGGTACACTAAAATAAATAATGAGTGAATAGATAAATGAAAAAAAAAATGATATTATTAGCCTTTTTAAATTTTAGGCATTGTCATAGGTGTCCCTTAGTATCTCATTGTGGTTTTAATTTAAATTTCCACAAACACTAAAGGTATTGAATATTGTGTATATCATAATATGTATATTATTCTTTAATTACATATAATATATATTATTATTTAATCAAACATGTATAATATGTAAAGTTTATAAATGAATGAAAATATTATATATATATATATATATATATATATATATATATATATATATATATATGATTTTTATACACACACACACACACACACACACACACAGGCTTTTGTAAAGTGTCCAAATATTTGGCTTACCTATTTTTATTTTATTTTATTTTTTATTGGTTGTTCAAAACATTACAAAGCTCTTGACATATCATATTTCATTTTTAAATTTGGTGGGTGCACTGTACTATTAGGTGAAATTTCCATTATTCTTGGTCTACTGAGAGTTTTTATCACACATGGGTGTTGAATTTGGGCATATATTTTCTTTTTTTTTTTTTCTTTTTCACTTTGATTCTGTCAATGCTATTCCAGTGCATAATTTTTCATATTCTAACAAACTTAATGTTTTAATAAACTTACATTCCTGGAATAAACCCTGGTTCATCATGATGCAGTAACATTTTTCTATATTGGTGGATTTAATTGTTAAATATTTGGGGGGGTACCATAGATTGAACTCAGGGCATTCAACCATTGAGCCACATTCTGAGCCCCATTTTCATTTTATTTAGAGACAGGGTCTCACTGAGTTACTTAGCATCTCACTTTTGCTGAGGCTGGTTTTGAAACTGCAATCCTTCTGCCTCACCCACCCAAGCTGCTGGGACTACAGGTGTGTTAAAATTTTATAAAGGATTTTTGCATATATATCCATGTGGAATGTTACACTCAAGTTTTATTTTTAATTTGTGCATTATAATTTTTACAGCAGTGGTATTCATTATGGCATATCCATACACACACATAACATAATTTAAACAGTACCTTTCCTTTCCCTCTTCTCCTCCCTCCTCCTGATCTGCTTGCTCTACTCTACTGATCTCCATTCTATAATTATTTTAGTGCAACACACACAAACACACACACACACACACACACATATGATTATATATATATATATATATATATATATATATATATATATCTCCATTGTGAACATTACATAATTTGGAAGATTTTATTCCCCAGGGCTTCTCTATAGTCTCCCTTCCTCCCCCACTCTCAATTCCTTTTCTGTACACTATTAATCTCCCTTTTATTTTCATGAGACTATTTTTAATCCTTTTTTTTCTATCTGCAAATATGAGAGAACATATTTTACCCTTAACTTCTGATAGACTCAATTTTTCTTTTAATGTCTTGCTCTTTTAGAAAAAATTTTAGTTGTAGATGGGCACAATATCTTTATTTTATTTATTTACTTTTATGTGGTGCTGAGGTTTGAACCCAGTGCTTCACATGTGCTAAGCAAGCACTCTACCATGAGCTAAAACACCAGCCTAATATCTTGTCTTCTTTTGTCAGCATAATACTGACCTCTTAAAATGAGGAAACCAAACTAATTATTTATTTCTTCAGTATTTCACAGGATTCTTGTTTCCAAAAGGGTAAAGAATTCATGGATCCATTCTCTAGTTAAAAAAATTATAAACAGTGAAAATTATAAAAACAATGTAAAGACTTTAGAAATTGTCATAGAGGGCATTTAGCAAATGAATTCAAGGTCATAACACTCTCAGTAAAAACAGCAAGAGTCTGTAGCACTAGATTCCACCCTCACCCCACATCCCCAACCAGCAAAGTATGGCATTCATTATAGGTGGATGTCATGGATGTCACCAACCTTCTTGCCTGCTCCCTACAGTTCTCACCCAAGGTATATTCATCAGAGAAGCAGACAATGAGCATTTCTCACACACTTCCCAACTCTACATTGCAGAGGTTAAATTCCAGGAAAATGCAAGGGATTCCCTTCTTCCACTCATCTCCTCATTTATTGGATAGAGGTTTTAATTTAGGTGTATCCCTGTGTCTGAGAATAATGAAATTCAAATCACTTGTACCCTAGCTTGTTCTTTAGGCATAGGTAGACCATGTATAGGGGGAGAGGGAGGCCATAACAACAGAAGGTTCCAAAGCACTCCCCAACATCCATGACTTTATTTGAGAAAAACTTGAAGGAAATCCAAGCCCCAAAAGACTCCTGAAAACAGCACATATTTGCTAACTACAAAGGAGAAGATAACTCTATGGGGGCAACAGTTAACCACAGACCAACTAGGTCAGGAGACTGACTCAAAGTAATACCTAAGAACTCTCCTGGGGGCAGAACAAACCTCAAAGACTAGGCATAAAAATTACTCCTGAAAGGAGTGTGCATTTAATTGGATCAAATTGTGAACAGATTCATGCCCTAGGTCATTGCTGAAAACAATAAAGGACCATCAAGCAAGTGGTGGAGTCTAATAGTTGACTGTAATTCCAACAAAGGCAAGACTGGCTTAATAGAAAGATCAAAACTAGATACAAGGAGAGTTCTGTTAAAATCACGGTGGTTCCAGGATGACTGTGTATACTCCCTATCCTGTGCCCTCTGAGGAGTGACACAAGAGGTTTCATATTGTATGGAAAACAAATTGCTCTAAAGTATTCCAACCAAATTATTGAACAAACAAATTAGCAAACAAGTCCACCACTCACTTTCCAGAATTGATCAGTATCCAGAATTCTGACAACAGAATTAACTAAAACGTCTAGTTCTCAACCAAAACAAACAAAAACTAATAAAAAAAATAAAAAGAAACATGGAAAGAAATAAGAAAATATCATCCATAAAATGGAAAAATAAAAAGTAGCCAAAATAAATTTCATGTGAAAGTGTTCAGCTATTAGAGATAACGAAGACTGCCAAAAAGGATTATAAATATGTCCAAATTACTAAAGGAAATGATGCCTAAAGAAGTAAATAAAAGTTTGATAGGAATGTCTTATCAAATAGAGGACATCAATAGAGATGGAATCCATAAAAGATAGAAATGTCAATAATGGTGTTGAAAACTCAAAAATGGCAAGAAAAATCTCATTAGAGGGACTCAGTAGTAGTTCTGAACTGGCATAAGAAAGAATTAGCAAAAATGAAGACAGATTGATAAAATAAGAGAGAAGAAAGAATGAAAATAAATTAAAGTCTCAGAGAAACATAAGCATATTAGCATACATGTAATGGCAGCACCAGAATAAAGGAGAGAAAATGAGCGGACATTAGATACATCTAATGGCTGAAATTTCACAAATTTGATGAAACAATCTGTACATCCAAAAAGTTCAATGAATTCAAGCAGGATAAAAGGTAGAAATCCATGATTAGTTACATAATAGTAAGAGTGTTGACAGTTCAATACAAAAGGAAAACCTTTAAATTAATAGGAATAAAACAAATTGTTAGGTACAAGGGACTGTAATAAGATTAACAGCTGACTCCTCATCAGAAACAATGTAGGCTAAAAGCTAGAAGGATGGCATGTTTAATGTGCTAACAGCAAAGACTGAACACTAAGACTCTTTTACTCAGCAAAAGTATCTTTCAAAAAAGAAAAGGAGAGAGCCACCCCCGCGCCTGCAAGGTAGGCGGACCTGCGACCCACCTGCAGAACAGGCCCAGCGGCATGCAGAGGGTCAGAGCCACCGCCAATGCCTGCCAGGTAGGCAGACCTGCGACCACCGAAAGAACAGGCCCAGCAGCCCATCATCGCCCCGGTTGGGGGAGGGGCAGAGACGCCACCAGCGCCTGCAAGATAGACAGACCTGTAACCGACAGACAAAACAGGACCAGCGGCCTGCAAAGGGGTTGAGCCACCCCCCCGCAACAACCCCGCCAACCCCCCCGCCACCCCCCCAAGCCTGCAAGGTAGGCGGACCTGTGACCCACTGGCAGATCAGGCCCAGTAACACGCAGAGGGGCACAGCCGCCCCACGCGGCTGCAAGGTAGGCGCACCTGCAACCCACCGGCAGAACAGGCCCAGTGGCCCGCCATCGCTCCAGTTGAGGGAGGGGCAGAGCCGCCACCAGCACCTGCTAGGTAGACAGACCTGCAACTGACAGACAGAACAGGCCAAGTGGCCCACGGAGGGGCAGAGCCACTGCCCACGCCTAAAAGGTAGGCGGACCTGCGACACACTGGCAGAACAGGCCCAGCGGCCTGCAGAGGGGCAGAGCCGCCGCCCGTGCCTACAAGGTAGGCGGACCTGCGACCACCGAAAGAACAGGCCCAGAGACCTGCCGGCGTGGTAGGCACATTGCCCCAATTGGAGGAGGGGCGGAGTTACCGCCAGCACCTGCAAGAGAGACTTTGCAACTACACAAGAGCAATATAAATATATAGGGGGGAAATCAATAACACAACAGTTTAAAAAAGCAGAAAGAAACGCGAACAGTATAAAAAGACAAGGAAAAAAAGGACCACAAGCAATGCAGGTCAACTCAACTTTAGAAGAGGTAATAGCTGCAGCAGATGGAATGTCAGATAAAAATTCAGGATACACATGCTTCAGATGATCTGGAGTCTCAAGGAAGACATTAGACAGCAAAATCAGACAATGAAAGACCACTTCGATCACTTCGACAATGTATTACATAAACAAATCCAAGAAGCAAAAGATCAGTTATACAGGGAGATAGAGGTTACAAAAAACAAACAAACAGAAATCCTAGAAATGCAGGAAGCAATAAACCAACTTAAAAACTCAATTGAGAATACTACCAGCAGAGTAGAACACTTAGAAGATAGAACATCAGACAATGAAGACAAAGTATTGCAACTTGAAAAGAACATAGACACCTCAGCAAGACTGTTAAGAAACCATGAGCAGAACATCCAAGAAATATAGGATAACATAAAGAGACCAAACTTAAGAGTCATTGGGATACAGGAAGGTATAGAGGTCCAAACCAAAGGAATGAGAAATCAATTCAATGAAATAATACGAGAAAACTTCCCAGACTTGAAAAACAAGACAGAATCCCAAATCCTAGAAGCCTACAGGACGCCAAATGTGCAAAATCATAAGAGATCCACACCTAGACACATTATAATGAAGATGCCCAACATACAGAATAAGGAGAGAATTTTAAAAGCTACAAGAGAAAGGAAGCAGATTACATTTAAGGGAAAACCAATCAGGATAACAGCTGATCTTTCAACAAAGACTCTGAAAGCTAGAAGATCCTGGAATAACATATTTCAAACACTGAAAGAAAATGGGTTCCAACCAAGAATTGTGTATCCAGTGAAATTAAGCTTCAGGATGGAAGATGAAATTAAAACCTTCCACGATAAACAAAAGTTAAAAGAATTTGCAGCTAGAAAACCATCTCTTCAAAACATCCTCAGCAAAATATTACAGGAAGAGGAAATGAAAAATTTCAATGAAAACCAACAGTGGGAGGTAGTACAGTAAAGCGGGGGGGGGGGGCGGGGAATAATCAAAGAGGAAAACAAACCAAGTTTAGTAACATAAATAAACAAATATGGCTGGAAGAAAAACCCATATCTCAATAATAACCCTAAATGTTAATGGCCTAAACTCACCAATTAAGAGACACAGGCTAGTAGAATGGATCACAAAACAAGACCCAACAATATGCTGCCTTCAGGAGATGCATTTGATAGGAAAAGACATACATAGACTGAAGGTGAAAGGTTGGGAAAAATCAGATCTCTCATATGGACTTCGGAAACAAGCAGGAGTGTCCATACTCATATCAAATAAAATAGATTTCAAGCCAAAGTTAAACAAAAGGGATAAAGAGGGACACTACATACTGCTCAAGGGAACCATACACCAACAAGACATAACAATCATAAATATATATGCCCCAAACAATGGTGCAGCTATGTTCATCAAACAAACTCTTCTCAAGTTCAAGAGTCTAATAGACCACCCTGCAATAATCATGGGAGACTTCAACACACCTCTCTCACCACTGGACAGATCTTCCAAACAAAAGTTGAATAATGAAACTATAGAACTCAATAACATAATTAATAACCTAGACTTAATTGACATATATATAATATACCACCCAACATCAAGCAGTTACACATTTTCTCAGCAGCACATGGATCCTTCTCAAAAATAGATCATATATTATGTCACAGGGCAACTCTTAGACAATATAAAGGAGTAGAGATAATACCATGCATCTTATCTGATCATAATGGAATGAAACTGAAAATCAACAATAAAAGAAGTAAGGAAAAATCATGCATCACTTGGAGAATGAACAATAGGTTACTGAATGATCAATGGGTTATAGAAGACATCAAGGAGGAAATTAAAAAATTCTTAGAGATACATGAAAACACAGAAACAACATATCGGAATCTATGGGACACATTGAAAGCAGTTCTAAGAGGAAAATTTATTGCTAGGAGTTCATTCCTTAAAAATAGAAAAAACCAACAAATAAATGATCTAATACTTCATCTCAAAATCCTAGAAAAAGAAGAGCAAAACAACAGCAAAAGAAGTAGAAGGCAAAAAATAATTAAATACAGAGCTGAAATTAATGAAATTGAAACAAAAGAAAAAATTGAAAAAATTGACAAAATTAAAAGTTGGTTCTTTGAAAAAATAAATAAAATCGACAGACCCTTAGCCATGCTAACAAAGAGAAGAAGAGAGAGAATTCAAATTACTAGCATACAGGATGAAAAAGGCAATATCACAACAGACACTTCAGAAATACAGAAGATAATCAGAAATTATTTTGAATCCTTATACTCCAATAAAATAGAAGATAGTGAAGGCATCGATAAATTTCTTAAGTCATATGATCTGCCCAGATTGAGTCAGGAGAATATTGACAACCTAAACAGACCAATATCAATTGAGGAAACACAAGAAACCATCAAAAGACCACCAACTAAGAAAAGTCCAGGACCGGATGGGTATACAGCAGAGTTTTACAAAACCTTTAAAGAGGAACTAATACCAATACTTTTCAAGCTATTTCAGGAAATAGAAAAAGAGGGAGAACTTCCAAATTCATTCTACGAGGCCAACATCACCCTGATTCCTAAACCAGACAAAGACACTTCAAAGAAAGAAAACTACAGACCAATATCTCTAATGAACCTAGATGAAAAAATCCTCAATAAAATTCTGGCAAATCGGATACAAAAACATATCAAAAAAATTGTGCACCATGATCAGGTAGGATTTATCCCTGGGATGCAAGACTGCTTCAATATACGGAAATCAATAAATGTTATTCACCACATTAATAGGCTTAAAAATAAGAACCATATGATCATCTCGATAGATGCAGAAAAAGCATTCGACAAAGTACAGCATCCCTTTATGTTCAAAACTCTAGAAAAACTAGGGATAACAGGAACATACCTCAATATTGTAAAAGCAGTCTATGCTAAGCCTCAGGCTAGCATCATTCTGAATGGAGAAAAACTGAAGGCATTCCTTCTAAAATCTGGAACAAGACAGGGATGCCCTCTCTCACCACTTCTGTTCAACATAGTTCTGAAATCACTGGCCAGAGCAATTAGACAGACGAAAGAAATTAAAAGCATAAAAATAGGAAAAGAAGAATTCAAATTATCACTATTTGCAGACGACATGATTCTATACCTGGAAGACCCAAAAGGGTCTACAAAGAAACTATTAGAGCTAATAAATGAATTCAGCAAAGTGGCAGGATATAAAATCAACATGCATAAATCAACTGCATTCCTGTATATCAGTGACAAATCCCCTGAAATAGAAATGAGGACAACCACTCCATTCACAATATCCTCAAAAAAAATAAATAAAATACTTGGGAATCAACCTAACAAAAGAGGTGAAAGACTTATACAATGAAAACTACAAAACCCTAAAGAGAGAAATAGAAGAAGATCTTAGAAGAGGGAAAAATATACCCTGTTCATGGATAGGTAGAACTAACATCATCAAAATGGCGATATTACCAAAAGTTCTCTATAGGTTTAATGCAATGCCAATCAAAATACCAACGGCATTTCTTGTAGAAATAGAGAAATCAATCATGAAATTCATATGGAAAAATAAAAGACCCAGAATAGCAAAAACAATGCTAAGCAGGAAGTGTGAATCCGGCAGTATAGCGATACCAGACTTCAAACTATACTACAGAGCAATAGTAACAAAAACAGCATGGTACTGGTACCAAAACAGGCGGGTGGACCAATGGTACAGAATAAAGGACACAGAAACCAATCGACAAAACTACAACTATCTTATATTTGACAAAGGGGCTAAAAGCATGCAATGGAGGAAGGATAGCATCTTCAACAAATGGTGCTGGGAAAACTGGAAATCCATATGCAACAAAATGAAACTGAATCCCTTTCTCTCGCCATGCACAAAAGTTTACTCAAAGTGGATGAAGGAACTTGATATCAAATCAGAGACACGGTGTCTGATAGAAGAAAAAGTTGGCTACGATCTACATATAGTGGGGTCGGGCTCCAAATTCCTCAATAGGACACCCATAGCACAAGAGTTAATAACTAGAATCAACAAATGGGACTTACTCAAACTAAAAAGTTTTTTCTCAGCAAAAGAAACAATAAGAGAGGTAAATAGGGAGCCTACATCCTGGGAACAAATCTTTACTCCTCACACTTCAGACAGAGCCCTCATATCTAGAGAATACAAAGAACTAAAAAAACTAGACAATAAGATAACAAATAACCCAATCAACAAATGGGCCAATGACCTGAACAGACATTTCTCAGAGGAGGACATACAATCAATCAACAAGTACATGAAAAAATGCTCACCATCTCTAGCAGTCAGAGAAATGCAAATCAAAACCACCCTAAGATACCATCTCACTCCAGTAAGATTGGCAGCCATTAGGAAGTCAAACAACAACAAGTGCTGGCGAGGATGTGGGGAAAAGGGTTCACTTGTACATTGCTGGTGGGACTGCAAATTGGTGCGGCCAATTTGGAAAGCAGTATGGAGATTTCTTGGAAAGCTCGGAATGGAACCACCATTTGACCCAGCTATTCCCCTTCTCGGTCTATTCCCTAAAGACCTAAAAAGAGCATACTACAGGGACACTGCTACATCCATGTTCATAGCAGCACAATTTACAATAGCAAGACTATGGAACCAACCTAGATGCCCTTCAACAGACTAATGGATAAAAAAAATGTGGCATTTATACACAATGGAGTATTACTCTGCATTAAAAAATGACAAAATCATAGAATTTGCAGGGAAATGAATGGCATTAGAGCAGATGATGCTAAGTGAAGCTAGCCAATCCCTTAAAAACAAATGCCAAGTGTATTCTTTGATATAGGGAGAGTAACTAAGAACAGAGTAGGGACAAAGAACATGAGAAGAAGATTAACATTAAACAGAGTTGAGAGGTGGGAGGGAAAGGGAGAGAAAAGGGAAATTGCATGGAAATGGAAGGAGACCCTCAGGGGTATACATAATTACATACAAGAGGAAGTGAGGGGAAAGGGAAAAAATATATAAGGGGGAGAAATGAATTACAGTAGAGGGGGTAGAGAGAGAAGAGGGGAGGGGGGAGGGGGGATAGTAGAGGATAGGAAAGGCAGCAGAATACAACAGACACTAGTATGGCAATATGTAAATCAATGGATGTGTAACTGATGTGATTCTGCAATCTGTATAGGGTGTAAAATTTGGAGTTCATATCCCACTTGAATCAAAGTGTGAAATATGATATATCAAGAACTATGTAATGTTTTGAACAACCAACAATAAAAATTAATAAAAAAGAGAAAAAAGAAGAAAAGGAAAAAAAGACATCCCTTATTAGACAAATCTCAGAGAAACCATTGCTAGCAGACCCACCTTATCAGATTTTTTTTTTTTTGGGGGGGGGGGGGGTTGGGGAATGTAGCTCAGTGGTAGAGTACTCCTGAGTACTCAAGCTTTCTGTATTTCTAATACCTTTCTACTTACTTTTTAAATTATTAAGGAAATAATTTTTAAATTGTCATTTGTTATGGTTTCAATCTAGAATGTTCCCCAGAGTCTTACATGTTGAAAACTTTATTCTTAATGCAGAAAACTTCAGACACAAGCTTTTGGGAAACACTTGGATCATAAAGTCCCTGACCTCATTAGTGAGTCAATACATTGATAGCTGTTTTAGTTAACTTTTACATTTCTGTAACCAAAATACCTTACAAGAATAATTTAGAGAAGGGAAAGTTTATTTTGGCTCATGATTTCAGAGGTTAAGTCCATGGTTAGCAGATTCCAAAGCAAGGGGCCTGAGATGAGGCAGCACACCACGACGAAAATACATGGTAGAGGAAAGCAACTCAGAACATGGCAACCAGGAAGCAGAGAAAGAGCGTCACTCACCAAAGACACTCCTCCAATGAGCTACTTCATTCAGCTAACCCCTATCTGGTGACATTTACATCCAATTAATACACATCAGTGTATATTCACCAATGAAGTTGTAGTTCTCATTATCTAATCATTTTACCTCTGAACATTGTTGGGTTCTCACATACATGAGCTTTTGAGGGGCACCTCATACTTTCTCCACCATAAGAACTGAATGGACTATGCGGAGGTGGTGAAAACTGTGGGCGGTATGGCATGGTTGGAGAAGTAGGTCCTTGGGAGCATGTCCTGGAAGGGTTTTTCTTGCCCCTAGCCCTGGTCCCCCTTTCTGACTCCTGGCTGCCATGAATGAGCAGGGTTTCCTCTGCCACATTCTTCTGTCATGGTGTTCTGCCTCACCTTGGGCCCAAACTAGTGAAACCAGCTGGGTGATCGTGGATGAAACCAGGAGCCCAAGGAAATCCTTCCTCCAGAAGTTATTTTTTTTTATTGGTTGTTCAAAACCTTACAAAGCTCTTGACATATCATATTTCATACATTAGCATACATTAGCTTCAAGTGAGTTATGAACTCCTATTTTTACCCCAAATACAGATTGCAGAATCACATGGGTTACACATCCATATTTTTACATAATGCCATACTAGTAACTGTTGTATTCTGCTACTTTTCCTATCCTCTACTATCCCCCCTCCCCTCCCATCTTCTCTCTCTACCCCATCTACTGAAATTCATTTCTCACCTTGTTTATTTTCCCATTCCACTCACAACCTCTTATATGTAATTTGGTATAACAATGAGGGTCTCCCTCTGTTTCCATGCAATTCCCTTTTTCTCTCCCTTTCCCTCCCACCTCATGTCTCTGTTTAATGTTAATCTTTTCTTCCTGCTCTTCCTCCCTGCTCTATTCTTAGTTGCTCTCATTATATCAAAGAAGACATTTGGTATTTGTTTTTTTAGGAATTGGCTAGCTTCACTAAGCATAATCTGCTCTAGTGCCATACATTTCCCTGCAAATTCCATGATTTTGTCATTTTTTAGTGCTGCATAATACTCCATGGTGTATAGATGCCACTTTTTTTAATCCATTTATCCATTGAAGTGCATCTGGGTTGGTTCCACAGTCTAGCTATTGTGAATTGTGCTGCTATGAACATCGATGTGGCAGTATCCCTGTAATACGCTCTTTTAAGGTCTTCAGGGAATAGTCCGAGAAGGGCAATAGCTGGTCAAATGATGGTTCCATTCCCAGCTTTCCCAGGAATCTCCATACTGCTTTCCAAATTGGCCGCACCAATTTGCAGTCCCACCAGCAAGAAAAAGTTGGCTCCGATCTACATATAGTGGGGTCGGGCTCCAAATTCCTTAATAGGACACCCATAGCACAAGAGTTAATAACTAGAACCAACAAATGGGACTTACTTAAACTAAAAAGTTTTTTCACAGCAAGAGAAACAATAAGAGAGGTAAATAGGGAGCCTACACCATGGGAACAAATCTTTACTCCTCACACTTCAGACCGAACCCTAATATCCAGAATATACAAAGAACTACAAAAATTAGACAATAAGATAACAAATAACCCAATCAACAAATGGGCCATGGACCTGAACAGAAACTTCTCAGAGGAGGACATACAATCAATCAACAAGTACATGAAAAAATGCTCACCATCTCTAGCAGTCAGAGAAGTGCAAATCAAAACCACCCTAAGATACCATCTCACTCCAGTAAGATTGGCAGCCCTTAGGAAGTCAAACAACAACAAGTGCTGGCAAGGATGTGGGGAAAAGGGTACTCCAGAAGTTATTCATTTCAGGTATTTTGGTCAGGGGGGGAGGGGAAGCTAACTAACACATTATTTAATATTGTGGATATTTCTTTTTCTTTTTTGCTTTCTTTTCTCTTTCTTTCTTTATTTTTATTTTTTGTTTCTCTCAGTTTTTTGCATCACACATCTTAAAACTTTGTTATTGAATATCCACAAATTTAGGGCATTGTATCCTCTTCTGCGCTGGATCACCACGACTTCACAACAAACCCAGTCCTCCTTAAATAGAGAAAGATTCAAGTTCAAGAGGCCTGCTACATTTCCTGGGGTGAAATCCAATCTACACTTTTAACCCCTTTGCAGTCTGAGCGAGCTGGCCTTGCTCACCACGACTATGCAGCCTGTGTCAGCTGCTTTTTGCCTGGGTTTGGGGATTTGTTTTCTGTTTTGCAGTTGTTGTTATTGCTGTTGTTGCGGGATTGGGTGTGCGTGAAGGTTCGTTTGGTGTGGGTTGGGTTGGGTTGGGTTCGGGTGGTGGTTGATGGTGCAATGCTTTTTTTAAAAAGGCCGGGAAGTGGGCGCAGAAGGGCGGGCGGCTGGGAATGAGAGAATGTGTCTTGGCGCTGGGAAAGTTCAAGGGTACAGCCCCTGAACACTTCGGCAGGAGTAAGGAGTGGTGATCCTTTGCAGGGAGCTGAGCTGACCCTGTGGGAGCAAGGGGGACCGTGATCGAGTGAGGGGGGCTGTGAGCAAGTACTCAGGGTGGCCGGGAGAGTTAGGGAGAGGGCCGGGTGGGGTGGTGGTGGGGGGAATGGAGAGCCAGGGATGAGGGAGAGGGCGCGAGCTCAGATCTCCTGGGCAGAAGAGGTAAGTGCCACGCGATTCCAGGCTACAGCCGCCGCCACCTATGCTTGCACCAGCCCCACAGTGCTGGCCTGCCAGCCCAAGTCTGACCCTGATGAGTGAAGAGGCAAAGGCGGTGACTGCTGCAGCTGTTGCTGCTGCTGCTGCTGCTGCTGCTACCGCCCTAGCTTACAGCCCAGGGGGATCAAAAGGACCTCCAGAAAAATCCCAAATGGTAAATCCCGCTCTCCCACTTGGCTCCAAGCTCCTCTCTTTTCTGCTCTGGGCTCTTTTTCCCCCTCCCTCTCTTGCTTTCTGTTGTTGCAAAACTTGGAAGTTGGAAAATTCACGGATTCCACCCTCTGGGCCCCGCTAGAGCTAAAGAAATATTATAATCTTAGTGCACTTTTTCGGGATATAAATAATAAAATACGCAAACTGAAATTTTCTTTGGGTGTGACAGCAAACTTGAGCCAGGAGAAAAATCAATGAACTTAAAAACAAGTCATTTGATATTTTATCCTTTGATATTTTATCCTTAGAAGGAAAAAGAAAAAGAGTGAAAAAAAAAACTGAACAGAGAGGAAAAAGCACTTTTCAAACACCATCAAGCAGGTCACTAGATGCATTATAAGCATTCAAGAAGAAGGAGGGACAGAGAAAGGAAGAAATATTGGCTAAAATCTTCTCAAATTTAAGAAAAGGCATGGCTCTGTAAATCCAAGGGCTCAGTAAAGGGTGTGTTAAACCCTAAGAAACTCATATACCAAGACACATTATTATCAAAGTGTCAAAAGACAAAGAGGGAATCCAAAAGTAGCAAGAGAAAAGCAAATCATGACACACAAAGGACTCCTAATACGTTTATCAGTAGATATCCCCAATAATAAAAAGAAATCTTGCAAGCCAGAGACAATGGGATAATATATTTGATGTACTGGAAGAAAAACTGTCAACTGAGAATTCTGTACCTGGCAAAGCTGTCTTTCAAAAATGAGAAAGAAATTAAAACATTGTCAGATATACAAAAGTGGAAGGAGTTCATTACCATTTTATCTTTCCTATAAGAAATTATAAAAGAAGCCTGTTAGGTAGAAATTTGAAAGGGTGCTAGGCAGTAACTTGAAAGAAAAATGTAAAGTTGTCCAGTAAAAGTAATAATTATATGGACAAATATGAAAATCAGCCTTTTGTTATTTTAGTTTATAACTCCACTTTTTAAAAATTTCCACAGGATTTGAAACATAAAATGCATACATATAAATCTATGTTGACAAATACACAATATATAAAGATGTAAGTTGTGACACCCATAACTTAAAGTTTGGGAACAAAGCTATAAAATGGAAGTGTTAAATTAATACCAGTTTAAAATAATTTTCTGCAATTTTAGGATGTTATATTTTATCTCCATGATAACAGCAAAGAAAAATATATATACACACACACACACACACACACACACACACACACAGAGAGAGAGATTGAAACACATACATGTCACTGCAAAAACACTAAATATAAAAGATTATGGAACTGGCAGAAAAGAGTGATTAAAAAAGCTATAACAGATACAGAAAACATTCTTAAAGGCAATAGTAAATCCTTCCCTATCAATATTTCAATTGTAAATGGATTAAATTCTCCAAATAAAGACAGAGGTTGGCAGAATGGGAAGAAAACTGGATCCAGCTATATGCTGTCTACAAGAGACATATTTTAGATTTAAGGACAAGAATAGATTGAAAAAGAAAAGACAGAAAAAGGTACCCCGTACAAATAGCAACAAAAATGGAGTAGGGGTAGCTGTGCTAACATCAGACAAAGTAGACTGTAATTCAAAAATGATTAATAAGATACCAAGGAAATCATATAATGATTAAATTGTGAATTTACCAAAAGACATAACAATTATAAACATATATGCATCAAACATTAGTGATCCAATATATATGAACATTAATTAAACTAAAAGCAGAAATTGACTGTTCTGCAATAACACCCAAACAAACAAACAGAATATATATTTTTCTCAATTGCATAAGGAACAAATCATATGTGAGGCTGCAAAACATGCCCTAAAACATTTTTTTTTAAAGAATGAAAATATGGAAAGTATCTTTTCTGATCAAAATGGAAGGCAACTAGGAGTTGACATTAGAAATACTAAAAATCTACAAAAATTTAGAAATTAAATAGTATATGATAAAACAACCAATAAGCCATATAGACAAAAAAATCAGAGAAATTAGAAAATGAATTGGGACAATGAAAATACAACATAGAAAAAGTTACAGAATAAGGCAAAAACAGTTTTGAGAGAAACTTATAGCTATCAACAGTAAATTTTTAAAAGGAGAGAAAATAGCAAATCAGTAACATAGCTGTACAATTAAGGAATTTTAAGAATTTAAGAAGAGAAACATAAGCCCAAAGGCACCAAAAGGAAAAAAATAAAGATGAAAATGGAAATAAATAAAATATATAACAAAAAAGAAAGAGAAATCCATAACCAAGAGTCAATTCTTGAAAAAAGATAAATTAAAAAATATTAACAAATCATTAGGTAAATTTACTGAGAGAAATATAGAAGACATAAATAACTAAACCTGGAATACAAAGAAGAAATTATTACTGATTTCAGAGAAATAAGAAGGATCACAAGAGAGTATTATAAATAATCATACACCAAAAATTAGATAAACTAGATGAAATGGACAAATACATAGAAATGTAAAAACTAACAAGATTAAAACATGAAGAAGCAGAAAGATCTTAGTAGGTATAAATAGTAAGGACATGAATCAGTAACTGAAAATCCCTCAAAAACAATAACAACAACAAAAACCTTCTGGACTAGATCACTTCACTGGTGAATTAATACCAAGTATTTAAAGAATTAACACCAATCCTTCACAAATACTTTCAAAAATTTTAACAAGAAGGAATATTTACTAACCCATTTGTGAAGCCTGCATTATCATTACCATGACACCAAAGCCAAATACACACACAAAAAGAAAGAAAGAAAGAAAGAAAGAAAAAGAAGAAAAAAAGGAAGAAAACTGCAAACCAATATCCCAATGAACACTGAAAGCAAAAATCCTCAATGAAACAGTAGGAATCTAATTTTTAAAAGCATATTAAAATTACCATATGCCATAGGTGATATGCTCATGATATACAAGTCTAGTTCAACATATAAAAATCAACCAATGAAAAACACCATATTAACAGAATAAAGAAAAAATAATCACATGGTCATTTAAATTGTTACAATGGTATTTGACTCAGCCATAAAGAAGAATTAAATTGAATCATTTGCTGGTAAATGGATGGAACAGAGAACATTATACTAAGTGAAATAAGCCAGAGTCAGAAAGCCAAGGGTCAAATGTATTTTATCCTATATGCAGAAGCTAAAGAGATATAAGGAAATAAAAAAGGGGAGTGAGGAGACCTCATGAAAATAAAAGGGAGAACTCTAGAATAAAGGTAGGGAATCCAAGGGGGGGAAGGAATGATGGGAAATGGGAGGAACTGTAGAATAAAATTGATCAAACTATGCTATAGGCATGTGTGAATATTTCAAAATAAATTCCATTTTGTGTATGTCTATCCTGCAACAATTTAAAAACAATAAATTAATGGAAGAAATATCAATAGAAGAGAGGAAGGGGGTTGGTGAAGGGAGGAGGGAAAGGAAAGGGAAAAGCTAGGAATTGAAATGGAGTAAATTATATTCTATACATGTATGGATGTGTCAAAATGAACCCACTATTACATACAATTAATATTTTAAACATTGATACAGAAAAAAGCATTTGACAAAGTTCAGTGCTGTCTCAAAATAAAATAAAACACTCTGCTGATTACACACAGATGAAACTTACCTCAACATAACAAATGCATATGTGAAAAGCCCATAGCTTTCATCATACTGGGTGGAAATACTGAAAACTTCTCCCCTAATAGGAGGAGGTCGACAACAATGCCCACTTTCACTTCTGCTTAACATATTACTGGACACAGAAATCAGGCAAAATAAATAGAGAGATAGATAGATTAATTAATTAAAAGGCTGGAGAGAATTAATTAATTAAGAAGGCTGGAAACCACTGTTTATGTATAACTTTTTTTATATATGTAGAAAACCCTAGAGCACACACCACACGCGCATGCATGTCCAAGCTATTCCATCCCCAGCACCAAAATGTGGGGGAAAAAAATGTCAGAATGAATTGAGCAAAGTTTCAGGAAATAAAATTAGCAAGCAAAAATCAGTTGCATTGGTTCCCTGCCTGGCCTCTGCCTCCGCCTTGGCCTCCACCTCCCTCTGCTGGGCGATTGCTGCAACTGCCCCTCCCTGGAGCAGAAGCTGAGTAGCTGTGGCCACCACCCCAGACTGGTTGCGCAGGAGGCTGGATCTGAAAGAAATAAACCAGAATGAGTTATGTAGAAAAGCCTGATGAAATCAGGAAAGATGAGTGGATGGAAAAGCTCAACAACTGACATATCCGGAGGGTGGACATGAATCGTCTCATCCTTAACTACTTGGTCACAGATGGCTTTAAGAAAGCAGCAGAGAACTGTCACATGGAATCAGGGATTGAACCTAGCATAGATCCTGATACTCTTGATGAGACAATCAAGATTCAGGAGATGATTCTGGAGGCCACCACAAGCTCTTGGACACAAACCTGTACCTTTACATTCATCTGCAGTAACAACATGTAATTGAGCTGATCCGCCAGTGACAGATCTAGGCTGCTCTAGAGGACAGCAGGGCGAGGAGAGCAGAGTGCCTCACGGAGATGGAGCCCCTGCTGGCCCTCTATAGCCCTGAGGAGTCAAGCTTCAGAGACCTCCTTCACAAGATGCAAAAGCAAAAGGTTTGGAGTGAAGTTAACCAAACTTTTCTACATTATAAAAATCACGAGTCAACACCTAAGATGACAAAATTACAGAAACTGTTATTTTGGGCTTGCCTTGCAAGCCAACCCGCACACAGGATTCACCTTCTTTGCGCAGGAACTAAAGACATCCACTGCAGCAGAAACATTTTTCCCCTCTTACAGGTTGGTTTGTTTGTTTGTTTGTTTGTTTGACTCAGCATCTTTCTTAAAAGGAAAATGTCCCTTTTAAATGCTGGAAGCCCCACAGTGAAGGGCGCCTTCTGGGAAGGCTGTCTGTCTGTGCACTTGGTATGTCTTGAGGACCTCCACACCTTGGGTCACTGTCCTGCAGTTCCTGTGTCTGGCTGTCATATGGGCTGGGTTCCTAGGGCTGCTGTTATAACCAGCCCTCCCTGGAGGGACAAAAAGAGCACCCATCACTCTTACTTTCTGCTGGCTTCTAGGCAGACAATTCCTTTGTTAAATTTCCTAAGTCTTGTCAGGCCTTCACCTTCCAGTTTTTCCTCATACCATGCTTTCCATTTGTTTTTGGTTTTGTCTTCTCTAGGAAAAACTATATATAAATTTATATATCCTAAAAAAAATATCAGTTGCACTCCATACACTAACAATGAACAATCAAAAAAGAAACAAGAAATTAAGAAAACAATTCTATTTACAGTAACAACAAAAAGAATAAAATACTTGGGTATAAACTAAATTGAGGATTTGAGAAACTTATACACTGAAAGCTATAAAAGAATATTGAAATAAAAGAACACACAAATAAATGAAAAAACATAAAGAATTTAATACTGGTAAGATTTCAATATTGACCAAAGTGATCTACAAATTCAATGCAATTGCTATCAAAACCTCAACATTTTTTATTATTTAGTTATAGTTATACATAATATTGGGATCCATATTGTTATAATCTTATGAGACTGGAATAAAATTTGCTCCAATTCCATCCCCCATACTTCCCCTTGCCCTCCCCTCCTACCATTCCCATTCATTATCCTTTACTGGCCTTTAATTTATTTACAGTTCTTTTTAAATTAATGGTTTATAGATTACACATAAGGGTGAAATTCACTGTGGTTTATTCACATATGCACATAGAATAGTTTGGTCAATTACATTCCACCATTCCTCCCTTTTTCCTATCCCTGCTCCCTCCACTCCAGTGCCTTCCTGTACTCCCTGCCTGCACTCCACTGATCTCTTTTCTATTTTCATGGGATTCCCCTTCCCTCTTTGTTTCCTTATTTTGGTATAGCTTCTGCATATGAGATGAAATATTTAACTCTTGATTTATTGAGTTGGAATTATTTCATTTAGCACTATGCTTTTAAGTTCCATCCTTTTATCAGCAAATGCCATAATTTCTTTTTTTTTTTTTTCTTAAAGGCTGAGTAAAACACCATTGTGTATATGCTACATTTTCTGTATCCACTGCTCTGTCAATGGGCACCTGGGCTCTTTCCATAACTTGGCTATTATGAGTTGTGTTGCTGTAAACATTGATGTGGCTGTATCAATCTAGTATGCTAATTTTATTTCTTATCATAAGTACTCAGGAGTGGGATAGGTGGGTTACATGTGGAAAATGGTATGTTAGTTCCTTAAACAATTGAGCAGAACTATCTATCATATGACCCAGCAATTCTGTTTCTCCGAAGTACCTCTAAAGAATTAAAAATATGAGCTCAAACAGACCCTTGTACCTCCATGTTTACAGCAGTGAAATTAACATATGTGTCCACTGATGGATAAAGAGATAAATAAAGTATGTTATATCTGGATAGTGAAATATTTTTCAGCCTTGAAAAGGAAAAAAATTCAATGCATACTACAACATGGATGAGCCTATAAAAAAATGCTAAGTGAAATAATCCAGTAACAAAAGAGAAATGAGGTGTCTAGCATAGTCAAATGCAAAGATAGAAAGTAGAATTATAGGGGGAAGAGGAATGGGATTATTTTTGTATGGGTTCAGTGAACTTAATTATCAGTGAACTGCACACAAAAATGTTTAGAAGGATATGTTTTATTCAGTATTGGTTTTACCAAAACAAGAAAAAAATTACCCAGAATACAATATAAGGGGACAAGACAATAGAAAATATAAAAGCCAAGTTAAAAGATATGGAGAGAATTAAATGACTAGCTTGCTCACAGAATAATTCATGATCATTTTTTACCTGAATATTTGAGGCTAACATCTTGAAATTATATTCTCCATACTAGTTGCCCTACTGGCTTCAGAAACTAGAGGATAGGAGAAAGGGAGATACCAGGATATTCCTCCTCTCTCTTTGAGTTTTGTGGTAGTGTCTCCATCAATGACTGTGTGTCCTCTATCATACCTTTTCTTATAATACAGAAACATAGTGTTTTTAGATACCCTCCACTTCTAAGTTCTGGTAAGGCTATTTTCTCATTGTATCCCTATAGTCCTAGGAAAGTCAATAGTTTTTTTGCTATTTCTAAATTTTAACTTGTCTCATTATTTCCTATTTGGCTTTTAGATGCACCAAAACATTTGTAACTAGTTCCCTGTATTGAATTCCTTTTGTCAAATTGCCTGGCTTTAACTCTCTTTTCCTGACTGCTTAAGTCAAGCACACATCTCATCTAAGTTTGAGAGGAGAGAGAATAGAGAATGGAAAAAAAGCCATCAGTGATGGCTGAGTTTTCCCAAATAAGTTCAAGGTGTAAACAGTCAAATTAAGAAGTTTAAATGGTATTATTAAAAGGAAATCCCCAGGGGTGGGTGGGGGACCATCTGAATGAAATATGACTATGAATAGATCTTAACACCAACTCATCAATGCAAAAGAAAAAAGAAATTATTAGCCATAGATGATTTACGAGAGATCCACATAAAACCTACAGACAGAGAAATATTGGAAATAAAATAAGAGTATCATAGAAATACTAACAAAAGAAAGTGGTGTGTCCTAGATTAATATTGGACAAGATATGTTTTAAGATAGAAATATTTATTAGCAGTAAAAAAGAGTCACTACATTTAATGAAGACTTAATCCACCAAAAAAATGTAAAAGTCCCAAACCATTGCAAAATATATAAAATAAAAAATGAAAAAAGGTAAATTGGAGAAATTCAGTTTTATTGGAAATGTTTATTGTACTTTCTCAGTGATGTCATTCAGGTGGTGGCAAGGATACTGCAGGCCAAGTTTGTTGTGATAATCAGGAGCAGAAAGTAGGCAGAAAGATATGAAAAACTTGCAGTTTGGCCAGAAAATTGGGAGGAAAACTGGGACTAAGAAGGTGTGGTTGTTAAAGGGAATATGGTTGTTAAAGATAATTCACACTAAAAAAAAAATGCTAATTACTTCACCCAGAAACAATTGGAAAGATGGCTTGAGGGCATCTCATGCTTAAGGACTAAAGTAAAAATTTCTTTGAAATGACACCATGGGAGAACTTGGCTTGCACAGGGGAGACCTAGGAAGTTGTTATGCCTTGCTCAGCCACCCATGCACTCAAAGACTGTTGCAACCATGGTCCCAGGAGGCTTGACTACTGCTCCAGATGGTGGTAGACCTTGGTGTCAATCATGTGGTGCTAATTCTGCAGGAATGTAGGATGCTGGAGTTAGGGGTCATGGAGGCTTTCACTGAGATTTCAAAGCAAGACTTTAGAGGTCAGGCAAATTACAGCAAGAACAGAGTCTTTATGGGCCAATCTTGCAAGGGCAATGTGTGAAGATGTGAGAAGGAAAACAAAGCTGCGGTAGAGACTCCCAAGATTAAGATATGCCAGTAACATGGAAAGGAAAGTTGAGAAAATCCAGTGGACATAAGCCAAGTGAGAGGCCATGTGGGCTGCAACCAGCAAAGCCATAGGGACAGAGCTACGCAGGCCACTGGAGAGAACATCATGGTGTAATGTGCTCCAGATGTTGGACCTGGAGCTACAGGACTTGAACTAGTGATCTTCCTGTCTCAGGAGGTTATCATTTCAGAGAAATTTTCTCCATATTTAAAAAGTAGCATTATAGAAAATTTAGAAATTGGAGGGCACTGAAGATACCAGGCCACTAGGCAGCAGGCTGCCTCCAGAGCTGCGGGATGTAGCTGGGGGACCATGGCTCCCAGCAGAGCCTGCCCACCCAGACTGTTTGCCATCACAGGGAGATCTCTGCCCCCTGGGGCTGAGAGACCCCAGCCTTTTCCCAAGGTGAAGCTTCAGGGTACTGAGGTACCAGCCAGATGTCTTCCCACAAGGGATCTGTGGTGGCACAGAGCAACAGGGCTCCTGCCAGTAACAGGAAAACTGACTCAGTGGAACTGGCTGAACTGGGACACCTGCTAGAAGAGAAGGGCAAGCAGGTAATTGCCAACCCAAACAAGACTGAAGAAGAGCAAATATGCCCATGACCCCAGGAAGAAAAAGAGGAGGAATTGGTACTGACACTTCCCCTGCAGGCCCACCATGCTATGGAGAAGATGGAGGAGTTCCTATATAAGGTCTGGGAGGGGCATTAGAGGGTCATCCCATATTATGTACTTCCTGACTGGCTGAAGGACAATGACTATCTGCTACATGGCCACAGACCACCCATCCCCTCCTTTCATGCTTGCTTCAAGAGCATCTTCTGCATCTACACAGAAACTGGCAACATCTGGATTCATCTGCTTGGTTTTGAGCTATCTCTCCTTTTGGGAATCTTGACCATGCTTAGACCAAATTTGTACTTCATGGCCCCTCTTCAGGAGAAAGTGGTTTTTGGCATATTCTTTTTTGGTTCAGTGCTCTGCCTCAGCTTCTCCTGGCTCTTCCACACCATCTATCGTCATTCAGAGAAAGTCTCTGGGATTTTTTCCAAACTGAACTATTCAGGGATTGCTCTACTGATTATGGGGAGCTTTGTCCCCTGGCTCTATTACTCCTTCTGCTGCTCCCCATAGCCTCAGCTCATCTACCTCTCCATCATCTGTGTTCTGGGCATCTCTGCCATCATTGTGGCACAGTGGGACTGGTTTGCCACTCCTAAGCACTGGCCAACAAGAGCAGGAGTGTTCCTGGAACTTGGCTTGAATGGCGTTGTGCCCACCATGCACTTTAGTATCTCTGAGGGCTTTGTCAAGGCCAACACAGTGGGCCAGATTGGCTGGTTCTTCCTCATGGCCGTGATGTACATGACCGGAGCTGGCCTTTATGCTGTTTGGATTCCTGAGCATTTCTTTCTGGGAAATTTTGACATATGGTTTCAGTTCCATCAGATATTCCACATCCTGGTGGTGGCCGCAGCCTTTGTCCACTTCTATGGGGTCTCCAACCTTAAGGAATTCCGTTATGGCCTAGAAAGTGGCTGTACTAATGACTCCCTTCTCTGAGCCTTTCCACCTTGAGATGGAGGAGGAACTTCCCAAATACTTTTAAAAATAACTTCTTTAGTGAAGTGAGAGGAAGATCTGAGTTGTCTGTTTCTAGAAGAAACCTCTTAGAGAATTCAGTACCAGTTAAGTTTCAGCTCACTTTCACAGACACTGGGCAATAAACTTTCCATTCCCTTTCCCCTAGCTGGGGAGGGTGGGGATGGTCAACACCATCCCCTCCTTGGCAGTTACCCTCCTCAGTAAGACAACTACTATTCCCTTGCAGAGATAGTACTTTAAAGCTCATTTTGAGATCTTACCCCCTCCTTCAACCATTTTGGGAAAAAATTATGGCTGGGATTCTTCAGAAATTGTTTTCTTTTTTGTTCTGGAAGAAAATGTCTCTCTCTTACCCCTGTCCTTACTTTGTAACCTGGCATATAACAGGCCATCTATTTTTGTAGCAGACTTTTCAAAAACAATTATAACCTCGTTCCATCTTTCTGGGGCTTAGATCTGCTTACATAGCAGGAATAATAAGACACCAACTTTTACATAGCCCGGCTAATCATGGAAGTGTGTCCAGGCTTCAAATAACTTGAGTTTTATTCTTTTTTTCTTGGCAGAGTAATGTAAAATTAAACTGGGAAAATGTATTTAATATTTAATACTAAGCTTTAAAAAGAAATCTTCTATCATTGCTATGTATCTTGATGCAAAGATTATGATGATAATAAAAGAAAGTACAGCAAACACTTGGCATTTGAAGACTTTTTTTAAAAAAAAAAGAGAATTTAAAAATTGAAAGATGCCTTTTAAATCATTAGATCAATATTTTAAGTGCTAGTATAAAAGTAGGAGTAAATGTTATAGCTGTAAAATGGAATAATAATGCATGACCAAGCAAAGTTTTAGAGTTGATATAAGTATCAACTAAATTTTATGAGGAAGTGCTTTGTAAATTGTAATACAGGATTATTTTCCTCCACATTTTAAAGGATGGCTTATAGTTTGGACCACATAATTAACTGTTCAATTTAGTAAGGGATATTTCCAGAGTTAAAAAATTATAAATGCAGATGTCTGAAGGTACAAGGCAGGTGAAACACATGAGTGAAACAGGTCTTGATGAAATAATTCAGGGAGTGGCAGCCTTGTGGCAAAGTGGAGAGTGTATGCCCCATAAAAAGTGGGCAACACAGGATTTTAAAGAAAAGCTTGAACTCTGGGAATTTATGCAAATTTCACTGATTTGAAAATGTTGATAGGTAAACTGATTCCCATGTAAACATGTTTTAAGTTCAAATTCAGCTCTTAAACTATAAACCTATGATTTTTACATGAGGCTTTGTATCCTTATTAAATAATGTCTAAAAAACAAACTTATCTATGTTTAATTACCCTCAGATATAGGAACAATGGATAAAGACAATGGCCAGCATTGTTCTGTTGGCTTACTGTATTCCAAGTACCCATGTGCTTATAGTTCTGTATCCATTATGCCATTTGATACTTATAAGAAAATTTTAAGGAAAGTTATTATTGTAACCCATAATTTCAGAAAGAAGACAGAAGATTGGAAAGTACTTAAGGTCATAATACTGTAAATGAGTCAAGACACAAACCAGGTCGAAGTCCACAGTAAATATTAGTTGTTTAGTAATAGATGATTGCAGTTTAGTTTAAAAGAGCAATGCTTCCCATTCTGAGGTTCCTGATTCCCTATCTGTCCTCAAATTGATAAATAGACTTATGTGACTTAGTTTAAAAGCCTAATAGAAAACTATTTCCAGGGAAAGGGAGTTGCTAGAATCACCTTTCAAATTATCAAATTATATAAACTAATTAAGGAATCATTGTAAGAAGAAAAGTTAGAAAATACAATGCAGAATTATTTTTTAATATTTATTTTTAGTTATAGTTGGACACAATATCTTTATTTTATTTATTTATTTTTATGTGGTGCTGAGGATCAAACCCAGAGCCTCGCATGTGCTAGGTAAGCACTCTACCGCTGAGTCACAACCCCAGCTCCAATGCAGACATTATTAAAATGACAAATATTTTATATCAAACCTTTATATGTTACACAAAGAACTACATATCCTAAAGTATATTTAAGCTTTAAAATATTTATTTGACAAAACTATTAGTAGCAATTTATGAACCTTCAAATATTTTAGATTTAACAGATAAAAGATATTTTTCAAAGAATGTAAGCACCAAAATATTATGCTGAAAAGACCGCTGAAAAAAGAAATGCAGGATGAGGCTATTACATTTTGCGATGTGACCAAAATCTCTTCCAATAAATATGTGTACTAAGATCATATTAAAGATCATCAAATTGAAGCTCTTAGCGGCACGGGAGCCGGCGGGAGCCGAGGCGGCGCTGGCGCAGGAGCCGGCGGGAGCCGCACGGCGCAGGACTCCCAGCTGCCGCTCCCACCAGTGCTGACATCTGAGGTCTCTTGCACCAGATACAGGGGCGTGACTACCAGAAGGTAAGCAAATTTGCTGGGGGTTCTCAGCCCCAAGCTCTACAAACTCAGGGCCTGAGGGAGGCAAACAAGGAGAGTGTGCCCAGGCACTAATGAAACAGCTGCTCCACGCGTGTGCAAGGTAGGCGGAACTGTGAACACCGACAAAACAGGCCCAGTGGACCGCCAGACACATCGCTCCAGTTGGGGGAGGGGCAGAGCGGCCGGGCGCCTGCAAGGTAGGCGGACCCACTACCCACCAGCAGAACAGGCACAGCAATCCACAGAGCGGCAGAGCCACCCCCCGAGCCTACAAGGTAGGCAGACCTGCGACCCACCGGCAGGTCAGGCCCAAAAATCTGCGGAGGGGCACAGCTGCCCCATGTGCCTGCTAGGTAGGCTGAACCGTGACCACCAACGGAACAGGCCCAGCGGCCGGACAGACACATTGCCCCACCCCGGTTGGGGAAGGGGCAGAGCCGCCGGGCGCCTGCAAGTTAGGCAGACCTGCGACTCACCAGCAGATCACGCCCAGCAACCGCGGAGCGGCAGAGCCACCGCCGGGCCTGCAAGGTAGGCGCACTTGCCACCCACCGGCAGGTCAGGCCCAACAAGCTGCGGAGGGGCACAGCTGCCCCACGAGCCTGCTAGGTAGGTAGAACCCTGACCGCCGACAGAACAGGCCCAGCGGCCGGCCAGACACATCACCCCGCCCCGGTTGGGGGAGGGGCAGAGCCGCCAAGCGCCTGCAAGGTAGGCACACCTGTGACTCACCAGCAGATCAGGCCCAGCAACTGCGGAGCAGCAGAGCCACCCCCGGGCCTGCAAGGTAGGCGCACTTGCCACCCACCGGCAGGTCAGGCCCAACAAACTGCGGAGGGGCACAGCTGCCCCACGAGCCTGCTAGGTAGGCAGAACCCTGACCACCAACAGAACAGGCTCAGAGGCCGGCCAGACACATCGCCCCGCCCCGGTTGGGGGAGGGGCAGAGCCGCCGGGCGCCTGCAAGGTAGGCAGACCTGCGTCTCACCAGCATATCAGGCCCAGCAACCCACGGAGCGGCAGAGCCACCCCCAGGCCTGCAAGGTGGGCGCACTTGCCACCCACCGGCAGGTCAGGCCCAGCAACTCTCGGAGGGACACAGCTGCTCCACGCGCGTGCAAGGTAGGCGGAACCGTGACCACCGACAAAACAGGCCCAGTGGACCGCCAGACACATCACTCCGGTTGGGGGAGGGGCAGAGCCGCCGGGCGCCTGCAAGGTAGGCGGACCCGCGACCCACCAGCAGAACAGGCACAGCAATCCACAGAGCGGCAGAGCCACCCCCCGAGCCTACAAGGTAGGCAGACCTGCGACCCACCGGCAGGTCAGGCCCAACAAACTGCGGAGGGGCACAGCTGCCCCACGTGCCTGCTAGGTAGGCTGAACCGTGACCACCAACAGAACAGGCCCAGCGGCCGGCCAGTCACATTGCCCCGCCCCGGTTGGGGGAGGGGCAGAGCCGCCGGGCGCCTGCAAGTTAGGCAGACCTGCGACTCACCAGCAGATCAGGCCCAGTGACCCGCGGAACGGCAGAGCCACCCCCGCGCCTGCAAGGTAGGCGCACTTGCCACCCACCGGCAGGTCAGGCCCAGCAACTCTCGGAGGGACACAGCTGCTCCACGCACGTGCAAGGTAGGCGGAACCGTGACCACTGACAAAACAGGCCCAGTGGCCCGCAAGATACATCGCCCCGGTTGGGGAGGGGCAGAGCCGCCACCAGCGCCTTTTAGGTAGACAGACCTGCAACCGACAGACAGAACAGGCCTAGTGGCCAGCGGAGGGGCAAAGCCGCTGCTCACGCCTGCAAGGTAGGCGGACCTGTGACCACCGAAAGAACAGGCCCATCAAAAGTACAGGCACAGCGGCCTCCCGGCGTGGTAGGCACATTGCCTCAATTGGAGGAGGGGCAGAACCACCGCCAAAGCCTGCGAGGGAGATTTTGCAGCTATACAAGAGCAATATAAATATATAGGGGGAAAAATCAATAACACAACAGTTTCACCAAGCAGAAAGAAACGCGATCAGTATGAAAAGACAAGGAAAGAAAGGACCACAAGCAATGCAGGTCAACTCAAATTTAGAAGAGGTAATATCTGCAGCAGGTGGAATGTCAGATAAAGAATTCAGGATATACATGCTTCAGATGATCTGGAGTCTCAAGGAAGATATTAGACAGCAAAATCAGACAATGAAAGACCACTTCGACCACTTCGACAATGAATTACATAAACAAATCCAAGAAGCAAAAGATCAATTATACAGGGAGATAGAGGTTATAAAAAACAAACAAACAGAAATCCTGGAAATGCAGGAAACAATAAACCAACTTAAAAACTCAATTGAGAATACTACCAGCAGAGTAGAACACTTAGAAGATAGAACATCAGACAATGAAGACAAAGTATTTCAACTGGAGAAGAACATAGACAGCTCAGCAAAGCTGTTAAGAAACCATGAGCAGAACATTCAAGAAATATGGGATAACATAAAGACACCAAACTTAAGAGTCATGGGAATACAGGAAGGTATTGAGGTCCAAACCAAAGGAATGTGCAATCTATTCAACGAAATAATACGAGAAAACTTCCCAGACTTGAAAAACAAGACAGAATCCCAAATCCTAGAAGCCTACAGGATGCCGAATGTGCAAAATCATAAGAGATCCACACCTAGACACATTATAATGAAGATGCCCAACATACAGAATAAGGAGAGAATTTTAAAAGCTACAAGAGAAAGGAAGCAGATTACATTTAGGGGTAAACCAATCAGGATAACAGCTGATCTTTCAACACAGACTCTGAAAGCTAAAAGATCCTGGAATAACATATTTCAAACACTGAAAGAAAATGGGTTCCAACCAAGAATTGTGTATCCCGCGAAATTAAGCTTCAAGATGGAAGATGAAATTAAAACCTTCCATGATAAACAAAAGTTAAAAGAATTTGCAGCTAGAAAACCATCTCTTCAAAACATCCTCGGCAAAATATTACAGGAAGAGGAAATGGAAAATATCAATGAAAACCAACAGCGGGAGGTAGTACAGTAAAGGGGGGGGGGAATAATCAAAGAGGAAAACAAACCATGTTTAGTAACATAAATAAACAAACATGGCTGGAAGAACAACCCAAATCTCAATAATAACCCTAAATGTTAATGGCTTAAACTCACCAATTAAGAGACACAGGCTAGTAGAATGGATCACAAAACAAGACCCAACAATATGCTGCCTTCAGGAGACGCATTGGATAGGAAAAGACATACATAGACTGAAGGTGAAAGGTTGGGAAAAATCATATCACTCATATGGACTTCGGAAGCAAGCAAAAGTGTCCATACTCATATCAAATAAAATAGATTTCAAGCCAAAGTTAATCAAAAGGGATAAAGAGGGACACTACATACTTCTCAAGGGAACCATACACCAACAAGACATAACAATCATAAATATATATGCCCCAAACAATGGTGCAGCTATGTTCATCAAACAAACTCTTCTCAAGTTCAAGAGTCTAATAGACCACCATACAATAATCATGGGAGACGTCAACACCTCTCTCACCACTGGACAGATCTTCCAAACAAAAGTTGAATAAAAAACTATAGAGCTCAATAACACAATTAATAACCTAGACTTAATTGACATATATAGAATATATCACCCAACATCAAGCAGTTACACTTTTTTCTCAGCAGCACATGGATCCTTCTCAAAAATAGATCATATATTATGTCACAGGGCAACTCTTAGACAATATAAAGGAGTAGAGATAATACCAAGCATCTTATCTGATCATAATGGAATGAAATTGAAAATTAACGATAAAAGAAGTAAGGAAAAATCATGCATCACTTGGAGAATGAACAATAGGTTACTGAATGGTCAATGGGTTATAGAAGACATCAAGGAGGAAATTAAAAAATTCTTAGAGATAAATGAAAACACAGACACAACATATCAGAATCTATGGGACACATTGAAAGCAGTTCTAAGAGGAAAATTTATTGCTTGGAGTTCATTCCTTAAAAAAAGAAAAAACCAACAAATAAATGATCTGATACTTCAACTCAGAATCCTAGAAAAAGAAGAGCAAAACAACAGCAAAAGAAGTAGAAGACAAGAAATAATTAAAATCAGAGCTGAAATTAATGAAATTGAAACAAAAGAAACAATTGAAAAAATTGACAAAACTAAAAGTTGGTTCTTTGAAAAAATAAATAAAATCAACAGACCCTTAGCCACGCTAACGAAGAGAAGAAGAGAGAGAACTCAAATTACCAGCATACGGGATGAAAAAGGCAATATCACAACAGACACTTCAGAAATACAGAAGATAATCAGAAATTATTTTGAATCCTTATACTCCAATAAAATAGAAGATAGTGAAGGCATCGATTAATTTCTTAAGTCATATGATTTGCCCAGATTGAGTCAGGAGGATATTGACAACCTAAACAGACCAATATCAATTGAGGAAATAGAAGATACCATCAAAAAACTA
Source organism: Callospermophilus lateralis (assembly GCF_048772815.1). Taxonomy (NCBI): domain Eukaryota; kingdom Metazoa; phylum Chordata; class Mammalia; order Rodentia; family Sciuridae; genus Callospermophilus; species Callospermophilus lateralis. Next base: position 133,048,095 of record NC_135310.1, on the reverse strand, counting down.
CCAACTAAGAAAAGCCCAGGACCGGATGGGTATACAGCAGAGTTTTACAAAACCTTTAAAGAGGAACTAATACCAATACTTTTCAAGCTATTTCAGGAAATAGAAAAAGAGGGAGAACTTCCAAATTCATTCTATGAGGCCAACATCACCCTGATTCCTAAACCAGACAAAGACACTTCAAAGAAGGAAAACTACAGACCAATATCTCTAATGAACCTAGATGCAAAAATCCTCAATAAAATGCTAGCGAACCGGATACAAAAACATATCAAAAAAATTGTGCACCATGATCAGGTAGGATTTATCCCTGGGATGCAAGGTTGGTTCAATATACTAAAATCAATAAATATTATTCACCACATCAATAGGCTTAAAAATAAGAACCATATGATCATCTCGATAGATGCGGAAAAAGCATTCGACAAAGTACAGCATCCCTTTATGTTCAAAACTCTAGAAAAACTAGGGATAACAGGAACATACCTCAATATTGTAAAAGCAATCTATGCTAAGCCTCAGGCTAGCATCATTCTGAATGGAGAAAAACTAAAGGCATTCCCTCTAAAATCTGGAACAAGACAGGGATGCCCTCTCTCACCACTTCTGTTCAACATAGTTCTCGAATCACTGACCAGAGCAATTAGACAGACGAAAGAAATTAAAGGCATAAAAATAGGAAAAGAAGAACTCAAATTATCACTATTTGCAGATGACATGATTCTATACCTAGCAGACCCAAAAGGGTCTACAAAGAAACTATTAGAGCTAATAAATGAATTCAGCAAAGTGGCAGGCTATAAAATCAACACGCATAAATCAAAGGCATTCCTGTATATCAGCGACAAATCCTCTGAAATGGAAATGAGGACAACCACCCCATTCACAATATCCTCAAAGAAAATAAAATACTTGGGAATCAACCTAACAAAAGAGGTGAAAGACTTATACAATGAAAACTACAGAACCCTAAAGAGAGAAATAGAAGAAGATCTTAGAAGATGGGAAAATATACCCTGTTCATGGATAGGTAGAAGTAACATCATCAAAATGGCGATATTACCAAAAGTTCTCTATAGGTTTAATGCAATGCCAATCAAAATCCCAACGGCATTTCTTGTAGAAATAGAGAAAGCAATCATGAAATTCATATGGAAAAATAAAAGACCCAGAATAGCAAAAACAATTCTAAGCAGGAAGTGTGAATCAGGCGGTATAGCTATACCAGACTTCAAACTATACTACAGAGCAATAGTAACAAAAATAGCATGGTACTGGTACCAAAACAGGCGGGTGGACCAATGGTACAGAATAGAGGACACAGAAACCAATCCACAAAACTACAACTATCTTATATTCGATAATTGGGCTAAAAGCATGCAATGGAAGAAGATAGCATCTTCAACAAATGGTGTTGGGAAAACTGGAAATCCATATGCAACAAAATGAAACTGAATCCCTTTCTCTCACCATGCACAAAAGTTAACTCAAAGTGGATCAAGGAACTTGATATCAAATCAGAGACATGGCGTCTGATAGAAGAAAAAGTTGGCTATGATCTACATACTGTGGGGTCGGGCTCCAAATTCCTCAATAGGACACCCATAGCACAACAGTTAATAACTAGAATCAACAAATGGGACTTACTCAAACTAAAAAGTTTTTTCTCAGCAAAAGAAACAATAAGAGAGGTAAATAGGGAGCCTACGTCCTGGAAACAAATCTTTACTCCTCACACTTCAGACAGAGCCCTAATATCCAGAATATACAAAGAACTAAAAAAATTAGACAATGAGATAACGAATAACCCAATCAACAAATGGGTCAAGGACCTGAACAGAAATTTCTCAGAGGAGGACATACAATCAATCAACAAGTATATGAAAAATTGCTCACCATCTCTAGCAGTCAGAGAAATGCAAATCAAAACCACCCTAAGATACCATCTCACTCCAGTAAGATTGGCAGCCATTAGGACTGCAAATTGGTGCGGCCAATTTGGAAAGCAGTATGGAGATTTCTTGGAAAGCTCGGAATGGAACCACCATTTGATCCAGCTATTCCACTACTCAGTCTATTCCCTAAAGACCTAAAAAGAGCACACTATAGGGACACTGCTACATCCATGTTCATAGCAGCACAATTCACAATAGCAAGACTATGGAACCAACCTAGATGCCCTTCAATAGACGAATGGATAAAAAAAAATGTGGCATTTATACACAATGGAGTATTACTCTGCATTAAGAAATGACAAAATCATAGAATTTGCAGGGAAATGGATGGCATTTGAGCAGATTATGCTAAGTGAAGCTAGCCAATTCCTTAAAAACAAATGCCAAATGTCTTCTTTGATATAAGGAGAGTAACTAAGAACAGAGTAGGGATGAAGAGCATGAGAAGAAGATTAACATTAAACAGGGATGAGAGGTGGCAGGGAAAGGGAGAGAGAAGGCAAATTGCATGTAAATGGAAGGAGACCCTCAGGGGTATACAAAATTACATACAAGAGGAAGTGAGGGGAAAGGAGGAAAAATATAAGGGGGAGAAATGAATTGCAGTAGAGGGGATAGAGAGAGAAGAGGGGAGGGGAGGGGGGAGGGGGGATAGTAGAGGATAGGAAAGGCAGCAGAATACAACAGACACCAGAATGGCAATATGTAAATCAATGGTTGTGCAACTGATGTGATTCTGCAATCTGTATATGGGGTAAAAATGGGAGCTCATATCCCACTTGAATCAAAGTGTGAAATATGATATATCAAAAACTATGTAATGTTTTGAACAACCTACAATAAAAATTAATTAAAAAAATTGAATCTCTTACTTTGCATTTTTGTCCCCAAGAATAATAATAAAAAGGGACCAAGAAAGATGAGAGTAATTTTTCACAAGCTAGACATCACATCAATATAATCATAAAGAATATACATTGAAAGCTTATACATTACTAAATCTTCTCATTTTAAAACAACTCTTTAATAATGTATTAAAATCAATACAGCATCAACAACATACACCCACATTCATCTGTCAAAACTTAGCACTTAGGCTCTGCCAAATCCAGAAAATGTGTCAACTTTATCACCTACCTTTAGCAAAGCTTGAAAATATAATGTTCAGATACCAAGACACAGAATACACATCTAAGACTGCAGCTGGGGTCCTGGGCCTGTAACACACAACAACCACAAAAAAAATATGCCATTATAAGGATAAATATTCAGTATCTGAACTTAAACACATTAGGCAAGAACAGCAAGACTGTAACTCATTCTTTGGGTTGAGCACTTTTACACAAGGAACACAAAGTTCCTAATTAACCTAAAATAACTCTAAAGCTACTAGACTAATATGAGTTACAAAAATTCTTGAGAGTTTGGACTCCTGGACAATCAGTTAATTCACCAAACTACTTAAACCACACGAAAAACCCATGAAAATACTTTGGATTTTCACACACATGCCCTTTTTTAAAGTTAATATCATTAAAACATCTATGTCAAGGTTTATAGGCCCATTTCCATTCTAACAATAACAACTGCTTTTAAAAAAATCTCAAAGGGGGATTTTATGATGGTGCAAATACAAAGCCCTGGAGAAGAGAACAGGACAGCTGGTGAGCAAGCAGAGGGATTCCATTTCAGGCAAGATTTCTCTATTTCTTTATAAGACTCGCACTTCTCTGCTTTCTCTATTCTTAAAAGGAAATTTCCTTTATAGATGCTTTGATGGGACAGGGACCTAAGCTCCTAGAGGAATCAACCTTCAATATAATTTGGGGACTCAGGGTGAACTGTAGGCGCCAGCGCATGTCACAGGACCTCACCAAGCAGACCAGGCCAGGGGTGCATTGTTAGGGTGCGTAAACAAGTCAAGATGGCGCCTGGCATTTTGCAAGGGGGAGTGGTTTGTGAAGTAATGCCAGCAAGCCATTAAGTGTGGAGATTCCTTATTGGTTGACTGCTGTAACTAATTTATGTTAATTAAGATAAGCTGTGTGTAATGTATATATACCCCTTCTGTCCTACAATAAAGGGCTCTCACTCCTGCTGTATCAATCTACACAAGTTACTCCGTCACCCTGGGTTATTTTGCTGCAGCCGGACTATGGCAGCGCATTAGCTCTCCAGTTCACCCCGACAGTCTTGCTCAATTGCTCCCTCTTATTCTCTCCTTAAAGTCAGCTTTCATAGCCCTCTATATCCTAAAAAGGTTCTTGGCCTCTATGTTGGCGGGAGGCGGCCTCCTGCTCTCTGAGCCCAAGTCCTCAGCGCCTGAGGTTCAGCGCTACCTTCCTGCCACCGCCCCTCGGGAGTCCCAGGCGCTTCCCCAACCCTTACCTGGGCATGAAGCTGGGCGCTCCTTAGTCCCTACTGCTCGCTGGCAAGGCGCTCCTGGAGGCAGATGGAGGGGTGGCCCAAAGCGCGGTTGTCTTGGTAGAAATGGGACCGAGAGGAGTGGGGCGGAGGTGGGCGGTAAGAGTGGATAGGAGTCACCTATGTGAAAGGCGCCTGGTAGGTCTCTGTACCACCGCCCTATCCCGTGGAGGTTCTGCTCTTCCTCCTGCAGCGTGCACCACAGCCTCTGGTTAACAGCCTTAGCAGTGGCTACTTGCAGGACTCTGGGCTGGACAAAAAGGGGCTTCAGGGCCTCTCTGACTTGGCGTTGGAAGAGAAGGGAACCCAGGGTCAACCCTGGAGCGACCTGGTTTGCAGGATGGCCCTTTGTCAAGGCCAAGTGACTCAAGGGAAGTCTCTTTCCTGCTCTGAAAGGTGTCCAAACCCCAAGGAACTTCCCCCAAATACGTGAGTGCTGTGACCACGAGGATGCAGTCTTCTGGCAGTCAAGCCCTGATCCTGGTAAAGAACCCTGGTTTCATTCCTGAGAGAGCAAGTGGCAAATAAGATCACCTCAGGCATCAGTTCACTTTGACAGCCTGCTAAGGAAGCTAGGGCCTGATAATCACCAGCCCTTTCTGGCCTGCTGAAGTCCAGTGGGCTGGACACACTGGGATACTCGGTGGGAGTGGGGTGCAGGGATGAGATCCAAGCAGGCAGATTCCTTGAAAAGCATCATGGAACATTTTAGGTTATGCCTTTTTACCTTCAAAAGGCAAAGATAAAAATGTTCTTTATTTCTGTTAATAATCTAAATGAGTCTGTGGATTATATCAAAGGAGAGTTATAAACAAGACCAAAAGAGACCATCTAATTGGAGACTGCATCTGTCTTAAATGGGGGGGGGGAATATATATAGTTTCTTAGTGTTTATATAATTTATCAATATATAACTTCTATGTATACATTTTATATACATATAAAATTTCTCAATAATCCTGCATTTTCTTATTTTTCTCACATTTCTGCTACATTTTTCATTTTTAAAATCATTCCTGGATATTTCATGTTCTTTCTTACAATTGAGAATGGGATCCATTTTTTTTCTGTTGTATTTTGAGTATTGTTTACCTATATTAAAATTGCTGCTTTACTGTATGTGTATGTGCATATGGGTGTGTGTGTATAATATAAATGGAATTATTTGTCAGGCTGTCAAAAAGACCTTTGGCATATTCACAATCCTTTCTTGTAAAATAACTTAAAATTTAGATACTGAACAGTGGATTTTTAATACAGAGTATATTGAATCAATGGCCTAATGTATAACAGCTTCAAAATTGCAAGTTGTTTTTCTTTAAAGATCACAGCAAATATATTTTTAAACTTTTCTGATTGTTTGGAATGTATCTAAGAAAAAATAAGAATTAACAGGAAAACAGCCATACACACAATAGTGTCCATACACACAATAAAGCAGCAGTTTTAAATAGGCAAATAATATTCAAAATACAATTAGGAAAAAATGATTCAATTCACAATGAAATAACTGAGAAAGATAAAAAATTAAAAATGTAGGAGAAACATAGGGAAAAATAAAAATAATGCGAGACTGTTGAGAAATTTTTTATAAGATTTTACTAATTGGAAAGATATAAGCTACCTAAGTGAGAACATGAGATTTTAAATGTGCAAACTTCAAGTGCATTACCCTATTTTATATGCATACTATTCCTCTCTAATGAAAATATATATAATGTAGATATCTCTACTAATAAGGAAACTGAAGCAAAATAAAATAACTTCTCAAAGGTCATAATCTTCGTAATGTTTTTCAGATAATAAACCCCAATAAATCTCTGTAAATGCTCAGATTACAGTTTGATCCTCATGGAAGTACCAGAATGAAATTGTGCTGCTTCAAATGGTCTAGACACCATTTATTAGTTTCCCAAGCACAGAAAGATTAGGAAGAATAGGATTAGGCTTTGCTGTGCTGGAATAAACTTCTTGGGACCTTTCCCTCCCTCCTCCTTCCATACTGAATACACATCTCTTCTCTACTTAACCAAACTGTTATAATCTCTGTTGTGATACACTTGCTTATTCCTTTCCTAGGGAAAACACACAGCACCCATGGTGGAGGGGACTCCCTCCTCTAGGCGGGAGTTGCCTCGAGCTGGGGTGTCAGGGGAACCCTCAACACCACACCCAGGGTCAGGGACCCCCCCCTCTAGGGCGGAGACCCCTCAAACCAGGGTGATGGGGGGAGCTCCCACCACACCAAGTGAAGGGATTCCCCCACTATGGCGGAGACCCCTCAAACCTTTGTGTCGGGTGGAGCTCCCACAGCACCCAAGGTCGAAGGGTCGGACCCCACCTAGGGAGAAGACCCCTCGACCTGGGGTTGTGGGGGAAGAACCCACCATACCCAGGGTCAAGAAGATCCCCCCAAATAGGGCAGAGACGCCTGGAATCGGGTGTCGTGGGAGCTCCCACTGCACCAGGTTCGAAGAGACCCCCCTTCTAGGGCAAGGACACCTCGAACCTGAGTGGCAGGGGGAGCTCCCACTGCACCCAGGGTCAGTGGACCCCCCTTTAGGGCGGAGACCCTGCAAACTGGGGTATCAGGAGGAGCTCCCACAACATCCAGGGTCGAGGGGATCCCCCTCACTAGGGGAAGCCCCTTCAAACCGGAGTGCCGAGGGAGCTAGTACACCATCGCACCCAGGGTTGAGGGGACGCACCCCTCTAGTGGGAAACCCCTTGAACTGGGGTGTCTGGGGGAGCTCATACACCATCGCACCCCCCTGAAATGGGGTGTCAGGGAGAGCTCCCACTGCACTCCGGATAGAGGGAACCCCCCTGTAGGACAAAGATGGGGTGTAGGTGAGAGCTCGCACTGCACGCAGAGTTGAGCGGACCCCTACTCTAGGGCGGACAAACCTCCAACCAGGGTGTCGGGGGGAGCTCCCACTACACCAGGGTCAAGAGGACCACCCCTCTGGGGGGAGAGCTCTCGAACCGCGATTCAGGGGGATTTCCCATGCACCCAGGATGGAGAGGACCTCCTCTAATAGGGCAGAGACCCCCGAAGTGGGGCCTCGGGGGGCAGCTCCCAATGCTCCGAGGATTGAGGGGACCCCCCATCTTGGGCAGAGACCCCGCTAACCGGGATATTGAGGGGACCTCCCACCGCACCCAGGGTCGAGGAGACCACCACTCTAGGTGGGAGACCCCTCGAACCAGGCTTGTGGGGGCAGCTCCCACTGCACCCAGGATTGAGGCTACCCCCCTCCTAGAGCAGAGACCCTCCAACTGGAGTGTTGGGGAAACTCCCACTGCACCCAGGGTCGAGGGGGACCCCTCTTTAAGGCAGAGACCCCTAGAACTGGGGTGTCAAGGGGAATTTCAGCAGCACCAGGGTCGAGGGGACCCACCCTCTAGCAGGGAGACTCCTCGAACCCGGGTGTCGGGAGGAGCTCCCACCCCACCCAGTGTCGAGATTACCCCCCCACCTTATAGGAAAGAGACATCGTGAACCAGGGTGTTGGGGGGAGCTCCCACCACACCCAGGGTCATGGTGAACCCCAATCTATGGCAGAGACCCCTCAAACTGCAGTGTCAGAGAGAGCTCCCACCACACCCAGGGTTGAGGGGACCCCCCTCTAGGGTGAAGACCCCTCGAATCAGGGTGTCTGGGGGAGCTCCCACTGCACCCAGGGTTGAGGTGACCCCCCTTCTAGGGTGAAGACCCCTCGAACCAGGGAATGGGGGGAGCTCCCACCACATCCAGAGTCGAGGGGACCCCCCCATCTAGAGCAGAGACTGCTCAAACGGGGGTGTCAGGGGTAGCTCCCACCACACTTATGATTGAGGGTACCCCCCCAGGTCAAAGACCCCTTGAATTGAGCAGTTGGAGTTAGCTCCCATTGCACCCAGGGTCGAGGGGATACCCCCTCTTGAGCAGAGACCCCCTTGAACCGGGTGTTGGTGGGAGCTCCCACTGCACCCAGGGTTGAGGGGACGCACCCTCTAGGAAGGAGAACCCTCAAAAGGGGTGTCGTGAAGAGCTCCCACCGAACCCAGGGTCGAGGGAACACTCCCCACTAAGGGGGGGAGAACCCTCGAACTGGGGTTTTGAGGGGAGTTCCCTCTGCACTCAGGGTTGAGGGGACGCTTCCTCTAGGGGGTAGAGCCCTTGACCCTGTTGTTGGGGGGAGCTCCCACTGCACCCAGGGTTGAGGGGACACCCCCATTAAGGGGGAGAACCCTCAAACCAGGGTGCCGGGGGGGAGCCCCCTCCGCACCCTGGGTGGAGGGCACCACCCCTCTAACCGGTGTGTCAGGTGGGCCCCCTTCACCACACCCAGGGTCAGGGGAAGTCCCTCTTCTAGGGAAGAGACCCCTTGAACCATGGTGTCGGGGACCCCCCCCCACCGCAACCAGGGTCAGGGTAACTCCCTTCTCTGGAGTGGAGACCTCATGAACTGGGTGTCAGGGGGACCACCCCCACCACACCAGAGTCGGGGGGACCCCCGCTAGACGGGTGACCCTCAAACAGGGGTGTCGGGGGGAGCTCTTATACCATCACACCCAGAGTCGGCAGGACTCTCCTTTTTAGGGGGAGACCATCCAAAATGGGGTGTTGGGGGGACCTCCCACGGCATCCAGAGTCAAGGGGCCTCCCCCTCTAGAAAGGAAAATATCCTAACCATGGTGTTGGGGGGACCTCCCTCCAAATCTGGGTTAAGGGGACCCCCCCTAGGGGGGAGACCCCTCAAACTGGGGTTTCTGGGGGACCACTCACCACATCCATGATCGAGGACACCACCCCCTTGGGGAGAGCCCGTCTTACCAGGGTGTCAGAAACCCTCTAACCCGGGTATCGGGAGACCTCCCACGGCACCCAGGATCGAGGAGACTCCTCCCTCTAGTGGGGAGACCTCTTGATCCGGGTGTCTGGGGGAACTCATATACCATCGCACCCCCCCTCGAATCAGAGTGTTGTGGGGAGCTCCCATCTCCACCATCTCTAGGGCAGGACCACCCTATCTAGGGTGGAAACACCGCAACCAGGGTGTCAGTTGGAGCTCCCACCTCACCCAGGGTCGTGGGGACCCCCCACTAGGGTGGATACGCTTCGTACCTGGGTGTCGGGGGGAGCTCCAACACACCACACCCAGGATCGAGGAGATGCCTACTCTAGGGGGCAAACCCCTCGAATCAGGCTGGCAGGGGGAGCTCCCACCTCAGCCAGGGTCAAGGGGACCTCCCCCTCTATGACAGAGACCCCTCAAACCGGGGTGTTGGGTGGAGCACCCACCGTACCCAGGGTTAAGGGTACCTCCCCCTAGGGCGGAGACCCCTAGAACCGGAGTGCGGGGGGGGGGGGGGCTCCCACCGCACCCAGGGTCTAGGGGATCCCCCTTCAGGGTGGAGACCCCTAGAATCGGGATGTAGGGGGAGCTCCAACCGCACCCAGGGTTAGAGGACCCTCTCCATAGGGTGGAGACCCCTTGAAATGGGGTGTCGCAGGGAGCTCCCACAACACCAAGGGTTGAGAAGATCCTCAATCTAGGGCAGAGATTCATGAAACTGAAGTGTTGGGGGGACTCCCACAGCACCCAGGGATGAGGGGATTCCCCCCTCTAGGGTGGAGACCCTTTGCACCGGGGTGTCAGAGGGAACTTTTACCACACCCAGGTTTTGGGGGACCCCCCAATCAAAGGCAGAGACCTCTTGAATCAGGGTGTCAGAAGGAGCTCCCACCGCATGGAGGTTTGAGGGGACTCCCGCCTGAAGGTGAGAGACCTTCTTAACCGGGGTGTCCTGAGGAGTCCCCATCACACCCAGGGTCAAGAGGACCCCCCTCTAGGAAAGAGACACCGTGAACTGGGGTCTTGGGTGGAGCTCCCACCACACCCAGGGTCGTGGTGAACCCCCCTCTAGAGCAGAGACCCCTCAAACTGGATGTCAGAGGGAGCTCCCATGGCACCCAGGGTCGAGGGGACCCCCATCTAGTGCATACACCCCTCGAACTGGAGTTTCAGAAGGAGCTCCCACCGCACCCAGTGTACAGGGGTCCCCCCGCTATAGAGCGGAGACCCCTCAAACCAGAGTGTCAGATGGAGCTTGTATACCATCGCAGCCCCCTCGATCCAAGGTTCGGGGACAGCTCCCACAGCACCACGGGTATAGGGGACCCCCCTCTAAGGTGGAGACTCCTCGAACCAGGGTGTCAGGGGGAGCTCCCACCACACACAGGGTCGAGGAAACCCCCCCTCTAGGAAGAGACTCCTGGAACTGGGGTGGCAGTGGGAGCTCACACCACACCCAGGGTCAAGGAGACCCCACAATCTAGTGTGGAGTTGAGTTCCGGGTATCAGGGGGAGCTCCCACCGCACCCAGTGTCCAGTGGACCCCCCTTTACGTTGGAGACCCTGTGAACTGGGGTATCAGGAGGAGCTCCCACAGCACCCAGGGTCCAGGGGAACCCACCTCTAGGGCAGAGACCCCACGATCCACAGTGTCGGGGGGAGTTCTCACCACACCCAGGGTCAAGGAAGCCCCTACTCTAGGGTGGAGACCCCTTGAACCAGGGTGTAAGGGGGAGCTCCCACCACACCCATTGTTGAGGGGACACCCCCTCTATGACAAAGACCCCTCAAACCGGGGTGTCAAGGAAAGCTCCACCACATCAAGGGTGGAGGGGACATCACCTGTAGGGGGAGACCTCCCAAACCGGGGTGTCCTTGGATTTCCCACCAAACACATGGTGGAGGCAACTCCCCCTTCTAGGGGAGAGACCCTTAGAACCAGGGTGTTGGGGAGAGCTTGTATACCATCACACCCAGGGTTGAGGAGACTCAAGCTTCTAGGGGGAAACCCCTTGAAACAGGGTGTCAGGGGACCTCCCACTGCACCCAGGTTCGAGGGGACTCCTGCCTGTAGTGGGGAGACCTCCCAAACGAGGGTGTCCTGGGGAGTTCCCACTGCACCCAGGGTCCAGGGGACTCCTGCCTCTAGGGGGGAAGGACCTAGGGGGGAGACCCTTCCAACCAAGGGGTTGGGGTAGCTTATATACCATCGCACCCAGGGTTGAGGGGACTCACATATCTAGGGGAAACCCCTTCGAACCGAGGTGTTGGGGGGAGCTCGTATACCATCATACCCAGAGTCAAAGGAACCCCCCCTCTAGAGGGGAGACCCCTTGAACCGGGGTGTCAGGGGGGAACTCATATACCATCATACCCCCCCTTGAACCGAGGTGTCAGGGGAAACTTTCACCGCATCCAGGGTCATGAGGAAACCCCCTCTAGGGGGGAGACCCTTGAAAAGGGGGTGTTAGGATGAGCTCCCACTGCACCCATTGTTGAGGAGACCCCTCCCTCTAGGGGCAAGACGCCTCGAACCAGGGTGTCGGGGGGGGGGGAGCTCCCACAGCACCCAGGGTCAAAGAGACTCCCTGTAGGGCAGAGACCCCTCAAACTAGCACTTGGCTCTCCATTACAGGACCTGGCTCCTTGCTTGAGACCCTGGATACCCATCTTAAGGACCCTTTCCCTGTCCCTTGGTTTCAGGCCCCTTTTTCCAGGGCCCTCCTGTACCTCCCCTCTGATCCTCTCAAGCTGTGCTACGCTGGCACTGCCCAGACCTCCGCTCCCCCTGCTTCTCCCTAGCCTATGCGCGCAAATGGTTCCTGGCAGCCCAACTCCTCCCTCACTTCTGCACACCAGGTATCACCTCAGAGTACCTTCTTTGTCCCCTCCTTTGGTCCAGGTCTCTTCTCTGAGGATCTACTCACCTGGGACAGAGGAGCAGAATTGGCTCGCTTCTGCGCCCTGAATGCTCCCTATGGGAAAACAGCCCTGCCACTCGCCTGAGTTCTCTTCACTTACTGAACCTTCAGGCCTGGCAGTTAACATGAACTTGCTCCAACCCAGCCCTGAGCCATCCTCTCCCTTCTCTCCCCTGCACTCTGGCCTTGCATGCTACCTCTACCACAACCCAGCCCTCTATAGCCCTGACCCTTTGCACTCTAGTCCCTGGGACTGGGTGTTCGCCTGAGCCCCTGACAGTGTTCCTCATGGCCCTTGGCATACAAAGGAGTCTCTTCATGTTGGGTCTGACCGGGGGCCCCTTGCTTCGGCCGCCAAGGGGCTCCCCTAGGTGCCCCTTTGCTTCTCCTGGTCCTCACGCAGCCCTTTCCTCCTCTTCCCCTCACACTTTATTCTGGCACTCGCAGGTCTCCTGCTCTTTGGGTCCCCTATCACCATTGATTGGGTGGGTCCCTTGCCTGGGTGCCTGGCTTTGGTCCTGGCTCTCACCACTATGCACACCCACTCTGACCCCCTGCCATGCCTTCCTGTTACCCTCCTTCTGGCCCCTTCCTTTTCTTGGCCTATTTTGTCAGGACCCTAGCCCTGGATTCTCATCTGATCCAGGGTGACTTATGGGAAAAAATGACCTGCCCCTCATGTGGGCCCCTTGGTCTCCCTGGGTGCTTGGTCCTGCACCAAAAACCCTGAAACCTGGAGGTGGCCCTGGGCCTGGAGTCTGACTGCCCCCTGTTGGATCCCCTGCCTTCTCTCCCAAATCTTGTCCACTCTCCTGAGCCCCCTGCCCAAGCCCTGGCCCTTGCTCTCCATTCCCTGGCATGGCTCCTCGCTTGAGCCTCTGGTAGTGCTTCATGCTCACTGGTTTTCTGGGCATTTCCTGAGGGCCCCTTGCTGGGTCCGCTTTCTTGTTCCCCTTGGCTTCCCTGTACTTCAGTGCCCTAGTACAGCCCCACCTTCCAGGCCTGGTGTTCCCTGCTCTCCTCTGGCCTGGGCCCTCCTCTAGTTCCCTTGCCTGGACTCCTTGCTGGGGTCCTGGCCCTGATCCCACCCACACCCATCCTGTGGAACTTCAGGCTGTGCCCTCCTTCGGCCCTCCTGTCCTTTCTGTCTCTGTCACGCCCGCTTTCCTGATCCCCTTCCAGTTTGCTCACCTGGGATAGGCTACTTGATCTGATCTCTTGGCCATGAGAACTCCCTTTGGGAAAATGTAGCCCTGCCCCTTGCCTGGGCCCTTTGGCCTCCCTCACTCCAGGCCATGTTCCTGACCCCTGACACCCTACAGTGGACATGGGCCTTGAGCCCTTCTCCCCCTGTAGCACCTACTCCACATTCTCCCCTCTATCTGCACTCCCTCCATGTTTTCTTTCATTCACCCAGGCATAGGTGCAAGCACTTGGCTCTCCATTACTGGGCCTGCACCTTGCTTGAGCCCCTAGCTACCCTTCTAGAGGACCCTTTCCCTGTCCCTTTGGTTTCAGGCCCCTTTTGCTGGCCCCCTCCTGTGCCTCCCCTCTGATCCCCTCATGCTGTGGTATCCTGGCACTGTCTGGACACTCAGCTCTCCCTGCTTCTCCCTAGCCTATGCTGCTCGAATGGGTCCTGGCATCGTGACCCCCCCCACTTCCACACACCCAGTATCCCCTCATAGTACCCTCTTTGACCCCTCCTTTGCTCTAGGTCCCTCTATGAGGATCTACTCACCTGGGACAAGGAGCAGAATTGGCTCTCCTCTTCACCCTGAATGCTTCCTATAGGAAACACAGCCTTGCCACTCGCCTGAGTCCCCTTCACTGCCTGAACCTTGGGGCCTGGCAGTTAACATGGAACTTGCTCAACCAGACCTGAACAATCCACTCCCTTCCCTTCCCTGCTCTCTGGCCTTGCATGCTGCCCCTACCACACCCAGCCCTCCCTAACCCTGACCCTTTGGGCTCCAGTCCCTGGGAATGGGCATTTACCTGAGCCCCTGACCATGTTCCTTATGGCCCTTGGCATAGGAAGGAGTCTCTTCATGTTGGATCTGACCTGGGGAACCCTTGCTTGGGCCTACCAGTGGGCTCCCCTAGGTGCCCTTGACTTCTCCTGGTCCTCATACAGACCCTTCATTCCCTTCCCCTCATGATTTTTTTCTGGCGCTCATGGGTTCCTGATCCTTTGGTCCCACATACCATGGATTGGGTGGGTCTCTTGCCTGGGTACCTGACTTGGGTCCTAGCTGTCACCCCTATGTGCATCCGCCCTGACCGTCTGCTGTTTCTTCTCGTCACCCTCCTTCTGGCCCCCTTCCTTTTCCTGGCCTCCTTTGCCAGGACTCTGACCATAGATTCTCATCTGATTCAGGGTGCCTTATGGGAAACAATGCCCTACCTCTCCCCTGGTCCCTTTGATTTACTTGGGTGCTTGGTCCTCCATCAGCAACCCTGAAATCTGGAGGTGGCTCTGGGCTGGAGCCTGACTGCCCACTGCTGAATCCCCTGCCTTCCCTCACACATCTTGTCCACTGTCCTGAGCCCTCTGTCCAAGCCCAGGCCCTTTGCTCTCAGCTCCCTGGCCTGGCTCCTCGCTTGAGCCTCTGGTGGCCCTTCTTGCTCACTGCTTTTCTGGGCATTATCTGAAAGCCCCTCGCTGGGGCTGCTTCCCTGTTCCCCTTGGCTTCCCTGTACTGCAGTACCCTGTGCAGCCCCATCTTCCCAGTCTAGTGTTCCCTGCTTTCACTGGCATAGGCCATCCTCTTGGTCCCTTGCCTGGGTTCTTTGCTGGGGTCTTGGCCCCCACTACATGCCCTATGGCCCTTCAGGCTGTGTCCTCCTTCGACACTCCTGTCCTTTCTGTCTCTGCCATACCTGCTTTCCTTATCCCCTTCCCAGGATGCTCACCCCGGCCAGGTGACCTGACCTGGCCTCTTGGCCCTGGCAGCTCCCTTTGGGAAAACATAGCCCTGCCCCTTGCCTGGGCCTTTTGGCCTCCCTCAGCCCTGGCCCTACTCCTGATCCTTGACACCCTGCAATGGACCCGGGGCCTTGATCCCTTCAACCCCTATGCCACCCATTCCACTTTCTCCCCTCCCACAGCTCACCCTCCATTTTTCCTTTCATTCGCCCAGGCCCAGGTGCTACCACTTGGCTCTCCATTACTGGCTCCTTGCTTGAGCCCCTAACTACCCTTCTTGAGGACCCTTCCCTGTCCCTTGGTTTCAGGCCCCTTTTGCCGGCCCTCTCCTCTGCCTCCCCTCTGATCCCCTTATGCCGTGTTATCCTGGCAGTGTCTGGACCCTCTGCTTTCCCTGCTTCTCCCTAGCCTATGCTGCTCAAATGGGTCCTGGCATCCCGATGCCCTCCCCAACTTCCGCACACATGGAGTTCCCTCATAGTACCCTCTTTGGCCCCTCCATTGGTCTAGGTCCCTCTCTGAGGATCTACTCACCTGGGGCAGAGGAGCGGAATTGGCTGGTCTCTGTGCCCTGAATGCTCCCTATGAGAAACATAGCCCTGCCACTTGCCTGAGTCCCCTTCATTGCCTGAACCTTGAGACCTGGCAGTTAACATGGGACTTGCTCCAACCCAGCCGTGAAAGATCCCCTCCCTTCCCTTCCCTGCCCTCTGACTTTGCATGCTGCCCATACTGCAACCCAGCCCTCCCTAATGTAGACCCTTTGGGCTCCAGTCCCTGGGCATGGGCGTTCACCTGAGCCCATGACTGTGTTCCTCATGGCCCTTGGCATAGCAAGGAGTCTCTTCATGTTAGGTTCGACCTGGGGGCCCCTTGCTTGGGCCCGCCAGCGGGCTCCCCTAGGTGCCCCTTGGCTTCTCCTGGTCCTCACGCAGTCCCTTCCTCCCCTTCCCCGTGTGCTTTTTTCTGGTGCTCCTGGGTTCCTGATTCTTGGGTCCCCCATCACCATTGATAGGTTGGGGCACTTGACTGGATGCCTCACTTAGGTCCTGGGTCTCCTACCTATGCGCACCCACCCCGACCCCCTGCCGTGCCCTCCCATTCCCCTCCTTCTGGCCTCCTTCCTTTTCTTGGCCTCCTTTGCCAGGACCCTGGCCCTGGATTCTCATCTGATCCAAGGCGCATTATGGGAAGCAATGCCATGCTCCTTGCCTGGGCCCCTTGTTCTCCCTGGGAGCTTGGTCCTACACCAGGAACCCTGAAACCTAGAGGTGGCCCTGGGCCTGGAGCCTGACTGCCCCCTGCTGGATCCGCTGCTTTCCCTCCCAAATTTTGTCCACTGTCCTTAGCCCCCTGCCCAAGCCCTGGCCCTTGGCTCTCAGTTCCCTGGCTGGCTCCTCGCTTGAGCTTCTGGTGGCCCTTCTTGTTCCTTGCTATTCTGGGCATTGTCTGAGGGCCCCTCGCATGAGTCGCTTCTCTGCTCCCCTTGGGTTTCCCTGTACTGCACTACCCTAGTGCAGCCCCTCCTTCCTGACCCTGGCCTTCTCTGCTCTCCTCTGGCCTGGGCCCTCCTCTAGGTCCCTTGCCTGGGCCCCACCCCACCCCCACCCATCCTGCGACCCTTCAGGCTGTGCCCTCCTTCAGCCCTCTTGTTTTTTCTGTCTCTCACAGTCCTGCTTCCTGCTTTTTTTTTTCTTGCAGTCATCCTTCCCAGGATGCTCACTCATGCCAGGCGATTTGGCCTCACCTCTTGGCCCTGCGGGCTCCTTTTTTGGAAAACAGCCCTGCCTCTTGCCTGGGCCCTTTGTCCTCCCTCATCCAGGGACCTGCTCCCAACCCTAATACCCTGCAGTGGACCTGGGCCTTTACTCCCTTTGCCACCCATTCCACTTTCAACCCTCCCGCTGCATCCCAACCATGTTCCTTTTCATTCACCCAGGCCCAGGTGCTAGCACTTGGCTCTCCATTACTGATCCTTGCTCTTTGCTTGAGCCCCTGACCGTACTTTTCAAGGACCCTCTTTCTGTCCCTTGGTTTCAGGCCCCTTTTGCCAGCTCGCTCCTGTGCCTCCACTCTGATCCCCTCATGTTGTGGTATCCTGGCACTCCCCAGACCCTTTGCTACTCCTGCTTCTTTCTATCCTGGGGTTCTCAAATGGTTTCTGGCTGCCCACTGACCCCAACTCCAATGCCCACACACCAGGTATCCCCTCACAGTGCCCTCTTTTGTCCCCTTTTTGATCCTGATTCCTCTCTGAGGACCTACTCACCTGGGGTAGAGAAGTGGAATTGGCTGGCCTCTGCTCCCTGAATGTTCCCTATGAGAGACACTCCCCTGACCTTATCTGCATCCCTTTCACTGCCTGAAACTTGAGGCCTGGCAGTTAATATGCGACTTCCTCCAACCAGCCCTGAGAGATCCCCTCCCTTCCCTCCCTTGCCCTCTGGCCTTGCATGCTGCCCCTACCCCATCCCAGTCTTCCCTAACCCGGACTCTTGGCGCTCCTGTTCCCAGGCTTGTGCACTCCCTTGAGCCCCTTACCACTTTCCTCATGTCCCTTTGCATAGCGTAGTCTCTTCATGTTGGGTCTGAACTGGGGGCCTCTTGCTTGGGCCCACCAGTGGGCTCCCATAGGTGCCCCTTGAGCCTCCCTCTGTCTCATGGTCCTTGTGCAACTCATCCTCCCAATCTCCTCGCAAACTCCCCTGGTGCTCGTGAGTCTCCTGCTCCTTGGGTCTCTTGTCCTAGGTTGGTTGGGTGGCTACCTTGTCTCAGCACCTGGCTACAGTCCTGGCTCTCCTCCCACATGTGCCTACCGCAATCCCTGGCCATCCCCTCCCATAGCCCTCCTTCTGACCCCCTTTCATTGCCAGGCCTACTTTTCCAGGTCCCTCTCCATGGATTCTCATCTAGGCCAGAGCACCCTATGAAAAACAGAGCCCTACACCTCGCCTTGGCCTCTTACTCTTTCTGGATGCTTGGTCCTGCACCAGGTAGTGGCCCTGGGCCCAGAGCCTTACTGCCCCCTGCTGGATCCACTGCCTTCCATCCAAAGTCTTGTCCACTGGCCTAATCCCCCTGCTCAAGCCCTGGTCCTTGGCACTCCATTCCCTTGCCTGGCTCCTCGTTTGAGCCTCTGGTGGCCCTTCATGTTCCTTTCTTTTCTGGGCTTTGTCTGAGGGCCCCTCACTGGGGCCGCTTCTCTCCTCCCCTTGGCTTCCCTGTACTGAAGTACCCTAGTGCAGTCCCACATGACTGGCCCTGCCCTTTCCTGCTCTCCCCTGGTCTGGGCCCTACTCTAGGTCCCTTATCTTAGCTCCTTGCTGGGGTTCTGACCCCACCCCACCCAGACCCATCCTGCAGCTTTTGAGAGTGTGCCCTCCTTTGGCCCTCTTGTCGTTTCTGTCTCTCCCAGGCCAACTTTCCTGATCCCCTTCCCAGAATGCTCACCAGGCTAAGTACTTGACCTAGCCTTGTGGCCCTATGAGCTCTCCTTGGGAAAAATGTAGCCCTGCCCCTTGTCTGGGCACTTTTGCTTCCCTCAGCCCGTGCCCTGCTACCCAATCCTGAAACCCTGCATTGGACCTGGGCCTTCAGCCTTCCTCCCGCTGCGCCACCTGCTCAGATTTCTCCCTTTCTTCCCCTCCCCACCCATATCTGTGTTCATTCACCCTGCCCCAGGTGCTAGCACTTGGCTCTCCATTACTGGGCATGGCTCCTTCCTTGAGCCGCTGACTGCCCTTCTTGAGGACCCTTTCCTTTCCCTTGGTTTCAGGCCTCTTTTTATAGACCCCATCCTGTGCCTCCCCTCTGTTCCACTGGTGTTATGGTATCCTGGCACTGCCAGGATCCTTTGCTTTCCCTGCTTCTGCCTAGCCTGGGCTCCATGAATGGGTCCTGGCTGCCAACCCAACCACCCCCACAACCTCCATACACCAGGTATCCCCTCACAGTGCCCTCTTTTGACCCTCCTTTGGTCCAGGTCCCCCTCTGAGGATCTACTCACCAGGGCAGAGGAGTCAAATTGGCTGGCCTCTGTGCCCTTAAGGCTTCCTATGGGAAACACAGACTTGCCTCTAGCCTGAGTCCACTTTGCTGCCTGAACCTTGAGGCCTGGCAGTTAACATGTGACTTGTTCCAACCCAGCCCTGAGAGATCTACTCCCTTCCCTCCCCTGACCTCTCGCCTTGCATGCTAGCCCTACCCAGCCCTCCCTAACCCTGACCCTTTGCGCTTCAGTCCCCAAGCCTGGTGCTCACATGAGCCCCTGACAGTGTTCCTCATGTCACTTGGCGTAGCATGGAGTGTCTTCCTGTTGGATCTGACCTCGGTGCCCCTTGCTTGGGACTGCCAGCGTGCTCCCTTAGCTGCCCGTTGTGCTTTTCTCAGTCTCTTCATCCTTTCACAGCCCTTCCTCCCCTTCCCTTCTGGCTTTCCCCTGGCGCTTGCAGGTCTCCTGCGCCTTGGGTCTCTCATCCATGGTTGGTCAGATGGGTCCTTTGCCTGGGCATCGGGCTTGGGTCCTGGACCTTGCCCCCCCCCACACGCACCCACAAAGACCCCCCCACAATGCCCTCTCATCTCCCTCCTCCTGGAACCCTTCACTTGCCAGGCCACCTTTGCCACGACTCTGTCCCTGGATTCTCAACTGGGCCAGAGCACCTTATGGGAAACTTAGTTCTGCCCCTTGACTGGGCCCCTTGATCTCTCTGGGCCTTTGGTCCTGCACCTGGAACCCTGACACCTGGCAGTCGCCCTGGGCCAGGAGCCTGCCAGCCCAATGCTGGATCACATCCCTCCAAAGTCTTGTCCACTGTCTTGAGCCCCCTGCCCAAGCCCTGGCCCTTGGCTCTCCATTCCCTGGCCTTCCTCCTCGCTTGACCCTCTGGGGGAACTTCTTGCTCCGTGCTTCCCTGGGCTTGCACTGTGGGTCTCGATGGGGACATTACCCTAGTCCCCTTGGCTTCCCTGAATCTCAGAACCCTACTGTCACCTGCCTGCCCAGCCCCGCCCTTCCCTGCCCTTTCCTGGCCTGGGCCCACCTGTTGGTCCCTAGCATGGACTCCTTTCTAGAGTCCTGGCCCACACCCCATCCACACCCTTCCTCTGGCCTCTCATGCTGTACCCTCCTTCATCCCTCTTGTTGTCCCTGTCCCTGCTGGGCCCCTTTTCAAGATCCCTTTCCCAGGATGCTCACCTGGTCCAGGGGACTGGGACTGGGCATTTGGCCCTGTGGGCTCCCTTTGGGAAAATGTAGCTATGCCCCTTGCCTGGGATATTGGACTCTCTTCCCAGGCCCTGCTCCTTGATCCTGACACCCAGAAGTTAACCTGGGCCTTGATTCCTCCTCTTGCTGTGCCACCCACTACTCTTGCTCCCCTTTCTCCCCTCCCCAGCCCTGTCTGTTTTCATAGGACCCAGGACTGTGTCCTGGCACTTGGCTCCCCATTCTTGGGCCTGGCTCCTTGCTGGAGCACCCAGTCGCCCTTCTTGAGGACCCTGTCCCTGTTCCTTGATTTCAGGCCCCTTGCTTGGGCCCCCTCCTGTTCCTCCCCTCTGTTCCTCTTGTACTGTGGTATTTTGTCATTGCCAGGATCCTTCTCTCCCCCTGCTTCTCCCTAGCTTGTTCCCCTCCAATGGTTGCTGGCTCCCCACTGACACCCCACAATCCCAGATCAAAGGTATCCCTCCCATTGCCCTCCATTGGTCCTGGTCTCTGAGGATCTACTCACCTGGGGCAGAGGAGTGGAATTGGCTGGCCTCTGGGCCCTGAAGGATCCCTATGGGCAACATAGCCCTGCCCCTCGCCCAGGCCCCCTTTGCCCTCCAAACTTGACAACTGGCAGTGGACTTGGGTCTAGTGATCACCTTGCCCTGGGTGATTGTGGGAGGCCAACCTTATGGGTGACTGAGTTACACTCCCCAGCTGGGTGCTGAGGCACTCAGTCACAGAAATGGGTGTGTCTTGCTACAACCCCATGGGTGAAGCTATGCTCACCTGTTTCTTTGTAATATAACCCCTTGCCCTGTTTAGGATAGAATCTTCCATGGAAGTGCCTTGTGTGTGTCCCCTCCTCTTACTGTACCCTTGGGTGTGGCCTACCCAGGTGTCAGTCAACCTGCTGACAGTGGACATCATGAAGATAGACTGAGCCCCCTGAAACCTGACCCCTTGCCTCATTTGAATAGCTTCTCCTCAATAAAAGGGGTCAGCATGTGTGCTCGCTCTCTCTCTTTCTGCGGACACTTAAGGTCAGAGGAGCCGTCACAGCAACCCCAAAGAAAAAGGTTATTTGTGTCTCTTGTGTGGTTATTTCGTGCAGCCCAGTTAGCCCAGTTTAACTAGAGTGACCCCTGAGCCTTTTAGTCACTAGAACAGAAACCTGGCAGGCGATCCCCTCCCTTCTCTCTCCTGCCCTCTAGCCATGCAAGCTGCCCCTAAGCCAACCCAGCCCTTCCTCACCCTGACCCTTCACCCTACAGTCCCCTGGACTGGCTGCCAGCCTGAGCTCCTTACTCCATTACTCGGGTTGCATTGCTTTCTGTGGTGTCTCTACCTGTGGTGTCTGACCTGGGTGCCGCTTGATTTCACCCCTAAGCTCTCTCCCCTCTGTGCCCTTTGCGCAGCCCTCTGTCTCCTCATCCTAGTGATGATCCTACCTTTCCTTACCCTACAGGTTTTGTCCTGGAGCAGGGGCCTCCTGCTCATAGGGTCCCTAATACTTATTGGTGGGGTCACCCTTACGTGGGCTCCTTGTGTGGGTCCTGGCTCTTGCCCCTCTCTGCACTCACTGAGACCCCCCACTGTGCCCTCATATTGCACTCCTCCTGGCCCCTGACCCTTGCCAGACCCTTTGGCCTGGTTCCTGGCCCTTGGTCCTCATCTGAGCCAGAGCACCTTATTAGAAAAAGAACCATGACTCTTGCCTGGGAACTTGTTCTCCCTAGGCCCTTGGGGCAACACCCGAAACCCTGACACCTGGCAGTGGCACTGGGCCTGGAGCCTGCCTCCCTGCTGTTGGATCCCCTGCCTTCTCTCACCAGTCTTGTCCACTGTACTGAGCCAATTGCTCCAGCCCTGGCCCTTGGCTCTTCATTCCCTGAACTGTCTCCTCTCTTGAGCCTCTGAGGGTCCTTCTTGCTCTGTGCTTCCCTGGGCTTGAACTGTGGGCCTCACTGGGGCTGCTTCCCCACTCCCCTTGTCTTCTCTGTATCTCAGAACCCTAGTGCAATCCATGCCTACTCAGCCACACCCTTCCCTGCTCTCCCCTAGCCTGGGCCCTCTTCTAGGTTTCTAGCCTGGGCTCCTTTCTGCAGTCCTGACCCGCACCCCACAAAACTTTTCTTCATGCAGGGCCTGGGTGAATGAAAAGAAAAATGGAGAGGGAGCAGCAGGAGGGGAGAAATTGAAGTGGGTGTCACAGGGGGAGAAGGGCTCAAGGCCCATGTCCACTGCAGGGTATCAGGGGTCGGGAGCAGGGCCCGAGCTGAGGGAGTACAAAGGGCCCAAGCAATGGGCAGGGCTACGTTTTACCAAAGGGACCCCGCCCCCCCCAGAGCCAAGAGGCCAGGGCAAGTTGCCTGACCTGGGTGAGTATCCTGGGAATGTTATCAGGACACGAGTGTGGCAGAGACAGAAAGGACAGGAGGGCCTAAAGTGGACACAGCCTGAAGCGCTACAGGATGGGTGTGGGTGGGGTGGGAGCCAAGACCCCAGGAAGGAACCAAAGCAAAAAACCTAGAAGAGGGCCCAGGTCAAGGAAGAGCAGGGAACACCGGGTCTAGAAGGCAGGGCTACACTAGGGTACTGTGGAACAGAAAAGCAGGGAGGCAGAAAGCAGGGAGGCAGCCCCAGTGAGGGGCCCTCAGACAATACCCAGAAAAGCAGTGAACAAGAAGCTCCACCAGAGGCTCAAGTGAGGAGCCAGACCAGGGAACTGAGAGCCAAGGGCCTGGGCTTGCACAGGAGGCTCAGGACACAGGACAAGATGTGTGAAGGAAGGCAGGGGATCCAGCAGGGGGCAGTCAGGCTCCAGGTTTTAGGGTTGCAGGTGGAGGAACAAGCATCCAGTAAACCAAGGGGCCCAGGTGAGGGGCATGGCATTGTTTTCCATAAGGCACCCTGGATCAGATGAGAATCTATGGCTAGGGCTTGGCAAAGGAAAAGGAAGAAGGCCAGAATGAGGGCAACAGGAGGGCAAGGCAGTGTTTCTAGGTGCACATAGGTGTGAGACCAAGGACCTAAGCCAGGTGCTCAGGCAAAACACCCACCCGATCATTGGTGATGGACCCAAGGAGACAGGAGGCCAGTGAGGGCCAAAAAAAGCATTAGGGGAAAGGAAAGAAGGGGATGTTGAGACCAGGAGAAGCCAAGAGGGGAGCCCACTGGTGGGCCCAAGCAAGGGGCCCCCAGGTCAGACCCAACACGAAGAGACTCCTTGCTATGCCAAGAAACATGAGGAATGTAGTCAGGGGCTCAGGCAAAAGACCAGACCCAGGGACTGGAGTGAAAAGGGTCAGGGCTAGGGAGGGCTGGGTTGTGGTAGGGGCAGCATGCAAGGCCAGAGGGCAGGGGAGGGAAGGGATGGGATCACTCAGGGCTGGGTTAGAGCAAGTCCGTGTTAACTGCCAGACCTCAAGTTTTTTAGTGTGAAGGAGACTCAGGTGAGTGGCAGGGCTGTTTCCTATAGGGAGCATTCAGGGTGCAGAGGAGAGCCAATTCTGCTCCTCTGCTCCAGGTGAATAGATCCCCAGAGGGACCTACACCAAAGGAGGGGGAAAAGAGGGTACTGTGAGGGAACACCTGGTTTGTGGAAGAGGGAGGGGCGGGATGCCAGGACCCATTCAAGCAGCATAGGCTAGCGAGAAGCAGGGGGAGCAGAGGGTCCAGGCAATGCTAGGATACCACAGCATGAGGGGATCAGAGGGGAGGCACAGGAAGGGGCCAGCAAAAGGAGCCTGAAACCAAGGAACAGGGAAAGGGTCCTCAATAAGTGTAGCCAGTGTTTCAAGCAAGGAACTGGGCCCAATAATGGAGAGCCAAATGCTAGCACCTTGGCCTGGATGAATGAAAAGAAAAATGGAATGGGAGCAGTGGGAGGGGAGAAACTGAAGTGGGTGGAACAGGGGGAGAAAGGCTCAAGGCCCAGGTGCACTGCAGGGTGTCAGGGGTCGGGAGCAGGCCTGGGCTGAGGGAGAC
Organism: Callospermophilus lateralis; assembly: GCF_048772815.1. Lineage (NCBI taxonomy): Eukaryota > Metazoa > Chordata > Mammalia > Rodentia > Sciuridae > Callospermophilus > Callospermophilus lateralis. The sequence goes on along the minus strand of NC_135310.1, from coordinate 133,023,829 downwards.
CAAAGGGCCCATGCAAGGGGCAGGGCTACGTTTTAACAAAGGGAGCCCCAGAGCCAAGAGATAAGGTCAGGTCACCTGGCCTGGGTGAGCATCTGGGAAGGGGATCAGGAAACAGGAGTGACAGAGACAGATAGGACAGGAGGGCCAAAGGAGGGAACAGCCAGAAAGGTGGCAGGAGGGGGATGGTTGGGGTGGGGGCTAGGACCCCAGCAAGGAGCCCAGGCAAGGAACCTAGAAGAGGGCCCAGGCCAGGGAAGAGCAAGGAATACCAGGTCTGAAAGGCAGGGCTGCACTTGTGTACTGTGGTACAGGAAAGCCAAGGGGAGCAGGGAGGAGGCCCCAGTGAGGGGCCCTCAGACAATGCCCAGAAAAGCAGTGAGCAAGAAGGGCCATCAGAGGCTCAAGCGAGGAGCCAGACCAGGGAACTGAGAGCCAAGGGCCTGGGTTTGGACAGGGGGCTCAGAACAGTGGACAAAGATGTGTGAGGGAAGGCAGGGAATAGAGCAGGGGGCAGTCAGGCTCCAGGCCCATAGCCACCTCCAGGTTTCAAGGTTGCTGGTGGAGGACCAAGCACCTAGGAAATCAAGGGCCCCAGTCGAGGGGAAGGGCAATGTTTCCCATAATGTGCCCTGGATCAGGTGAGAACTTATGGCCAAGGTCCTGGCAAAGGAGGCCAGGAAAAGGAAGGGGGCAAGAAGGAGGGCGATGAGAGGGCATGGCAGGGTTCCGGGTGGTTGTGCATAGGGGCGAGACCCAACACCCAAACCAGGTGCCCAGGCAAGGGACCAACCCAATCAATGGTAATCAGGGACCCAAGGAGCAGGAGACCTATCAGCGCCAGATAAAAGCTGAAAAGGAAGGGGAGGAAGGGGCTGCATGAGGAGCAGGAGAAGTCAAGAGGCATCTAGAGGAGCCTGCTGGCAGGCCCAATAACAGGGCCCCCAGGTCTCCTTTCTATGCAAAGGACCATGAAGAACGCGGTCAGGGGCTCAGGCAAAAGCCCTCGCCCAGGAACCAGAGAACAAAGGGTCAGGGCTAGCCAAGGCTGTGTTGCAGTAGGGGCAGCATGCAATGCCAGATGGCAGAGGAAGGAAGGGGAGTAATTGCTCAGGGCTGGGTTGAAGCATGTCCATGTTAACTGCCAGGCCTCAAGTTTCATGAACTGAAGGGGACCTAGGCGAGTGGCAGGGGGCTGTGTTTCCCATAGAGAGCATGCAGGGTGCAGAAGAGAGCCAATTCCACTCCTCTGCTCCAGGTGAGTAGGTCCTCTGAGAGGGACCTGGACCAAATGAGGGGCCAAAAAGAGTACTCTGAGGGGATACCTGGTGTGCAGAAGAGGAAAGTGTGGGCTGCCAGGACCCATTGGAGCAGCATAGACTAGCGAGAAGCAGGGGGAGCAGAAGGTCCCGGCAATGTTAGGATACCACAGCATGAGGAGATCATAGCAGAGGCACAGGAGGGGGCTGGAAAAAGGGGCCTGACACCAAGGGACAGGGCAAGGGTCCTTAAGAAGGGTAGCCAGGGTCTCAAGCAAGGAGGGAGGCCCAGTAATGGAGAGCAAAGTGCTAGCACCTGGGCCTGGGTGAATGAAAAGAAAAATGAAGGGAGAGCAGAGGGAGGGGAGAAACAAGAGTGGGTGGCCTAGAAGAAGAAGGGCTCCAGGCCCAGGTACACTGCAGGGTGTCAGGGGTTGGAATTAGGGCCTAGGCTTAGGTAGGCAAAAGTGCCTTGGCTAGGGACAGGGCTACATTTTATCAAAGGGAGCCCCCAGAGCCAAGAGGCCAGGTCAAGTCGCCTGGCCTGGATGAGCATCCTGGGAAGGGGATCAAGAAACGGGCATGGCAGAGACAGAAAGGAAGGAGGGTCGGAGGAGGGCACAGTTGAGGGGCTACAAGACGGGTGTGGGTGGGGTGGAGGCCAGGACCCCAGCAAGGAGCCCAGGCAAAGAACCTAGTAGAAGGCCCAGGCAAGGGAAGAGCAGGAAATGCAGGGTCTGGAAGGCAGGGCTCCACTAGGGTACTGTGGTGCTGGAAAGCCAAGGGGAGCAGGGAGGCAGATCCAGCGAGGGGCCCTCAGACTATGCCCAGAAAAGCAGTGAGCAAGAAGGGCCACCAGAGGCTCAAGTGAGGAGCCAGGCAAAGAAACTGAGAGCCAAGGGCCTGGGTTTGGACAGGGGGCTCATAACAGTGGACAAGATGTGTGAGAGAAGGCAGAGGATTCAGCAGGGGACAGTCAAGCTCCAGGCCCATAGTCATCTCTATGTTTCAGGGTTGCTGGGAAAGCATGGGGCCCAGATGAGGGGCAGAGCATTATTTCCCATAAGGTGCCCTGGAGAAGATGAGAATCTATGGCCAGGGTCCTGGCAAAGGAGGTCAGGAAAGAAAGGGGGCCCAAGGAGGGTGATGGGAGGACATGGCAGGGGTTTGTGGTGGGTGTGCCTAGGGGGGAGACCCAGGACCCATGCCAGGCACCCAGGCAAGGGACCCACCCAATCAATGGTGATCAGGGACCCAAGGAGCAGGAGGCCTGCAAGCACCAGAAAAAAAAGCACAAGGGGAAGGGGAGGAAGGAGCTACGTGAGGACCAGGAGAATCTAAGGGGCATCTAGGGTAGCCCACTGGCAGGCCAAGGCAAGGAGCCCCCAGATCAGATCCAACACCAAGAGACTCCTTGCTATGCCAAGAACCATGAGGAATGTAGTCAGGGGCTCAGGCAAAAGCCCAGGCCCAGGGACTGTAGCGCAAAGGGTCAGGGCTAGGGAGGGCTGGGTTGCGGTAGGGTCAGCATGCAAGGTCAGAGGGCACTGGAGGGAAGGGAGGAGACCGCTCAGGGCTGGGTTGCAGTATGTTCATGTTAATTTCCAGGCCTCAGTTTCCTGCAGTGAAGGGGGCTCAGGTGAGTGGCAGGCCTTTTTTTTCCCCTAGGGAGCATTCAGGGCACAGATGAGAGCCAATTCTGCTCCTCTGCTCCAGGTGAGTAGATTCTCAGAGAGGAACCTAGACCAAAGGAGGGGCCTGTTGCAGTAATTCACTTGCAGTGAATTCACATGAGAAAGAAAGAAGAAGCAGAGCAAGCAAAGCAGCAGCAGACAAAAAGTCCTTTATTGTATACAAGCAATCTTTTTATAGTATTGTGAACAAAGAAGGCAGCCTTCCAACATCAATAAATCATGTCTTTCATCTAATTAAACATAGCATACAGAAGTTTTACTTTCTAATCATAAGTGACCTGCTTCTCATGGCTAATCTACTCTTGGCCCAGAGCATGCTGAGCTCTGCTCTTTGTTAAGAACAGATAATTATTTTTTTCTCAGTGCCCTCCTAGCCCACTTGGCAGAACATCCCGTTTGCAGGCAAGTCTTCCCAAGGAAAGCAGACATCTCATTTTCAAGCATGTCCGCTGTTACCTTATCTAAACCTGGAAGAAGCCTCACGTTTGTGAGCAGGCCCTCCCAAGGACAGCAGACACCTCATTTTCAAGCATGTCCGCTGTTACCTATCTATACCTTGACAGAATATCCCATTTGCAGGCATACTCCATCAAGAACAGTAATAGTAACACAGTCACATCTGATTCTCTACAGGGGCCAAAGTGGGTACTGTGAGGGGATGCCTGGTGTGTGGAAGAGTGGGGGCAGGATGCCAGGACCCATTTGAGCAGCATAGGCTAGCAAGAAGCAGGGGGAGCAGAGGGTCCAGGCAGTGCCAGGATACCACAGCATGAGGGGATCAGAGGGGAGGCACAGGAGGGGGCCGACAAAAGGGCCCTGAAACTAAGGGACAGGGAAAGGATTCTCAAGAAGGGTAGCCAGGGTCTCAAGCAAGGAGCCGGTCTCAGTAATGGAGAGCCAAGTGCTAGCACCTGGGCCTGGGTGAATGAAAAGAAAAATGAAGAGGGATTAGCAGGAGGGGAGGAACTCTAGTGGGTGGCACAGGGGGAGAAGGGCTCAAGGCCCAGGTCCACTGCAGGGTATCAGGATTCGGGAGCAGGGCCCAGGATGAGGGAGGCCAAAGGGCCCAGGCAAGGGACAGGGCTATGTTTTACCAAAAGGAGCCCCCAAAGCCAAGAGGCCAGGTAAAGTCTCCTGGCCTGGGTGAGCATCCTGGGAAGGGGATCAGGAAACAGATGTGGCAGAGACAGAAAGGACAGGAGGGCCGAAGGAGGCCACAGCCTGAAGGGCCGCAGGATGGATGTGGGTGGGGTGGGGTCCAGGTCACCAGCAAGGAGCCAAGGCAAGGAACATAGAAGGGGGCCCCGACCAGGGAAAAGCACAGAATGCCGGGTCTGGATGGCAGGGCTGCACTAGGGTACTGTGGTACAGGAAAGCCAAGGGGACAAGGGAGGTGGCCCCAGTGAGGGGCCCTCAGACAATAACCAGAAGAGCAGTGAGCAAGAAGGGCCACCAGAGGCTCAAGAGAGGAGTCAGGCCAGGGAACTGAGAGCCAAGGGCTATGGCTAGGACAGGGGGCTCAGGTCAGTGGACAAGATGTGTGATGGAACGCAGGGGATCCAGCAGGGAGCAGTCAGGCTCCAGGTGTAGAGCCACCTGCAGGTTTCAGGGTTGCTGTTGGAGGACCAAGCACATAGGGAAAGCAAAGCCTGAGTCAAGGGGCAGGGCATTTTTTCCCAGAAGGCACACTGGATCAGATGAGAATCTATAGCCAGGGTCCTGGCAAAGGAGGTCAGGAAAAGGAAGTGGGCCAGAAGGAGGATGATAGAAGGGCTTGGCAGGGGTTCAGGGTGACTGCGTATAGGGGCGTGACCCAGGGCATAAGCCAGGCGCCCAGGCAAAGGGCCCACCTGATCAATGTTGATGGGGAACCAAAGGATCAGTAGACCTGCGAGCTCCAGAAAAAAAATCGCAAGGGGAAGGGAATGAAGGGGCTGTGTGAGATCCAGTAGAAGCCAAGCTCTGTAAGGACAAAGGAGGCAAGGCACCAAATATATCAGGAAACAGTTTTATTTTTCTGCAGCCAGGGCATAGCTTTTGCTGTTATCAATCATTCCCCTTAACCCCAAGTTCAGGGAGTTGCAGAGTTTTATAACCAGCATGTAAGGGGACGGGCTCAGAAGTTCAGAGTATGCAAAATTCACATAAAAGCTGCTTTTTCTTTCACTGTTCTGGGCAAGTTAACTCTTCAAGGACAACACCTGGGAAAGGGAGAGCTTCTTCTCCCCTTTCTTTCCTCCCCCTGCCCGTTGTTACCATGGAGTCCAATTGGTAACTTATCTTAAAAATGTACACGTCTCTGTGAAGCCCAGCTCAAGGCCAGAGGCCTTGTTTGCACATTTTCTTCAAATTACTATACTGGATATGTTTGTGAAAACTAGTAAGGGGGTGTCCAGCACCTGGAGTGCTGGTATCTTCCCAGCCATGACCAAGTAACAGGGCGACACAAATACAGGAAGTTTATCTACAATGGACTCTTTCACAAGGACTCTTTTGCTGACAGTCCTAAAATCAGCCATGGTGAAGGGCATTTTCTGTTGAGAAAGGGGGTGCCACTTCAATTCCACCCTTTAATGATGCTCCCCACAATTTAATCCTATAAATTTGATATCATCATTACATTACCTTGGCTTAAAGCCTTATATAATGCCAAAATCTTAATTGTTGTCATCCTTTCAATAGCAGCTTCTATAGAGGACCCAATAGTTTTAATGCACAGTGGAGCCAAACATGGGAGCAATAAACAGATTAACAGCAGAATACCCACTACACCAGTTAAGCTTTTAAATCTACCTAGAGTTTAAAACTATCTCTCAAAAGCATGGTTGGGATCCAAACTTTAATGCCCTTCTAGATATGAACTAGCACATGTTCTTGTTCAGTTGGCTATATCCTTAAATGTTTTTCTATTGTCATCCATTGGGATGCAATAATCTGAGCTGTTGAACTCTCCATATATTTCTCTTTCCCCAGCAAGTAGGTAATCTAATGCCAAGTGGTTTTGATAGTTAGCCACTCACATCTGGTCTGTTGTGTGGCCAGGAGGTCTAAGGCTGTGGTAGTCTGATTAATAATAATTTCTAGTACAGCTTATAAGTGAATAATTCTGTTTAACATGTAAATTGGAGTTCTATAACTCCAACTGTCATTTTGTGCCCAGGTAGCTGGAGCATAAGTGGCAATAATCCTCTGGGGTGGCCAGTTACCTTCAACCCAAGATTGGTGACCTCCTAAATCAAGTTTCTTTCCAATATACCTCTTTTGACATTCCAAATAGTCATCCATCTATAGCATTCCTCTGGTGGGACAGGTCCTAAATATATGTTTTACCACCTCTTAGTTATAGAGGATTGTCTTGACACATGGTTCACATGATCTCTATGATTGAAATAGGAGAAGGGCAGAATTCCTTATGATTATCAAAGGAAACCAAACTAAATAATAGACTAACATTTTGATTAGCATAAGTTAACTGAATCAATTAAGAAAGCCAAACTAATAACACCATGCAAATCCTAGAAAACTTATATAAGCAAGATAAAAACTATAAGTGAATTTTTTTTTACCCAGAGTCCAGTCAGTAGGAGTTACTGTGATCAAACCAGTAGCAAAAAACCAAACAGAGAATTAAGAAGCAAGGGGTAGCAATGCATTACAGTATAAGAACTATCTCAGATGTTGAAAGAGTTCATTAGTTCTGGTGGGAAGTTTATCTTCCACAATGCATTGATCAGCCAGTCCCTCCTGTGTGGCTGAAACATGGCTGTAGTCTCCTCAAGCTTCGGCTGTGCATAGACCAGTCAGCTTCCAGAGTGACTGGAACAGGGCTGTTGTCCTTCTTATCCTCAAGCTTCTCTGGTGCTCCTTTTCTTCAGGATGGTCAGCTTCAAGGGCATAGCAGCATCTGGAGAGTACTCCCAGTACACAGCTGCAGGCATGAATCTGGTGTAGTGAATCCAGGGACCTATCTCTGCAAACTTGACTGTAGTTGGGGTGGATAAAATAACAGTGAAAGGGCCCTTCCAAAGAAGTTTAGGGATTGAATATTTCATTATTTGACCCAGACTCAATCTGATGTCTTGAAGGAGTGTGCACCTATAGTCAAATTTACTGTCAATCATTCTCTAACCCATTGGTTGAGAACCTGTAAATTTTCCCTAAGGCCTGAAGCTGTCATCTCAGGGTTAATTTTCCTACCTCTCTTAAGTCTCCCTTTAGTCCCCTAATAAGAGGGGGAACATCCCATATATTATCTCAAAAGAAAAGAATCCATTCTTCCTAGTGGGAGTGGACCTAATCTCAACAGTGGAATAGTGGGAGTGGACCTAATCCTCAATAGTGTAATAGGAAGAAATCCATCCCAATGTAAGTGACTCTCCTGACACAGCTTACCCAATGGAACCTTAATGTCCTGTTCATCCTTTGAACTTTACTAGCACTCTGCAGCCTATTGGCAGTATGTAACTTCCATCTGATGTTTAAACTCTTGATCAATAATCATATCACCTCTGCCCAAAAGCTGGCCCATTGTCTGAGCCAATAGTTATTGGGATAGCAAATCTTGGAATTATTTCCCAGAGAAGCATCCTGGTTATCTCCCTAGCCTTTTTAGTGCAGGTAGGAAAGGCTTCCACCCAGTCAGAGGATGAACACACAAAAATGAAAAGTTACTTATAGCCCGGTGAGTGTGGTAGTTCAGTGAAGTTTACTTCCAAGTCTTCAAAAGGTGCTCCTCCTATAGTTTGGATTCCTGGTGGGAACTCTGGGCCCTGACAGGAATTCTTGTGAGCACAAACCTCACATTGTTTGAAGATCATCCAGGTATTGCTTGTGAGCCAGGGAACATAGAAATGTTGACTCAGAACTGTCTCGAGTACCAAGTACATATGTCCAACATGTTTTTCTGTAAAACTGTCTGATAAAGGCTGGGGCTAGAATCTCCAGGATGGCTATTCTGGCCATAAGAAAATCTCCACCATCCACCTAGGAGAAAAAATTTTTTTTCAGTCTTATATCACTTACTTTCATGTTGGGAGTATGTTGGCTCCCATTCTGTTAGCTTGTCAGCCAGGCAAAAGGGCAGCATTTAAATCTGGGACTGGATTTTTCTTCTCATTTCTTGCAGACAGCTAAGCTGGCCTCTCTGTCAGCTCTCCAGTTGCCCTGAGAAACTACAGTGTTTCCCTTTCAATGACCTTGTCAAAATATGATCACAACCTTCTTGGGAGCCCACAGTGTATCCAAAAGTTAAAGAATTTCTTGCCCATACATCATGTCCCTTTTTTTCTCTCTCCTGAGTTAATTAGCCTACATAAGGCCCTATGAATATGATAGGTAGCAAACGCATATTTTGAGTCTATGTAAATATCCACATAGACCCCTGCTGTCAACTGAGGTGCTTGAATCAAAGCAATAAGTTTTACTTTTTTGTGCGGAAGTTCCCTGAGGCAGAGGTTCTGACTTGACAGTGGAGTCCAGAGTGACCATTGCATATATAGCAAAACATACCTCTTCTTTTATAAAACTGCTTCCATCTGTGAAGTACTCTGCATTAGTGTCTTTGAGAGGCTGGTCTGTTAGGTCTGGTCTTCTGGAAAACACTTCATCCATGACCTCAACACATTTGTGATCAGGTTTTCCAGGTCCAAATGGGCATCAAAGTTGCTGGGTTTAGAGTTCTGATGACCTCAATGCAGATACGTGGATTTTCACATAACATGCCCTGTTATTTGATCATTCTTTCATTAGTCAACCAATAGTGTCCTTTGTATTCTAACAATGTCAAAATTGAATGAGGAACTCTGACAACCAGTTCTTGTCCCATGACCAGTTTATCAGCTTCCAACACCAGTAGAGCTGTGGCTGCAAGGGCCCATAAAAAAGGTGGCCAGCCCTGTGCTACAGAGTCCAGCTCTTTGGACAAATAGGTCACTGGACGGTGCCATGTCCCCAGCATCTGAGTAAAAACTCCTACAGCCACTCCAGACAGATCATGGACATACAGAAAGAAAGGATTTGTGAGGTCAAGGAGCCCTAATCCAGGTGCACTGATGAGTGCTTGTTTAATGTCCTCAAAGGCCTGTTGCTTAATTGGCCCCCACATCAGAGGATCTCGTTCTCCTTCCTTTGTGGCTTCATAGAGGGGTTTTGCCATGACTGAAAAGTTAGGGATCCATATATGGCTGAACCCAGTAGCCCCCAAGAATTCTCTAGTCTGACGGCAAGTTGAAGGGTCTGGAATTGAGCAGATCTCCTGTTTCTTTTGAGGCCCAGTGGTTGTTCCATTGTTAAGTCAGATGGTAACCAAAGTATTTGACCTTTTTCTTGATAGATATGGGCTTTTAAGTCAGAGTCCAGTGCTGTCCCCAGGATGTTGTACTCAAGCCCCTGGGATTTGTCATTTAGGGAAGGGAGGCGTACATAGAGCTTCTGGCACTTTAAGATGCAGGAATTTTTTTGTTATCTCCCGGTGCAGGATCTTGGCTGATGGGATTCTCCAGCTCTTACATCTAATGTAAATCTTAGCAGAGACTGATGACCTGGGACATTATTTGTATAAAAGACACCTATGTCAATCTCGCCATAGGCCATCTGCCAAGGTTGGAGAGCAGTGGTGTGGTCCTGTGCAGGTCCCAGTGTGGCAGTCACATCATGCCCACATAGGTGTTTCTCTGACTGTGTGGCTTTCTCCTCCTTCCAGGTGAGAGCCTGCTCTAATTTTATATAGTAGCTGCCCCACTTGTGTTTTTCTTCAGTATGCCTGGGTGCACCTTCCTGTTGGTGGCTCACAGCATGTGGCTTGGAGCCACTCTCTTGGAGCCAGGGTGGCTTGTCCTTTTGGAGTGAGAACTCTATGGCCAACAATTGGATGTTAACATGAACATATTCCTGGTTCATTTGGGGGCTTGCAGCAGCTGAGCCCTGATGAGGCACTGGGTCCCATGCATCAGACAGAGTTGTGTGTGTCTATCAGATCCCTGCCATATTTGTCAATTATCAACTTCCAAGCAAGTGTGAAGAAACTGAAAGGAGGGGCTGGGGCCAAAGGCTCGGGGAAAACATTCATTCCTTTTTTTTTTTTTTTTTTTTTTTTGTTCAAGGCTTAACATTTGAGCATAGCAGTGGGTGCCTGCCCCCCGGGGCCATGGAGGCTTCCCATGTTGTCTTCCCATTTTTTCCTTATAAACATTTGGACCATTGACTTTGTTCTAGTGAGACCCCCCTTTGAGTGAACTCTGGGTTTGTGGTGAGGGCAGCTGTAAGGAGATCCATCCTCCTTTTTATCTTTTTTGGTCTGCCTGTCTTTGAGACTCTGGATCTCGATTGATGAAAACTGTGGTGGCCACCTTAATCAGCTCACTGGCACATGTCTCAGTAAAGCCCTCTAGGATTGTAATTTTTGACAAATGTCTCTCTAAGCCTGTCCCACAAAGGCTGCATTGATCACCTATTGCTTGCACCTGTGCATTTCTTCATTGACAAACTTTCACTGTGGCTGCAATGTTTGTATGGTGCCCCTCTTCCCCTGGGCACCTCTGGGCAGGGAGAGGGGTGGCAGCAGTGGTGGCCTGGACATTTAGCTCTGAGTCAGTTGGGCACATTTCTTTTGATCATTGCTGCCAGTTTCACAGGGCAGAGGGGCCTTAGGCAGATATAGGGCTGAGAGAAATGTTCAGGGCTATCGAGGGTTTTAGAGGGAGATGCTGGAGAAGCAGGAGACTTAGCTCAGCTCTGTTTGTCTGAAGATGTGCTTAGCTTAGGCTAGGGCTCAGGGCTGGCTCCTGTCTGGAGCAGCAAGTCAACTCTACCCTGGCTGCAGAGGTATACAAGCTCCCTCAGACACCCAGGTGGGAGGGGTATCCCACATGGAGGGGTGAGTCCTCTCTATCCTGTCTGTGGCGGTATATGAGTTCCCCCTGACACCCTGGTGGGAGGGGCCTTTCACCAAGAGGTGCTAGTACATTCTACTGTGGCTTTGGGGATATATGAGCTCCCGCAGACAGCCAGGTTGGAGGATCTCCAGCCTGGATGGGCTAGTCTCCTCTACCCTGGCTAAGGTGGTAGGTGTTTGAATAAGCCTATCTACAAATTCAGTGTAAGGTTCATTAGCTCCTTGTATTATCTTAGATAATTGACCTTGTAAATCTCCATGTCCTTGTAAAGTCTTCCATGCCCTAACTGCATCTGCAGCAATTTGTGAATATATAGCAGGATCATAATCAATATGCTTTTGACCCTCATAAGGTCCTTTTCCTAACAACATATCTAAATTTCTTTGAGGGTAACCGGCTGCTGCATTTCACCTAGCCGTCTCCATGCAAAATTCCTCATTGGCAACCTTCCATAACAAATATTGCCCTCAATTTAGCACAGCTTTACACATGCTAGCCCAGTCTGCTGGCGTCATATTCAAGTTGGTAATGGATTCGGCCATGCTTACAGTGAAGGGTGCTTGGGGACCATAGGTTATTACAGCCTCCTTTAACTGCTTCACTGTTTTGAAATCTAAAGCACAGTGAATTCGCTGCCCTCCTACCTGCTCAAGTACAGGGCGTGCTAATCTTTGAGGTCCTGTCTCAGGATCCCATCTATCAACTACAGGGGTTGGGGGCCCCATAGCATATGTTGTCTCTATAGGTGGAGCTGTTGGTTGGACACTTCCACCCTCTGGTGATAGAAAGGTGTTAGTAGCAGCCTCCTGTTGTAACTTTTTCCCTGATAGTTCTTCCTCCTTTAAATTTTCTTCCTCTGTCTGACTAGCTCGAGAGACCTTCTCTTTTACTTGATCTAAAATGTCTTTCTCCATGGTCTGAACCTCTAACAATTTACTTAACACTCTTTCAGTTTATTTTTTACTAATTTCTGATCTACTATAAAGATAATGCAACCCAATGCCGCAGTCCGGCTGCAGCAAAATAAGCGGGGGGTGACGAATAACTTGTGTACGTTGATACAGCAGGAATGGAAGCCATTTATTGTAGGACAGGAGTGGTATTTAAACATTTTACATAGCTTATCTAATTAGCATAAAATAGATACAGCAGTCAACCAATAAGGAATCTCCACACTTAATGGCTTGCTTTTGTTACTTCACAAATTACTCCCTCTGGCATTTGGCCAGGCGCCATCCAGATTTGTTTACAGACTCTAACATTTCTCTGGCAAAATAACAGGTGCCAATCTGACTTGTTTACAGACCTTAACATTCCAACAAGATAACACAAAGCAAAACTGAAACAGAATGAAACAAAAACGGAACAAAAAAACGTTGCATCAATTTTTCTATTTTCTTGAAATGTATTTTCGTGGTCTATCTCTATCTCTTCCGGAGGGCCAAACAACTTCAAACCTTGAGCCAACCATTTTTCCCAGTTTGCTTGAGAAAGTTCTAGGGATAGGCAGCTTGAAACAAAAGCAAAACAAATCAAATCAAGAACACATTGTTTTTTGAAATGGTCAACCATTCTCTCGCCTTCCCTCAGGGGTGAGCAATTTCACTTACCTCCGAGCTTCAGGCGTTCCCCCCTCGGGCCACCAAATGCCACAGTCTGGCTGGGCACAAATCACGAGCCACTCAAGCAGAAACAAACTTTATTTCTGAACTCCACCAGCACACTCCACACACGCTTCCCGGGAACTCTCCCGAACGCCACCCACTCGGGTTCTCCAGGAACACCACACACCAACCGGAACTCCCTCTCCCGGAACTTCCCCAACCAACAGGAACTCCCCAGGCAATCCTCGGGAGAACTCCAAAGTAGCACGCACCCTGGGCGGACAGTAAAGGTCTAATATACAATTGAATCAATCCAGCATCATCTTAATGGCTCGCCTCTCAACCAATACTATTGGCAAAATGCCAGGGGCCATTCTGACTAGGCTGTGGCTCTCAGCAAGAGGTGATTCACACCTCCAGGCAAGAGACACCTCCCACCTGGGAATCGGGTTAACTCCCATACCGCCTTAGCAAGGGTAGAGGGGACTCGTCCCTCCAGGCGGAAGACCCCCTCCCACATAGATGGCTGGCGTTGGGGGATCATACACAGCTGCATCCTGGGTAGCAGTGACTCGCCCCTCAAGCGGGAGACACCTCATGCTAGGGGTAGGAGGGGGCTCTTATACCCCCAAGGCCAGGGTTGATGGGACTCGCCCCTTCAGGCGGGAGACTCTCCCACCTGGGGGGGGAGGGGAAGTGCCTATACTGCTGCAGCCAAAGTAGTGGGGACTCACCCCTCCAGGCAGGAGACTCCTCCCACCAGGGTGTTGCAGGGAACTTGTAGACCACCTTACACAGGGTGAAGGAGTCTTGCCCATCCAGGCGGGAGTACCCTCCAACCTGGTTATCATCTGGAGCTCATTTACCACCCCAGCCATGGTAGAAAGTACTGCCCCTCCTGGTGGGAGACCCCTCCCACCAGAGTTCAGTAGGAGCTCATATACTTCCACAGCCAGGATAGAGGGGACTCACCCCTCCATGCAGGAGACCCCTCCCACCTGGGTGTCTGGGGAAGCTTGTATACCTCCACAGCCAGGGTAGAGGCGACTCGCTGTTCTAGTCTGGAGACCCTTCCTACATGAGTGTCAGGAGAATATCTTATACTGCCACAAAAGGGTAAAGGAAATTTGGTGATCCAGGTGGGAATCCAATACTGCCACAGCCAGGGTAGAGGGGACTCTTCCCTCCAGATGGGAGATCTGTCCCACCTGGGTTTCAGGGAGAGCTATTATACTGCTGCAACAAGGGTAGAGGAGACTCGCCCCTCCAGGAATCCTGGGGTGTTCCTATACCCCCAAAGTCAGGGTAGAGGGGACTTGCTCCTGTAGGCGAGTGACCCCTCCAACCTGAGTGTCAGGGGGAGTTCCTACCGCTGCAACCAGGGTAGAACAGACTTGCCCTTCCAGTCAGGTGACCCCTCCTACCTGGGTATCTGGTTGAGCTCCTATACCTCCTCAGCCAGGGAAGAGGGGACTTGCCCCTCCAATCGGGGACCCCTCCCACCTGGGTGTCTGGAGAGTTGTATACTGCCAAAGCCAGGATACAGGGAACTCACCCGTCCATGCAGAAAACCACTCCCATCTGTGTGTAGTGGAGTGCTTATATACCACCTTATCCAGCATAGATAGACTCACCACTCCAGGCGGGAGACCCTGGGTGACTGAGAGACATTGTATATCTCCACAGCCAGGGTAGAGGGGACAATTGCCCCAGGCAGGAGACCCCTCCCACCTGGGTGTCAGGGGGAGATCCTTTACCACAGCAGCCATGGTACGAAGAACTCGCCCCTCCAGGGTTAGACCCATCCAACCTGGGTGTCAGGGAAAGCTAGTATACCACTGCAGACAAGGTAGAGGGGACTCTCCCCTCCAAGCAGGAGACCCCTCCCATCTGGGTGTCTTCGAGAGCTGGTACAACCTCTCAGCCAGGTAAAGGGAAGTCACCTTTCTAGGTGGGAGACCCCTCCCACCTGGGTATCAGGGGGAGCTCCTTAACTGCTGCAGCCAGGGTAGAGTGGACTCACCCCTCCTGGTAGAAGACCCCTCCCACCTGGATGTCAGATGGAGCTCATATACCCCAGCAGCTAGGGTAGAGGCAACTTGTACCTCCAGGCAAGAGACACCTCCCAACTGGGAATGGGGGTAACTCCTATGCCACCTTAGCCAGGGTACAGGGGATTAGCCCCTCCAGGCGGAAGACCCCTCCCATCTGGGTGTCATGTGAGCTCATATACTCCAGCAGCCAGCAACTCGCACCTCCAGGTGAGAGACACCTGCCACTTGGAAATGGGGTAACTCCCACCCAGATGGGAGGGGTATCCTGCCTATAGTGGGGAGTGCCCTGTATCCTTGCTACAGAACATAGGAGCTTCCCTGACACCCAGGTGGGAGGGGTCTCCCATCTGGAAGTGCCAGTCCCCCCTCTGCTGGCTGTAGCAGTATATGGGGAGAAAGGGGTAAGAGGAAAGGGTGGCACAGGGAGAGAAGGGCTCAAGGCCTAGATTCACTGCAGAGTGTCAGGACTGAGGAGCAGGCCCCAGGCTGAAGGAGGCCAAAGCCCCCAGGCAAGGGGCACTGCTACTTTTTTCCAAAGGAAGACCACAGGGCCTAACATCCCAGTTCTAGCCCCTGGCTCTGGTGAACCCTGGGAAAGGGATCTGGAAAAGGAGCCCAGCAGGTACAAGGACAACAGGAGGGCCGAAGGAGGACACAGCGTGAAGTTCTAGAAGAAGGTTGTTTGTGAGGTGCAGGCCAGGACCATAGAAAGGTGCCCAGGATATGGACCTAGAGGAGAGCCCAGGTTAGGGGAGAGCAGGGAAGGGTGGGACCAGGCATGCAGGGGCTGCACTATGGTTCTGAGATGCAGGGAAGACAAGGGGAATGGGCAAGCGGCCCCAGCGAGGCTGGCATTTCAAGACCAGGGAAGTACAAAGCAAGAAGGACCCGCAAAGGCTCAAGAGAGGAGCCAGTCCAGGGAATGGAGAGCCAACAGCCAGCGCTGGGGCAGGTAGCTCAGGACAGTGGACAGTACTGGGGAGATAAGGCAGGGGAAACAGTAGGGAGAGGCAGGCTCAAGGTCCAGCGCCACTGCCAGGTGTCAGGGTTTCTGGTGCTGCCCCAAGGGAGCAAGTATCCCATTCGAGGGTCAGGGTTCTGTTTTCCATAAAGTGCCCTGGCCCAGATGAGGATCAAGGGCCAGATACTAGGCCAAAGGACCTGGCAAGGGACAGGGGTCAGGAGGAGTGCAATGTGAGGGCACAGTGGGGGGTTGTGGGGGGTAAAGAGAGGGGCAAGAGCCAATATCCAATCAAGGAGACCGGGTAAGGGACTGACTTCACCAAAAGGTATTAGAGACCCAATGATCAGGAGGCCCTTGCTCCAGGAAAAAGCATTAGGGGAAGGAGAGTTAGGATCAGTGCTAGGATGAGGAGACAGAGTGCTGCGCAAAGGGCACAGAGGGGAGAGACTTAGGGAGTCAAATCAAGGGGCTCCCAGGTCGGATAACAGGAAGAGACCACAGAAAAAAACGCAACTCGAGTAATGGATTAAGGAGCTCAGGCTGGCAGGCCAGGGGACTGTAGGGCGAAGGGTCAGAGTGAGGGAGGGCTGGATTGACTTAGAGGCAGCTTGCAAGCCTAGAGGGCATGAGAGTGAAGGCAGGGGGTCATCCATGGCAAGATCATCACTAGGCCCAAGCCCACTGCCAGTTGTCAAATTTGGGTGGCAATGGGGGCCCAGGCGAGAGGAAGAGCTGTGTTGCCCATAGGGATCCTTCATGGCCCAGAGGCCAGCCAATTCTACTCCTCTGCCTCAGGTGAGTAGATCCTCAGAGAGAGACCAGAACCGAAGGAGGGCAATGTGAGGGATACCTTTGGTCCAATTTGGGGGAGTTTATTGGTGGGGAGCCAGCAACCATTGGAGGAGACCATGGTAGGGCGAAGCAGGGAAAGGAGAGGGTCCTGGCAATGATAAAAAAAACACACAGTACAAAAGGAACAGAGAAGAGGCACAGGAGGGAGGCCAAACAAGGGGCCTGAAATCAAGAGACAGGGGCAGGGTCCTGGAGAAAAGTGACCGGGGGCTCCAGCAAGAAGCCAGACCCAAGAATGGGGAGCCAAGTACTAGGACCCGGTCCTGGGTCCCATGAAAACAGACAGGGCTGGGGAGGGGAGAAAGGGGGGCAAGGATAGTAGGTGTTGCAGTGAGAGGAGAGCTCAAGGCCAGGTTCACTTCTGGGTGTCAGGATTGAGGATCAGGGCCCGGGCAGAGAGAATCCAAAGGGCCCAGGAAAGGGGCACAGCTATGTTTTCCCAAAGGGAGCCCACAGGGCCAAATGCCCAGTTCCAGTCCCCTGGACATGGTGAGCATCATGGGAAAGGGACCTTGAAAAAGGGCCCAGCATGGACAGAGACAACAGGAGGGATGAAGGAGTGTATAGCATGAAAGGCCTGAGGAAAGGTGTTGATGGGGTGTGGACCAGGACTCCAGAGAAGAGCCCAAGCTAGTGACTAATAGGAGGGCCCATACCAGGAAAGGGCAGTGAAAGGCAGGGCCTGGCAGCTGGGCAACAGTAGGGCTCTGAGGTTTAGGGCAGCCAAGGGCAGCAGGGTACTGGCCCCAGTCCAAGCCCAGGGAAGCACTGAGCAAGAAGGGCCCCCAGAGGCTCAAGCAAGGAAGCAGGCCAGGGAACGGAGATTCAAGGACCAGGGCTTGGGGAGGGGCTTCAGGAGAGTGAATAAGACTTTGGAGGGATGGCAGGGGATCTGGCAGGAGGCATGCAGACTCCTGGTCCAGGGCGACTGCCAGGTGTCAGGTTTCTGGGTGCAGGACCAAAGGCCCAGAGAGAGCAACAGTCCTAGACGAGGGGCAGGACTCAGTTTCCCATAAGGCACTCTGGCCCAGATGAGAATCCAGGGACGAAAAAACTGGCAAAAGAGGCCTGGCAAGTGAAGGGGGCCAGGAGGAGGGCAATGGGAAGGCACTACAGGGGGTCTCAGTGGGTGTGGGGGGGCAAGATCCAGGACCCAAGCAAGGTGCCCAGGCAAAGGACCCACCTGATGGACCATGGATGAAGGACCCAAGGAGCAGGAGACCTGCAAGCGCCAGGGGAAAGCATGAGGGGAAGGGGAGGAAGGGCTTTGCAAGGACCAGGAGACAGAGAAAAGCACAATGGGCACATAGGAGAGCAAGCTGGCAATCCCAGGCAAGGGGCCCAACAGGAAGAGACTCCATGCTACACCAAGTGACACGAGGAACACTGTCAGGGGCTCACACAAACGCCCAGGCCCAGGGACTGGAGTGCAAAGGGTCCAGGTTAGGGAGGGCTGGGTTGCAGTAGGATCAGCATGCAAGGAGAGAGGGCAGGGTAGGGAAGGGAGGAGATCACTCAGGACTGGGTTGGAGCAAGTACCATGTTAACTGCCAGGCCTCAAGGTTCAGGCAGTGAATGGGGACTCAGGCGAGTGGCAGGGCTGTGATTCCCATAGGGAGTATTCAGGGCACAGAGGCCACCAGTTCCACTCCTGTGCCCCAAGTGAGTTGATCCTCAGAGAGGGACCTGTACCAAAGGAGGGGCCAAAGAGGGTACTGCGAAGGATACCTGGTTTGTGGAGGTATGTGGTCGGTTAGGCTGCCAAGACCCATTCGAGAACCAGAGGGCCAAAGGAGGTCACAACCTGAAGGCTCGCAGGTCAAGTATTAGTGGGTTTGGGGCCAGGACCCCAGCAAAGAGTCCAGGCAAGGGATATAGATGAAGGCCCAGGCCAAGGGAGAGCAAGGAACGCCAACCCGGGAAGGCGGGCCTGCATTAGGGTACTGTAGTACAAGGGAAGCCAAGGGGAGCAAGGAAGCAACCCCAGTGAGAGGCCCTCAGACAATGTGCAGAAAAGCACTGAGCAAGAATGGCCATCACAACTCTTAGAAAATATAAAGGAGTAAAGATAATACCATGCAACTTATCTGATCATAATGGAATGAAATTGAAAATCAACGATAAAAGAAGTAAGGAAAAATCATGCATCACTTGGAGAATGAACAATAGGTTACTGAATGATCAATGGGTTATAGAAGACATCAAGGAGGAAATTAAAAAATTCGTAGAGATAAATGAAAACACAGACACAACATATTGGATTCTATGGGACACATTGAAAGCAGTTCTAAGAGGAAAATTTATTGCTTGGAGTTCATTTCTTAAAAAAAGAAAAAACCAACAAATAAATGATCTAATACTTCATCTCAAAATCCTAGAAAAAGAAGAGCAAAACAACAGCAAAAGAAGTAGAAGGCAAGAAATAATTAAAATCAGAGCTGAAATTAATGAAATTGAAACAAAAGAAACAATTGAAAAAATTGACAGAACTAAAAGATGGTTCTTTGAAAAAATAAGTAAAATCGACAGACCCTTAGCCACGCTAACAAAGAGAAGAAGAGAGAGAACTCAAATTACTTGCATATGGTATGAAAAAGGCAATATCACAACAGACACTCCAGAAATACAGAAGATTATCAGAAATTATTTTGAATCCTTATACTCCAATAAAATAGAAGATAGTGAAGGCATCGATAAATTTCTTAAGTCATATGATCTGCCCAGATAGAGTCAGGAGGATATTGACAACCTAAACAGACCAATATCAATTGAGGAAACAGAAGAAACCATCAAAAGACTACCAACTAAGAAAATCCCAGGACCGGATGGGTATACAGCAGAGTTTTACAAAACCTTTAAAGAGGAACTAATACCAATACTTTTCAAGCTATTTCAGGAAATAGAAAAAGAGGGAGAACTTCCAAATTGTTTCTACGAGGCCAATATCACCCTGATTCCTAAACCAGACAAAGACACTTCAAAGAAAGAAAACTACAGACCAATATCTCTAATGAACCTAGATGCAAAAATCCTCAATAAAATTCTGGCGAATCAGATACAAAAACATATCAAAAAATTGTGCACCATGATCAGGTAGGATTTATCCCTGGGATGCAAGACTGCTTCAATATACGGAAATCAATAAATGTTATTCACCACATCAATAGGCTTAAAAATAAGAACCATATGATCATCTCGATAGATGCAGAAAAAGCATTCGACAAAGTACAGCATCCCTTTATGTTGAAAACTCTAGAAAAACTAGGGATAACAGAAACATACCTCAATTTTGTAAAAGCAATCTATGCTAAGCCTCAGGCTAGCATCATTCTGAATGGAGAAAAACTGAAGGCATTCCCTCTAAAATCTGGAACAAGACAGGGATGCCCTCTCTCACCACTTCTGTTCAACATAGTTCTGGAATCACTGGCCAGAGCAATTAGACAGACGAAAGAAATTAAAGGCATAAAAATAGGAAAAGAAGAACTCAAATTATCACTATTCGCAGACGACATGATTCTATACCTAGCAGACTGAAAAGGGTCTACAAAGAAACTATTAGAGCTAATAAATGAATTCAGCAAAGTGGCAGGATACGAAATCAACACGCATAAATCAAAGACATTCCTCTATATCAGCGACAAATCCTCTGAAATGGAAATGAGGAAAACCACTCCATTCACAATATCCTAAAAAAAAATAAAATACTTGGGAATCAACCTAACAAAAGAGGTGAAAGACTTATACAATGAAAACTACAGAACCCTAAAGAGAGAAATAGAAGAAGATCTTAGAAGATGGAAAAATATACCCTGTTCATGGATAGGCAGAACTAACATCATCAAAATGGCGATATTACCAAAAGTTCTCTATAGGTTTAATGCAATGCCAATCAAAATCCCAACGGCAGTTCTTGTAGAAATAGAGAAAGCAATCATGAAATTCATATGGAAAAATAAAAGACCCAGAATAGCAAAAGCAATGCTAAGCAGGAAGTTTGAATCAGGCGGTATAGCTATACCAGACTTCAAACTATACTACAGAGCAATAGTAACAAAAACAGCATGGTACTGGTACCAAAACAAGCAGGTGGACCAATGGTACAGAATAGAGGACACAGAAACCAATCCACAAAACTACAACTATCTTATATTTGATAAAGGGGCTAAAAGCATGCAATGGAGGAAGGATAGCATCTTCAACAAATGGTGCTGGGAAAACTGGAAATCCATATGCAATAAAATGAAACTGAATCCCTTTCTCTCACCATGCACAAAAGTTAACTCAAAGTGGATCAAGGAACTTGATATCAAATCAGAGACATGGCGTCTGATAGAAGAAAAAGTTGGCTATGATCTACATACTGTGGGGTCGGGCTCCAAATTCCTCAATAGGACACCCATAGCACAACAGTTGATAACTAGAATCAACAAATGGGACTTACTCAAACTAAAAAGTTTTTTCTCAGCAAAAGAAACAATAAAAGAGTTAAATAGGGAGCCTACGTCCTGGGAACAAATCTTTACTTCTCACACTTCAGACAGAGCCCTAATATCCAGAATATACAAAGAACTAAAAAAATTAGACAATAAGATAACAAATAACCCAATCAACAAATGGGCCAAGGACCTGAACAGACATTTCTCAGAGGAGGACATACAATCAATCAACAAGTACATAAAAAAATGCTCACCATCTCTAGCAGTCAGAGAAATGCAAATCAAAACCACCCTAAGATACCATCTCACTCCAGTAAGATTGGCAGCCATTAGGAAGTCAAACAACAACAAGTGCTGGCGAGGATGTGGGGAAAAGGGTTCACTTGTACATTGCTGGTGGGACTGCAAATTGGTGTGGCCAATTTGGAAAGCAGTATGGAGATTTCTTGGAAAGCTGGGAATGGAACCACCATTTGACCCAGCTATTCCCCTTCTTGGTCTATTCCCTAAAGACCTAAAAAGAGCACACTATAGGGACACTGCTACATCCATGTTCATAGCAGCACAATTCACAATAGCAAGACTGTGGAACCAACCTAGATGCCCTTCAATAGATGAATGGATAAAAAAATGTGGCATTTCTACACAATGGAGTATTACTCTGCATTAAAAAATGACAAAATCATAGAATTTGCAGGGAAATGGATGGCATTAGAGCAGATTATGCTAAGTGAAGCTAGCCAATCCCTTAAAAACAAATGCCAAATGTAATCTTTGATATAAGGAGAGTAACTAAGAACAGAGTAGGGCGAAGAGCATGAGAAGAAGATTAACATTAAACAGGGATGAGAGGTGGGAGGGAAAGGGAGAGAGAAGGGAAATTGCATGAAAATGGAAGGAGACCCTCAGGGGTATACAAAATTACATACAAGAGGAAGTGAGGGGAAAGGGGAAAAAATATAAGGGGGAGAAATGAATTACAGTAGAGGGGGTAGAGAGAGAAGAGGGGAGGGGAGGGTGGGAGGGGGGATAGTAGAGGATAGGAAAGGCAGCAGAATACAACAGACACTAGTATGGCAATATATAAATCAATGGATGTGCAACTGATGTGATTCTGCAGTCTGTATACGGGGTAAAAATGGGAGTTCATATCCCACTTGAATCAAAGTGTGAAATATGATATATCAAGAACTATGTAATGTTTTGAACAACCAACAATAAAAATTAATAAAAAAATAAATAAAAATAAATTAAAAAAAATAAAAAAAGAATGGCCATCAGAGAATTTAGCGAGGAGCCATGCCTCGGAATGGAGAGCTAAGGGCCAAGGTTGGGATAGGAGGTTCTCGACAGTGGACAGGGCTGGGGAGGGAAGGCTGGTTTCCAGTCAGTGGGAGTCATGTTCAAGTGCCAGCACCCCTGCCAGGTGTCATAGTTCTGGGTGCAGGACCAAGAGCCCAGGAAGAGCAAGGGGCCCACATGAGGGGCAGGGCTCTGTTTCCCACAAGATGCCCTGGTGCAGATGAGAATCAAGGGCCAGGGACCAGACCAAGGGGACCTGGCAAGGGACAAATCCAGCAGGACAGCAACCGCAAGGCATGGCACAGGGTCATGGTGGGTGCAGAGAGGGGCAAGAGGCAGGACCCAAGCAAGGATTCCAGGTAAGGAACCAACCCCCCAAAAGAAGATTAGGAATCCAAGTAGCAGTAGGCTCACTCTCCATGGGAAAGCCCTAGGGAAAGAAGAGAAAGGGGCGTTGATATGATGAGGAGACAGAGGGCAGCACAAAGTGCAAGGAGGGGAGCTCAATAGGGGGCCCAATCAAGGGGCCCCCACGTCTGTCTCAACAATAAGAAACCCCGTGGGAAGCCATGCAACACAAGGAACGCAATCAGGTGCTTAGGTGAACAGCCTGGTCCTGGAATTGGAGCGTGAAACATCAGGGTTAGGAGAACTGGGTTGGGATAGGGGCAACATGCAAGGCTGGAGGGCAGGGGATTGAAGGGAGGGGACCAGACAGGACAAGGTCAACACTTGGCCTTCAGTGGGCAGTGGCCAGCCAATTCCACTCCTGTGCCACACAGGTGTTGATCCTCAGAGAGGGCCCTGGATAAAAGGAGTACAAAAGGGAGGCACTGTGTCTGGAATTGAAGGGTCAGTGGGGAGCCAGGACCCAATCTTCGAGCCCAGCCTAGGGAGAAGCAGTGGAATGGGAGATTCTGGGCAATGCCAGGATAAAATAGTACTGTTGTAGGGTCAAAGAGGCAAGGCACCTAACATAGCAGGAAACAGTTTTAGTTGGCTGCAGCCAGGCTCAGAAGGAACAGCTTTTTCTGTGATTAATTAATCCCCTGAACCCTGATTTCAGGCAGTTTTATAATTTTATACCCAGCATGTAGGGGAAAGGCTCAGAAGTTCACAGGCTACAGAAGTTCACATAAAAGCAGCTTTTTCTTTCACTGTTTAGGACAAGATGACTCTTAAAGGATAATACTAGAGTAGGGAGAGCTTCTTTTTCCCATTTTTTGTCTCCCTGCCAGTTTTTATCATGGAGCCCATTTGGTAACATATGTTAAAAATTTAGAAATCTCTGTGAAGCTCAGCTAGAGGCCAGAGGTGTTGTTTTCACATTTCTACAAACTACTATAGAGGATATGTTTGTGAAAAACTAGTAAAGGTGCCCAGCACCTGGAGTACTGGTATCTTCTCAGCCAGTGGCCAAGTAAAACACTGTAACAGGAAAATACAAAGTTTATCTACATTGACCTCTTTTGCAGAGCCTCTTTTTCTGGCAGTCCTAAAATCAGCCATGGTGAAGATTTTTTTATAATCCCAGGTAAGATTTTTCTGTGGAGAAAGGGGGTGTCACTTAAATTCCCCCCTTTAATGATGCTCCTTATATATTAATCCTGGAGGCTTGTGTCTGGTGTAGTCAATCAAGGGACCTATTTCTGCTAACTTGACTGCAGTTGGGGTGGATAAAATAACAGGGAAAGGGCCCTTCCAAAGAAGTTTAGGTGTTTGAATATTCCATTCTTTGAACCAGAATCAATCTCCAGGCTTGAAGGAGTGTGCACCTGTGGTCAAACTTAGTGGCAATCTTTCTCAAACCCATTGGTTGAGAACCTGTAAAGTTTTCCTTAAGGCCTGAAGCTGTCATCTCAGGGTGAATTCTCCTATCTCTCTTAAGTCTCCCAATGGTCCCCTAATAAGGGGGAGACTCATGTACATTATCTCATAATGAGAGAATCCAGTCCTCCTAGTGGGAGTGTATCTAATCCTCAACAGTGTAGTAGGGAGAAGTTCATCACAATATAAGTGAGTCTCATGACACAGCTAACCCAAATGAGACTTAAAGTCCTGTCCATCCTTTGAACTTTATCAGAACTCTGCAACCTATAGGCAGTATGTAACTTCCATCTGATGTTTAAACTCTTGGTCAGTAATCATATCACCTCTGTACAAAAGCTGGCCCATTGTCTGAGCCAATAGTGATTGGGATAAAAATCTGGAATTATTTCCCAGAGAAGCATCCTGTTTATCTCCCTAGCCTTTTCAGCGCAGGTGGGAAAGGCTTCCACCCAGAGTAGGAACACACAAAAACCAAACGTTACATATAGCCCCATGAGTGTGGTAGTTCAGTGAAGTCTACTTCCAAGTCTTCACAAAGTGCTCCACCTATAGTTTGGATTCCTGGCAGAAGCTCTGGCCCCTGACAAGGATTGTTGTGAGCACAAATCTCACATTGTTTTCAGAATATCCATGTGAAGTTTGTGAGCCAGGGGACATAGAAATGTTGACTCAGAACTGTCTCAAGTGTGGAATTTCCAACATGTTCTCCTGTGGAACTGTTTGATAAAGGCTGGGGCTAGAATCTCTGAGATGGCTATACCAGCCATCACAATATCTCCATCATCCTCCTGGAGAAAATTTTATTTTTCAGTCTTAAACCATTTACATTCATATTGGGAGTATGTTGGCTCCCACTCTGTTAAATAGATGGCCAAGCAGAAGGGCATCCTTTAAACCTGGGATTGGATTTTCTTCTCATTTCTTGCAGACAGCTAACCTGGCCTCTCTGTCAGCTCTCTGGTTGCCATGAGAAACCACAGTGTTTCCCTTTCAATGACCTTGGCAATCTATAATCACAACTTTCCTTGGAGCCCACAGTGCATTCCAGTGTTTAAGAATTTCTTGCCCATACATCATTCCTTTTTTTCTCTTAAGTTAATGAGCCCCCTTTCCTTACATAAGGCCCTATGAACATGAAGGGTAGCAAACGCATATTTTGAGTCTATGTAAATATCCACACAGACTCCTTCTGTCAACTGAGGTGCTTGAGTCAAAGCAATAAGTTTTGTTTTTTGTGCTGAGGTTCCCTGAGACAGAGGTTCTGCCTCAACAGTGGAGTCCAGAGTGACCATTGCATATCCAGCAAAACATACCCCACCTTTCATAAAACTGCTTCCATCTGTGAAGTACTCCACATCAGGGTTCCTGAGGGCTGGTCTGCCAGGTGTGGTCTGCTGGAGAACATTTCATCCATGACTTCAATACAGTTGTGATCAGTTTGTCCAGGTCCAATGGGCAGCAAGGTTCCTGGGTTCAGAGTCTGGATGAATTCCCCATAGATACATAGGGGATACATGTTTTTACATAACATGCCATGGTATTGACCATTAGTCAACCAATATTGTCTTTTGTACTCTACCAATGTCAACGCTAAATGAGGAACCCTGAAAACCAATAGTTGTCCCATAGCCAGTTTATCAGCTTCCAACACCAGAAGATCTGTGGCTGCAAGGGCTCGTAAACAATGTGAACAATCTTGGGCTACAGAGCCCAGCTCTTTGGACAGATGTCCATGTCAGGACTGCTACAAACATTTTACACTCTTCCTGGATGTACAGAAAGTAAAGCTTTGTGAGGTCAGGGAATCCTAGTCCAGATGAACTGAGAATGCTTGTTAAATGTCCTCAAAGGTCTTTTGCTTAGGTGGCCCCCATATTAGAGGATCCCATTATCCCCCCATTGTGGCTTCACAGGGGCACCTAGAGTGCTCTAATCTGGGTTGTGACTCTGGTCTTGGGGCAAATCTCCCAACTTAATCTTGGGAGGTGAAAGAGTCTTTGGTTCTAGGAAGCCCTTTGGCTCTGAGGACCCCAAAGAGGAAGAAATGGCTATTATTGGGGTTTGCTATAACTGAAAGTTGGGGATCCATATATGGCTGAGTCTGGTAGCCCCCAAGAATTCTGTAGTCTGATGGCAGATTGAAAGGAATGGAATTGAGCAGATTTCCTGTTTGTTTTGAGGCCCAGTGGCTATTATCTGTTCTGTTGCTGAGTCAGATGGTAACCAAAGTATTTGACTTTTTTCTTGATAGATAGGGGCTTTTAAGTCAGAGTCCAGTACTGTCTCAAGGATGGTGTCCTCAAACCCCTGGGAGGAAATATCATTTAGGGAAGGGGAGCATACATAGATTTTCTGGTGTTTTAAGATGCAGGACTTTTTTTGTTATCTCCCAGTGTAGGATCTTGGCTGCTGGGATTGTCCAACTCTCAAATCTAATGTCAATCTTCACAGGGATTGATGACCTGGGACATCATTTGTATAAAAGGCACCTTTGTCAATCTCAGTGTTGTCCATCTGCCAAAGTTGGAGGACAGCTTCTCTGAAGGTCCTGGTGTGGCAACCACATTGTGCTCACCTAGGTGTTTCTCTTTGTCTGCATGGCTTTCTCCTCTTGGTAGGTGGGAGCCTTCTCTAATTGTGTATAGTAGCTGCCCTGCTTGTGTTTTTGTTTGTTATGCCTTGGTGCATGGGGCTCTGTGTCCCTTCCTGTTGGTGGCTCACAGCATTTGTTGTGGAGCCAGGATGGCATGTCCATTTGGAGAATGCACACTATGGCCCACTATCAGGTATTAACATGAATATATTTCTGGTTTATTTTGGGGCTTGCAGCAGCTGAGCCCTCCTGAGGTACTAGGTCCCATGCATCAGATGCAGTTGTGTGTGTCTATGGGACCCCTGCCATATTAGTCAATCATCCACTTCCGAGCAACTGGGAAGAAACTGAAAGGAGGGGTTGGGGCCAAAGGCTAGGGGAAAACATTCAATCCTTTGTTCAAGGCTTAGCATTTGAGCATGGAAGTGGGTGCTTGCCCACTGGGGCCACTGGAGCCTTCCTCTTTTGTCTGGCCATGCTTTTTTTCCTTATAAACATTTGGACCATTGGCTTTGTTCTAGTGAGACCCCCTTTGAGTGTGCTCTGGGTTGATGGTGAGGGCAGCTGTAAGGAGATTCATCCTCCTCTTTATCTTTTAGTCTGCCTGTATTTGAGCCTCTGGGTCTCCATTTTGGAAAACTATGGTGGCCATCTTTATAATCTCTGTGGCTCACTTCTCAGTAAAGCCAGTTTGTAATTTTTGGCAAATGTCACTCTGAGCCTGTTCTACAAAGGCTGCATTGGTCACCTGTTGCTTGAGCCTCTGCATCTGTTCCCTGACAAACTTGCATTGTGGCAGCTATGCTTGTATGGAGCCCCTCTTCTCCTGGGCAACTCTGGGCAGTGAGAGGGGCAGCAGTGGCAGTGGCCTGGACACTCAGCTCTGAGTCAGTTGGGCACAACTCTTTTGATCATTACTGCAGGTTTCATAAGGCAGAGGGATCTTAGGAAGATGTGGGGTCCAGAGAAATGTTCAGGGCTATCAAAGGTGCAAGAGGGGAGATGCTGGAGTAGTTGAAGTCTTTGATCAGCTCTGTTTGTCTGCAGATGCGCTCTGGCTTAGGCTAGGGCTTAGGCTAGGGCTTAAGGCTGGCTCTGATTCCTTCTAACTCTTGGGCACTGTTTCTTTCTTATTTTTTCTCTTAGACTTCCAATGAGGACTTCTTGATATCTCTTTCTTTTTAGCCCTTCTTCTTTGTTGGGGCCCCATCCTAGGTCTGGATAATGGGCTGCATCAGATCAGTCATGGTCCAGGGTTTCTCCATGTAGGAGGAAGTATGATTTCTCCAGCTTATCAGCACAATGGAGGTGAAAGGCTGCCACACAAAACTGCCTTGTCTTCCTTAGGGGTCTCCCTCTGGTCAATATGAGCAGGTCCTTTAGTCTGTTGCAGGAGAACCTGGAGTGCTCTCTTCTAAGTTGTGGCTCTAGTCTTGGTGCAAATCTCCCAACTTAATCTTGGAAGGTTTAAGGGTCTTTGGTTCTAGGAAGCCTTTGGACCTGAGGACCCCAAAGAGGAAGTAATGGTGAGTATTGGGGGCCATCATTTGTTGCATCTGAGGATGATGGGGCTGAGGGGACAGTTTGCTGTTCCAGTGGTCTTGGCAATGTTGGGTAGAGTGGCACATAAGGTGGTGGGTCCTCTTCTGGATCATGGGGAAAACTGTTCCCCTTACTGTTTTTCCTCCATCAGGTATTCTGTTTAGCTGCTTTCCACTGTGTCTTAGAGACCACTAGGCTCCTGGCTAACATCAGCTTGGAATGTCCATCTAGACAGGCTCTCGACCAAGGGGGCTGTTTCTATACTATCTCTTGACAGCAATCAATGTAAGTGAAATGGTTCAGTGACTCCAACAATAATCAAAAGGACCTCAGTAATGACTCTCTCATCTAAAGATCCTTCACGTGGCCAACCCATATCTTGGGTGGGCCATTGTAATTTAGAGAGTATGCCACCATTGTGGAGTGAGTTTCACCCTACAGTTACCAGGAAAACCTTCCTAGAGGTTTCTAACAAACATTTCAGAAAGCACAGTTTTCTTTGTGTGCCTCTCATGTTCCAGCCTGCATGGGAGTTGCACATTTAGGACAAGATGTGCTTTGTCCATCTCTGGCTGTTCCCTTTGTGGGGACTTAGGGCCCTCTTAGCCTTGCGGGTCTGCCTCAACTCCCGACCTGGAGCACTCACCTAGATGTTTGTTGGTGAATTTCCACCATAGACTATATGAGGGGCCATGGAAACTCAGATTAGGACTCCACACTTGCTTCAGCCCTAGGGTTGGGTGGAAAACCTTCCCTTTGTCCATCTCATTTGCATAATTTTCTCACAGACATGTTCAGAAGTAAATTTCTATAGTGCCCAAATTCCAACAATTCCAAACCAAACAAAAAAGGCGTCACTATTTCCCTCTGCTCACTGACCTGAACACTGTCTACTTGGGCAACTCCCCGAGTCTGTTTCAGCTCCAACCACTTTGAAGAATACTCTGGACCCAACAGAGGTTGATCTAGCCTCTCTTCACCTGCTTAGGCCTCCAAGGGAAAGTCAGGTGGGCTTCAAAAACAAATGGATCCAGGTCCTAACTGTTCAGTTGGGCAGTGCTCCAAAACCCTAATTTTGTTCCTGCTGCCTGTGAGTCCCTTTGTGCTCTGGGGTGGTAGCCCCAGGTTACTGGGTGAGTTGATCCTCCTTCAGGCCAAGAGTTGCCTGGGTGAGCCAAGGGGAATGCTGACCCCCACCACCCCAGGGAAGTGGGTCCCCAGAGAAAAGAGAAGCACAATAACCTTTCTTACCTCTTCTGTCCCATCTGGGTCCCCACAAATGTTTTAGGGAAAAACGAGGCAAGGCATGGAACATAGCAGGAAACGGTTTTATTTGGCTGCAACCAGGCTTAGAGGTCACTGCTTTTGCTGTAATCAATCAATCCCATGAAACCCGAGTTCAGGTAGTTTCAGAATTTTATACCCAGCAAGTAAGGGGAGAGGTTCAGAAGTTCACAGTCTGAAAAAGTTCACATAAAAGCAGCTTTTTCTTTCACTGTTTTGGGCAAGTTAACTCTTCAAGGAAAACTCCTGAAAAGGGGAGAGCTTCTTTTCCCCATTTTTCCTCTACCTGCCAGTTGTTACCATGGAGCCCAGTTGGTAGCATATCTTAAAAATGTAGACATCTCTGTGAAGCCCAGCTCAAGGGCAGCAGCCTTGTTTACACATTTCTACAAAGTACTATACTGGACATGTTTGTGAAAAGCTAGTAAGGGGTGCCCAGCACCTGGAGTGTTGTTATCTACTTGGCCGGTGGCCAAGTAAAACAGGGCAATGGGAAAATAGAAAGTTAATCAACATTGAAATTTTTTGCAGAGATTCTTTTTCTAATAGTCCAAAAAACAGCCATGGTAAAAAATTCTGGAGAAGCCCAGTTAAGACTTTTCTGTGGAGGAAGGGGGTGACACTTCAATAGAAGAAGAACAGAAGGAAAGCACAGTAGGAGGCTCAAAAAAAGGTGTTTGGAATCAAGGAAAAGGGACAGGGTCCTAGAGAAGGGTGGCCTCAAGCAACATCCCAGCCCAGGAATGGAGATTCAAGTGCATTGGCCTGGGCAGGGGTCCCATGAAAACAGATACATCTAGGGAGGGGAGGGAGGAAAGAAAGGGGCGCAGCTGGTGCAGAAAGAGGAGGGCTCAAGGCTCAGGTCCATTGATGGGTGTCAGCATTGGGGAGCTGGGCCCGGGCTGAGGGAGGCCAAAGGGTCCAGAAAAAGAGGAAGGACTACATTTTCAAAAAGAGAGCCTGCAGGGCCAAAGGCCAGGTCCAGTACCCTGGCCCAGGTGAGCATCCTGGTAAAGGGATGACAAAAAGGGGCACCTCAGAGAGAGTGACAACAGGAGGTCCCAGGAGGGCACAGCAGTAAGTGCTGCAGGATGCCTTTTGAATGGGTGGGGGCCAGGACCCCAGCAGAGATACCAGGCTAGGGATCTAGAGGAGGGCTGCATCCTGAAAAAGCAGGGAAGGGTGGGGCCAGGCAAGCAGGCAGCGCTAGTGTTCTGCCATACAGGGAAGCCAAGAAAAGCAGGGAAGCAGCCCAAAGGAGGGGCCCCCAGTACAAGCTCAGGGAAGCAGAGAGCAAGAAGAGCTGCCAGAGGCTCAAGTGAGGATACAGGCCAGGGAATGGAGAGACAAGGGCCAGGGCTGTGGCCAGGGATCAGGACAGTGGACATGGCAGAGGAGGGAAGGCAGGGGATATGGCAGTGGGGAGGCAGGCTCCAGGTCCAGCGCCATTTCCAGGACTCAGGTTTCCAAGAGTAGGACCAAGGGCACAGGCTAGGGACAGGGCTCTCTTTCTCATGAGGCGCCTTGCCCAGATGAGGGCCTGGCAAGGGATTGGGGCTGTGAGGAGGATGACGGGACGGCAGGGCAGAGGGTTGTGGTGGGTGCGGAGAGAGGCAAGAGCTGGGACCCAAGCCAGGATAACAGGCAAGAGACGGATCCCACCAACAGAGCATTAGAAACCCAAGAAACAGGAGCCCAGCACTCTAGAGGAAAATGAGAGTGGAAGAAGAGGAAGGGTTGATGCTAGGATGTGGAAACAGAGGGCAGAGCAAAGTGCACCCAGTGGAGTGCACTAAGGGGCCCAAGCAAGGGACTCCAGGTAATCCCTAAGGTGAAGTGCCACCTTGGGATGCCATGCAACATGAGAAATGTGGTCTGGGGCTTAGGCAAACAGCCAGGTCTGGAAACTAGAATGCAAAACATCAGGGTTAGGGAGGGATGGATTGGGGTAGGGGCATCATGTAAGGCTAGATGGTAGGGGACGGATGGGAGATGATCATGCAGGACAAGGTCAGAAGGCCCAAGTCCGCTGCCAGGTGTCAAGGTTTGGAAGGTAAAGGGGGCTCAGGCGAGGGGCAGGGCTGGGTATCCCATAGGAAGCCTTCTGGGCCCAGAGGCCAATCAATTCCACTCCTCTGCCCCAGGTGAGTAACCTCATAGAAAGACCAAGACCAAAGGAGGGCCAAAGCAGGGCACTGTAAGGGTTTACCTTGCATCTGGAATTGGGGGTGGGGATGGTGGGGAGCCAGCACCCCTTCAAGTATCCCAGGCTAGGGTGAAACAGAGAGAGGAGAGGGTCTGGGCAGTGCCAGGATACCACAGTACAAGGGGAACAGAGGAAGGCCAAGGAGGGGGCTGGAAAAATGGGCCTGAAAATATGGGACAGGAACAGAATCCTCGAGAAGGGCGGCCAGGGGTTCAAGTGAGATACAAGGCCAAGGAATGGAAAGCCAAGTGGCAGAACCTAGGCAGGTGTCTCATGAAAATGGACAGGGCTGGGGAGGGGAGGGAGAATAGAAATGGGTGCTGGTGGCGCAGGGAGAGGAGGGCTCAAAGACCTGGTCCACTGCTTGGTGTCAGGGTTGGGGAGTAGGGCCCGGGCTGATGGAGGCCAAAGGGCCCAGGCAAGGGGCAGGGCTACATTTTCCCAAAGGGAGCTTGAAGGGCCAAAAGGCCAGGTCAAGTCCCAGGCCCTGGTGTGCATCCTAGTAAAGGGATCAGGAAAAGGGGTGTGGCAGAAATAGAGACAACAGGAGGTCCAAAGAAGGGAAAGCAGAATAGGCCAGAGGATGTGTGTTGTTGGGTTGGGGGCCAGGACCCCTGCAAGGAAACCAGGCTAGGGACCTAGATGTGGTCCCAATGCCAGGGAAGAGCAGGGAAACACAGGAATGGGCAGAAAGGCAGCACTAGGGTTCTGCAAGGAAGGGAAGCAGAAAATCAGCCCAAGCAAGGAGTGCTAAGTCAAAGCCCAGGGAAGCTGGGAGCAAGAAGGGGGACCGAAGGCTCCAGGGAGGAGCCAGGACAGGGAATTGAGAGCCGAGGACCAAGGCTGGGGCAGGGGACTGAGGACAGTATACAGGGCCAGGGAATGCAGGGGATCTGAGAGGCGACAGGCAGGCTGGAGGCCCAGGGTCACTGCCAGGTGTCCAAGTTCCATGTTTAGGACCAAGCACCAAAGGAGAACAAGGAGCCCAGGTGAGGGGCAGGGCTCTGTTCCCATAAGGTGCCCTGGCCCAGATGAGAATCCTGGGCCATTGAACAGGCAAATGGGGCTTGGCAAGGGACAGGGTCCCGGAAGAGGTCAATGGGAGGGCATGGTGCAGGGTCAAGGTGGATGCAGAGAGGGCCCAGAGCCAGGACCCAAATAAGGAGCCCAGGCAAGTGCCTCACCTGACTGACCAAAAATGAGGGACCCAAAGAGCAGGAGGCTCCCAGGTGTGCCCAGGTAAAACACAAGAGGATGGGAAGAAAGTGGCGACACGAGAAGGAGGAGTCAGCTGGAAGCACAGGGAAAACCAAGAGAAGCACACTAGGGAGCCCAAAACGGAATGACACCAGGTGAAGCCACATGATGCCACGCAGCTAGGGCATGTGATCAGGGGCTCAATTGAAGGTTCAGGGTCAGGGAAGCTGGGTTAGGGTTGTAGCAGCATTGAAGGCCAGAGGGCAGGTGAGGGAAGGGAGGGAATGGTGCAGAGCATGTCTGGTGCAAAGCACACTTACACTGCCAGGTGTCAGGTTTCCGCAGCAAGGGGGATCAGGGGAGGGGCAAGGCTGTGTTTCTATAGGGAGATATCAGGTCGGAGAGGCCAGTAGTCTGCCCTGGGTGAGTAGATCCTCAGAGAGGGACCAGAAGCAAAGGAGGGCCAAAGGAGGGGACTGTGAGGAAATGCCTTTCATCCTGACATGGTGGGGGAGTTGGTAGGGAGCAAGACCCAATCAAGTAGCCCAGTCTAGGCAGAAGCAGTAAAAGGAAGAGTCCAGGCATTGCCAGGATGACACAGCACAAGGAAAACAGAGGGAAGTCATAACAGGGCCCCGAATAAGGGGCCTGAAATCAAGGTACATGAGCAAGGTCCTCAAAAAGGGCGGCCAGGAGCTCAAGCAAGGAGCCAGGCCCAGGAACAGAGAGCCAAGGGCAAGTTCTGGGGGCAGAGGCGCATGAAAACAGACAGGGCTGATGAGGGGAGGAAGGCAAGGGAGGGAGCTGGTGGCACAAAGGAGGGAGGTTCAAGGCCCAGGACCACTGCAGTTGTCAGCATCCGGGAACAGGGCCTGGGCTGAGGGAGGCCAAATGGCCTATGCAAGGGGAAGGGCTATGTTTAACAAAATGGAGTCTGCAGGGCCAAAAGGCCTGGTCCAGTCTCCTGGCCTGGGTGAGTATCCTGGGAAAGAGATAAGAAAAAGGGGCCCAGCAATGACAGGGACTACAGGAGGGCCAAAAAAGGGCACAGCCCAAAGGTGGAATATTGGCCATCATACAAACAAGGAGCCCAGGGTAGGGACCTAGAGGAGGGCCCAGTTATGGGGAGAGCAGGGAAGAGCGGGGCCAGTAAGGTGGGGCTGCACTAGGGTACTGCAGTACAGGGAATCCAAGGGGAGCAGGGAAGCAGCCCTAGAGAGGGAAACCCTGAGCAAGAAGGGCCACAAGAGGATCAAGTGAGGAGTCAGGCCAGAGAATGAAGAGCCAAGGGCTGGAGCAGGGTCTCAGGTAAGTGGACAAGGGTGGGGAGAGAAGGCAGGGGATCCTGCATGGAGGAGGCAGGTTCCAAGCCCAGGGCCACTGCCAGCTTTCAGTGCTCCAGGGGCAGGACCAAGGGCCCAGGGAGAGCAAAGGGCCCAGGCCAGGGGCAGGGCTCTGTTTCCTATAAGCTGCATTGGCTTATAGGAAACAAAGCCAGGAACTGGGCAAAGGTGGCTGGCAAGGGGAGGGGGCCAGGAGGAAGGTGAGGGGAGGGCTTCACATGAGGTCCCAATGGTGTGGAGAGGTGCGAGAGTCAGGAACCAAGCAAGGAGTCCAGGCAAGGGACCGACCTGACCCAAGATGATGAGAGACCCAAGAAATAGGGAACCGCACAAGTGGAAAGCAGGGAAGGGGAGGAAGAGGTGACACAAGAATGAGGAGACAGTGGGAAGGTGGGCAATGCAAAGGTACTGAGGGGAGTGAGATAGGGGGCAAAAGAAAGGGATCCCCCTTCCCACCCCACATGAAGAGACGCCATGTAAAGCCATGTGACACTACTCACACGAAGAAGAAATGCAGTCAGGGGCCTAGGCGAGGAGCCAGGCCTGAAGACTGGAGCGCAAAGGGTCAGGGTTCTGGGAGGCTGGGTTGGGGTAGGGGCAGCATGCAAGTCAAGAGGGCAGAGGTGGGAAGGGAGGGGATCAAGCAGAGCAAAGTCTGCACAAGGCCTAAGTCCACTGCCAGATGTCAAGTTTCGGGCAGCCAAAGGGGCTCAGGCAAGGGACTGGGCTCTGTTTCCCATAGGAACTTTCAGTGCACAGAGGCCAGCCAATTCCACTCCTCTACCCCAGGTAAGTAGATCCTCAGGGAGGCACCTGGACCAGAGCAGGCCTGGGGAGGGTAGGAAGAGGAGAGAGGGGAGCTGGTGGCCCATAGAGATGAAGGCTGAAGGCCCAGCTCTACAGATAGGTGTCAGGGTTGGGGAGCAGGACCCCAGCTGAAGGAGGCCAAAGGGCCCAGGCAAGGAGCAGGGCTACTTTTCCCCTTAGGGAGCCAGGAGGACCAATAGGCCAGGTTGACTCCCCTGGCATGGGTGTGAATCCCGGGGAAGGGATCAGGAAAGGGGGCTTTGCAGGGACAGGTATGAAAAGAGGTCCATAGAAGGGCACAGCAGAAGGGCCAGAGGATGGGTGCTGGGTAGGACCTGGACCCCAGCAAGGAGCCCAGGTTAGGACCTAGAGGAGGGCCCACACCAGTGGAGAACAGGGAAGGACAGGACTGGGCAGGCGAGTGACACTAATGGACTGCAGGAACACCAAGGGGAGCAGGGAAGCAGCCCAAGCAAGAGGCCCACAGTCAACACCCAGGCACACTCTGGGCAACAAGGGGCATCAGAGGCTCAAGAAAAGAGCCAGGACAAGGAATGGAGAGCCAAGGCCTGGGACTGGGGCAGAGGGCTCAGGACAGTGGTAAGACTTGGCTGGGAAGGCAGGGGATCCAACAGGGTCAGTCAGGTACAGGCCCAGGGCCACTGTCAGGTGTCAGGATTCTGGGTGCAGGACCAACAACCCAGAAAGAGCAAGGAGCCCAGGTGAGGGGCAGGGCTCTGTTTTCCATTAGGTGCCCTAGCCTAGATTAGAATCCAGGGCCAGGGACCTGGCAAAGGAGGCCTGGAAAGGGAAGGGGGACAGGAGGAGGGTGACGGGAGAGAAGGTGGGGGGTCATGGTGGGTGCTCACAGGGGCAAGACCCAGGACCTAAGCCAGCAGCCCAGGAAAGGGACCCACCCAACCGATCATGGAAGAGAGACCCAAAGAGATGCATGGAAGACACAAAGAGAAGAAGACCCACAAGCACCAGGATAATTCTCAAGGGGAATGCGAGGAAGGGGTTGTAAGAGGACCAGAAGACAGAGAAGGGTGCAAGGGGCACCTAGGGAAGCCCACTGGTAGGCAAAAGCAGGAGGCCCCCAGGTCAGACCCAATACAGAGACTCCAGGCTATTCTAAAGGACATGAGGAAAGTGGTCAGGGGCTCAGGTGAGCAGCCAGGCCCTGGGAGTGGAACACAATGGAGCAAGGTTAGTGAAGGCTGGGTTCCGGTAGGGGCAGCATGCAAGGCAAGAGGGCACTGGAGAGAAGGGAGGGGATCTCTCAGGGCTGGGTTGGAGCAAGTCACATGTTAACTGCCAGGCATCAAGGTTCAGGTGGCAAAGGGTGCCACGGTCTGGCTGGGCACGAATAACGGAGCCACCACAAAGCCTTGTAGGTTCAAACAGCAACTACTTGGAATGACGCATGGCTCTCAGCAAAAGGGGACACAGATGAGTGCCAGGGCTGTGTTTCCCACTGGGAGCATTCAGGGTGCAGAGGCCAGCCAATTCTGCTCCTCTGCCCAGGTGAGTAGATCCTCAGAGAAGGACCTGGACCAAAGGAGGGGCAAAAGCAGGCACTGAGAGGTGATACCTGTGGTTTGGGTATCAGAGTTTGGGGTGGGGTCAGTGGGCAGCCAGGACCCATTGAGGAGCCCAGTCTAGAAAGAAGCCGAGGGGGGAGCAGAGGGTCTGGGCAGTGCCAGGATACCTCAGCATAAGGGGAACAGAGGGGAGTCACAGGAGGGGGCTGGTAAAAGGGGCCTGAAAATAAGGGACAGGGTCATCCAGAAGGGCGCCAGGGGCTCAAGCAAGGAGTCAGGCCCAGTAATGGAGAGCCAAGCGCTAGGACCTGGGCCTGGGTGAATGAAAAGGGACATGGTTCTCTGTGGAGCTCTTATACCTCTGCAGCCTGAGTAGAGCAGACTGGCTCCTTCAGGCGAGAGACCCCTCCCACCTTGGTATCCAGGCTAGCTTATATTCTGCCTCAGCCCATGTAGAGTGGACTTGCTGTTCAGGCAAGAGACCCCTCCCACCTGGGTTTGCAGTGGGGGGGCTCCTATACAGCTGCAGCCCCTGTAATAGGGACTCTCCCCTCCAGGCGGGAGACTCCTTTCACGTGAATGTCTGAGGGAATTCATAT
Source organism: Callospermophilus lateralis (assembly GCF_048772815.1). NCBI lineage: Eukaryota > Metazoa > Chordata > Mammalia > Rodentia > Sciuridae > Callospermophilus > Callospermophilus lateralis. Next base: position 132,986,827 of record NC_135310.1, on the reverse strand, counting down.
ACCTCCACATGCAGGGTGGAGGGGATTCGCCCCTCCAGGCGGGAGATCCCTCCCTCCTGGGTGTTTGGGGGAACTCCTATACCTCCGCAGGCAGGGTAGAGGAGACTCACCCCTCCAGGCAGGAGACACTTCCCAACTGGGTGTCAGAGGAGCTAGTACACCACCCCAACCAGGGTAGAGAGTACTCGCACCACCAGGCGGGAAACCCCTCCAACCTGGGTGTCTGTGGGATCTTGTATACCGCTGCAGCCAGTTTAGAGGGGACTCACCTCTCCAGACCAAGACCCATCCCACCTGGGTGTCGAGGGGAGCTCATATACCACCACAGCCAGGGTAGAGGGGACTCACCCAGCCAGGCTGGAGACCCCTCCCACCTGGGTGTTAGGGGAGCCCCTATACTGCTGCAGTCAGATTAAAGGAGATTCGCCCCTCCAGGCAGAAAACCCTTCCCACCTAGGTGTCTGGGGAAGCTTGTATACCTGAATAGCTAGGGTAGAGGGGATTCGCTGCTCCAGGCGGTAGTCCCTTCCTACCTGAGTGTCAAGGGGAGCTCTTATACTGCCACAGCCAGGGTATAGAGGATTCGCCCCTCTAGGCAGGATACGCCTCCCACCTGAGTGCCAGAGGGAGCTCTTATACCACCATAGCCAGGGTACAGGGGACCCACCCCTCCATGGGGGAGACCCCTTTCATCTTAATGTCCAGGGAAGCTCCTATACCGCCACAGGAAGGGTAGGGGAAACTCGCCACTCCAGGCGGGAGACCCCTCCCGCTTGGGTGTCAGGAGGAGTTAGTATACTGCCCCAGCCAGGGTAGAAGGGACTCACCCCTCTAGGTGGGAAACCTCGTCCACCTGGGTATGGGTGGGGGAGCTCATATACCACTGTAGCCAGGGTAATGGAGACTCTCCCCTCCAGGGAGGAGACCCCTCTCAACTGGGTGTCATGGGGAGCGTGTATAACACCTTAGCCAGGCTAGAGTGGACTCACCCCTTCAGGCAAAAGACTCCTCCCACCTGAGTGTCAGCCGAGGTCATATACCACAGCAGCCAGGATAGACGGTTCCTGCCCCTCCAGGCAGGAGACCCTCCCTAGGGTGTCAGGTGGAGCTCATATACTGCAGCAGCCAGGGTAGAGGGCACTCGACCCTCCATAATGGAGACCCCTCCCACATGTGTATGGTGGGGGGGTAGTTTGTATACAGCTGTACACAGGGTAGAGGGGACTCGCCCCTCCTTGCTTGCTGAACCCTTCCCACCTGGGTGTCGGGGTAGCTCCTATACCACTTCAGCCAGGGTAGAAGGGACTCGCACCTCTACACAGGAGACCCCTCCCACCTGGGTGTCTGGGGGAGCTCATATATAGCAGCAGCCAGGGGAGAGCCCACTGGCCTCTCCAGGCGAGAGACCCCTCCCATCTTGGTGCCAGGGAGAGCTTGAATTCTGCCTTAGCTAGGGTAGAGGGGACTCGCCCCTCCAAGTGGGAGACGCCTCCCACCTGGGTGTTGGAGCGGGGCAGGAATACAGCTACAACCAGGGTAGCAGAGACTCGCCCCTCCAGGCGGGAGACCCCTTTCACCTGGTTGTCAGGGAGGCTCTGATCCCGCCACAGCCATTGTAGAGGGGACTTGCCCCTCAAGGCAAGAGACCACTCCACCCTAAGTGTGGGGGTGAGCTGGTGTATCTGGAGAACCAGGGTGGAGGGGACTCTCCCCTTTCAGCAAGAGACACCTCCCATCTTGGTATGGGGGGGGGGAGATCCTATACCACAGCAGCCAGGATAGAGGGGCCTCCCCCTTCCAGTCAGGAGACGCCTCCCACATGGGTGTCCTGGGAGTTCTTAATATAGCACCAGCCAAAGTAGAGGGGACTCGCCCCTCCAGGTGGGAGACTCCTCCCACCTGAATGTCTGGGGAAGCTTGTATACCTCCACAGGTAGGGTAGAGGGGAATCGCTGTTCTAGGAGGGGGAACCTTTCTACCCAGGTGTCCGGGGGAGCTCTTACACTGCCACAGCCAGGGTAGAGGGATTCACCCCTCCAGGCGGGAGACCCCTTCCACCTGGGTGTCCATGGGAACTCCTATTCTGCCACTGGAAGGGTAGGGGAAACTAGCCATTCCAGGCGGGAGACACTTCCCTCCTGGGTGTCAGGGGGAGCTAGTATACTGCCTCAGCCAGAGTAGAGGGGACTGGGGAGCTCATATACAGAGGATATGAGTAGCCAGGGAGGAGACCCCTCCCACCTGGGTGTCATGGGGAGCTTGTATAACACCTTAGCCAGGGTAGAGGGGACTTGCCCATCCTTGCCAGAGACCCCTCCCACCTGGGTGTCTGGGGGAGCTTATATACAGCAGTAGCCAGGGGAGAGCTAACTTGCCCCTCCAGGCGGAAGACCCCTCTCACCTGGGTGTAAGGGGAAGCTTTTATTCTACCTTATCCAGGGTAGCAGGGATTCGCCCCTAGAGGCAGGAGATCCCTTTCACCTGGTTGTCAGGGAGAGTTCTTATCCCACCACAACCATTGTAGAGGGGACTTGCCCCTCAAGGCAAGAAACCCCTCCCCCCAGGGGTGTGGGGCGGGGAGCTCCTATAACTCCAGAGCCAAGGTGGAGGGGACTCGCCCTTCCAGTTCGGAGACACCTCCCACCTGGGTGACAGTGGGAGCTCCTATACTGCCACAGGCAGTGTCCAGGGGACTCTATGCTCTGTTAGGGTCTGCAAACAAGTCAGGATGGTGCCTGGCATTTTGCCAGGGGAAGTGGTTTGTGAGGTGGCGCCAGTGAGCCATTAAGTGTGGAGATTCCTTATTGGTTGTCTGCTGTATCTAGTTTATGTTAATTAAGATAAGCTGTGTGTAATGGATATATACCCCTCCTGTCCTACAATAAAAGGCTCCCACTCTTGTTGTATCAATCTAAACAAGTTGCTCATCACCCCCCGGTTATTTTGCTGCAGCCTAACTGTGGCAGATGGTGGCCCGTACAGGGAGCCCCAGGACACTCGGGGGTAAGTGACAAAAAAAAAAAGCTGCCCTTCACTAGATAGGATGGGAGCAAATCTACTCGTCCCTAGATAGGGCGAGAGGAAAAATGGCCATTTCAAGAAAATGGAGAAGATTGATACAGTATGTTTGTGTCTTGTTTTGTTTTGAAATGTTGTATTGTCTTTGTGACGAAAATATGGAAGGGGTGAGAAGTAAATTACTAAGGGAAAGAGGCACCCCAATGGAACCAAGAGCAATTAGGGCTTGTGTTGATGGAAGCCCAGGAACTCTAGTCAAAAAGAAAAAGAAAGTTCAGAGGAGGAAAGGATTATCAGGAAAAAAGTTGCAGCAAAAGGCTATTACTGAATACTTTTTTTTTTATACATGAGGGTACATGAATCGGCCTGGCGGCTGCCACATGCACAAGCCTATCTCGGCGCAGCAATGACTTTCCAAGCGGTGGCAGCCGGCTCTTCCCCGCCCCCCTGTCCAGGGAGCGGGACGCCACTGGGAGAGCCCAAATCCAAACCTGACCCAGAGGCACAGTCTCGCAGGCTCTTGCTTCCTATGCCCAGTGGCAGTTTGAGTCCAGAACACTCCCTGGACTCTCCCCGGGGCCATCTGGGGCTGCCTGGGATGCTTCAGGCTGGAAGACAGCCCAGCCTGCATCCCTGAAGTTTGATCATTTCCAAGGCCAGTAACTACAACGGTTCTCCCACATCTGGAAGCTAATGAATAATGAGCACTATTAAGGCTTATTTCAAATGTAAAAAACCTTGAGATAATGTACTAAATTGTTCAAAAGGTTGTTTTCTTAGCACCTGCTGGAATACTGCAGGATTTTCTTTAGCCATCCGGAGTTCCTGCCTTCCTCTCAGTGCCAGTGAAGAGGAAGTGGAAGAATTCCCATTGTTGCTGAGAACCGGACAAGACTTCGGATCAAGATAGCTGCCTACAGAACTTACCTGGACTGTGATTTACCTGGACTGTGAGTTAATCTATTGAGACACTGCTTTACCTGAACTGAGACAACAAACTGTAATCTACCACAAATTGTAACTCGGTATCTACTAACAGTGGCATTGCTGGTATAATTTTTCCAAGGGCTTCTTGCATGGAGCCATCAATTGGCTTGGTATTGTGACATTTTGTATCCTCCCCTTCTGCTTGTATCATGTTATTTATGGTGCTTCTGTAAAAACCACTATGGTCCTTATTTAAATGAAACAAAAGGGGGAAATGTTAAGGTCTGTAAACAAGTCAGGATGGCACCTGGCATTTTTCCAGGGGGAGTGGTTTGTGAGGTGGCGCCAGCAAGCTATTAAGTGTGGAGATTCCTTATTGGTTGACTGCTGTATCTAGTTTATGTTAATTAAGATAAGCTGTGTGTAATGTATATATACCCCTCCTGTCCTACAATAAAAGTCTCCCACTCCTGCTGAATCAGTGTACACAAGTTGCTCGTCACCCCCCACCCCTGTTATTTTGCTGCAGTCGGACTGCGGCAATGCTCTAGTCGAGAGACTCCTCCCACCTGGGTGTCAGCAGAGCTCCTATAATGCAGCAGCCAGGGTTGAGGGTACTCAATCCTCCAGGCGGGAGATTCCTTTCACCTGGGTGTCTCAGGGAGCTTGTATACCACCTTATCCAGGGTAGAGGCAACTTACCCCTCCAGATAGGAGACCTCTCTCTGGTTATTCAGAGCAAGCTCATATACCACTGGAGCCAGGGTGGAGGGTACTTGATGCACCAAGCGAGATACCCCTCCCACCAGGATGTCAGGGGGAGGTTGTACACTGCCACAACCAGGTAGAGGAGACTTACCTTTCCAGGCAGAAGAACCCTCCCACCTGGATGTCAGAGAAAGCTAGTATACCACCTAAGCCAGAGTAGAGGGTACTCGACCCTTCTAGCAGGAGACTCTTTTCTTCTGGGTTGGGAAGGGGAACTAGTATACCGCTGCAGCCAGGGTAGTGGGGACTCGCCCCTCTAGACAAGAGACCCCTCCCACCTGGGGTGTCAGGATAGCTCCTATACCCCTGCAGCCAGGATACAGGGGACTCCACCGTCTAGGCTGGTGACCCCTCCCACCTGGGTGTCAGGGGGAGCTGACATACCGCAGCAGTGTAGAGGGGACTTGCTCCTCCAGTCAGATGACCCCTCCCACCTGAGTGTTGGGGAGCTCATATGCCACCACAGCCAGGATAGATGGAACTCGCCCCTCCAGGTGGGGGACCTGTCCCACCTGGGTGTCTGTGGGAGCTCATACACCACCACAGCAAGGGTAGAGGGGACTCTCCCCTCCAGGTGGGAGACCCCTCTCGCCTAGGTGTCTGGGGGAACTGTATACCGCTGCAACCAGGTTAGAGGTGACTTGCCCCTCTGGACAAAAGACCCCTCCCACCAGGGTGTCAGGGGAAACTCATATACTGCCATAGACAGGATAGAGGGGACTCACCCCTCCATGCAGGAGACCCCTTCCACCTGGGTGTATGAGGGAGCTTGTATACCTCCGCAGCCAGAGTAGAGGGGACTTGCTGCTCCAGTCGGGAGACCCTTCCCACCTGTGTGTCAGGGGGATCTCCTATACTGCCACAGACAGGATAGAGGAAACTTGCCCTTCCAGGCGGGAGACCCTTCCAACCTGGGTGTGTGGGGGCAGATACTAAACCGCCACAGCCAGGGTAGAGGGGACTCGCCCCTCCAGACGTGAGAACCCTTCCACCTGGGTTTTCCGAGGAAACTCCTATACAACTGCAGGCAGTGTAGAGGGTACTCTACCCACTAGGCGGGAGACTCCTCAAACCTGGTTGTCATGGGAACTCCTGAACTGCAGCAGCCAGGGTAGAGGAGACTCGCAGCTCCTGGAAAGAGACCCCTACCACCTGGGTGTTAGAGTCTGCTCTTATACACTTGCAGCCAACATAGAGGGGAATAGCAACTCCAGTCGGGAGACATTTCCATATGCGTGTAGGAGATGGAGCTCCTATATCACTGCAGCTGGGTTACTGGGTTACTGGGGACTTTCCCCTCTAGGCAGGAGGCTCCTCACACCTGGGTTTCGCGGAGAGCTCATACACCACCGCAGCCAGGGTAGAGGGTTCTTTCCCCTTCACGTGGGTCAGAGTGTCAGGGGGAACTCTTATAATGCAGTAGCCAGGGTATAGGGGACTGGCCCCTCTATGTGGGAGACCCCTCACACTTGGGTGTCAGGGAGAGCTCTTATACCACTAGAGCCATGATAGAGGGTACTTTCCCCTTTGGGTGGGAGACAGCTTCCACCTGGGTGTCCTGGGGAACTCCTATACCAATGCAGCAAGATAGCGGGGACTCTAGCCTCCTGGGGGGAGACTCCTCCCAATTGGGTGTCAGGGGAGCTCCTATACCACTGCAGTCAGGGTAGAGCGTACTTGCCCTTCCAGTCAGGAAACCCTTCCACCTGGGTGTCTGGGTGAGCTCCTATACCTCCACAGTCAGGGTAGAGGGGACTCGCCCTTCCAATCGGGAGACAACCTCCCAGCTTCCAGGGAAGTTTGATGACTGCAGCAGCCAGGGTAGAGGGAACTTGCCCCTACAGGCAGAAGACCCCTCCCACCTGGGTGTACTGGGAGCTCTAATATGGCAAGAGCTAAAATAGAGGGGTTCACTCTTCCAGGTGGGATACCCCTCCCACCTGGGTGTCAGGTGGAGCACATATACCCCAGCAGCCAGTGTAGAAGAAACTCATACCTCCAGGCAAGAAATACCTACCACTTGAGAATGGAGATAACTCCTATACTGCCTTTTCCCAGGTCGAGGGGACTCGCCCCTCCAGTAGGGAGACCCCATAACCTGGGTGTCGGGGAGCTCCTATACCACCAGAGCCAGGGGAGACAGGACTCGACCCTCCAGGCAGAATATCCCTTCCACCTGGTTTTCAAGTGAGTTCATATACTCCCACAAGCAGAGTAGAGGGGAATCGCCACTGGAAGCGGGAGACCCTTCCCACCTGGGTGTAGGGGGAACCTCCTATACCACTGCAGCCAGGTTAGAGGGGACTTGCCTCTCCAGGCTGGAGACCCTCCCACCTGGGTGTCAGGGGGAGATCATTTACCGTGGCACCTAGGGTAGAGGGGACTCACCCCACCAGGTGAGAGACCCATCCAACCTGGGTGTCAGAGAAAGCTAGTAAACAACTGCAGCCAGGGTAAAGGGGACTCCCCCCTTCAGGCGGGAGACCCTTCCCATTTGGGTATGGGGGAAGCTCTTATACCACAGCAGCAGGAATAGAGGGGAATCGCCCCTCCAAGCAGGAGACCCCTCCCACCTGGATGTCTGGGAGAGCTGGTACACCCCCACAGCCAGGGTAGAGGCAACTTGCAACTCCAGGTGACAGACACCTCCCACTTGGGAATGGAGGTAAATAACTCCTATACCGCCTTAGCCAGGGTAGAGGGGACACACCCCTCTGGGCGGAAGACCCCTCCCACATGGATGTCTGGAGAGGGAGGGTTCATATACAGCTCCAGCTGGGGTAGCAGCTACTTGCCCTTCCAGGCAGGAGACCCCTCCCTACTGAGGGTAGGAGGGGGCTCTTATACTCCCAAGCCAGGGTTGAGCAGAATCGCCCCTTCAGGCGGGAGACCCTCCCACCTGGGTGTCCCAGGGAAATTGTATACCACCTTAGCCAGGGTAGAAGAGACTCGCCATCCAGGCAGAAGACCCCTCCAACCTGGCTTTCAGCGGAGCTTATATACCACTACAGCCAGGGTAAAAAGTACTTTCCCCTTCTGGTGGGAGACCCCTTCCACCAGGGTGTCAAGGGGAGCTCATATATCGCCACAGCCAGGATAGAGGGGATTCACCCCTCCATGCGGGAGATGCCTCCACCTGGGTGTCTGGGGAAGCCTGTGTATCTCCGCTGCCAGGGTAGAGAGGACTCGCTGCTGCAGTTCAGAGACCCCTCCCACCTGGGAGCTCCTATACTGCCAGAGCCAGGGTAGATGGGACTCGCCTCTCCAGGCGGGAGACTCCTCCCACCTGGGTGTCTAGGGGAGCTCCTATCCTGCCACAGGCAGCGTAGAGGGAACACACTCCTGCAGGCGGAAGCCCCCTCACACCTGGTTGTAGTGGGAGCTCTTATATGGCAAGAGCTAAAGTAGAGGAGACTCGCTGCTCCAGTGGAGAGACCCTTCCCACCTGTGTGTCAGGAGGAGTTTGTATACTGCCAAAGCCAGGGCAGAGGAGACTTGACCCTCCAGGTGGGAGACCCCTCCCACCTGGAATGTGTGTGTGTGCGGGGGAGATCCTATAACCAATATAGCCAGGGTAGAGGGGACTTGCCCCTCCAGGCAGGAAATCCCTCCCACCTTGGTTTCAGGGGGAATTCTTGTACCGCTGCAGCCAGGGTAGAGGGGACTCGCCCCTCCAGTAGGGAGACCCCTTCCACTTGGGTGTCCTGGGGAGCTCCTGTACCGCTGAAGCCAGGGTAGAGGATACTCGCACATCTAGGTGGGAGACCCCTCCCAACTGGGTGTCAGAGGGAGCTCCTATACCGCTTCAGCCAGGGTAGAGCGGACTTGCCTTTCCAGTCGGGGACACCTCCTATGTGGGTGTCTGAGTGAGTTCCTATACCTCCGCAGTCAGGGTAGAGGGGACTCGTCCCTCCAATCGGGAGACCCTTCCAACTGGGTGTCCACAGAGGCTAGATTACTGCAGCAGCCAGGGTAGAGGGGACTTGCCCCTACAAGGCAGGAGACCCCTCCCATCTGGGTGTACTGGGAGCACTCATATGGCAAGAGCTAAAGTAGAGGGGACTTGCCCTTCCAGGCAGGATACCCTTCCCACCTGTGTGTTGGGGGAGCTTGTATACCGCCAAAGTCAGGGTAGAGGCGATTCGCCCTTCCATTCGGAAGACCACTCCCACCTGTGTGTAGGGGGGCGGCATTTGTATACCATCTTAGCCACGGTAGATAAGACATGCCCCTTCAGGCGAGAGACCCCTCCCACCTGGGTGTCTGGGTGAGCTTCTATACTGCCACAGCCAGGGTAGAGGGGGCCTCATTGCTCCAGGCAGGAGACCCCTTCCACCTGGTGCCAGAGGGAGCTTGTATATCCCAGCAGCCAGTGTAGAGGGGACTCGCCCCTCCAGTTGAGAGACCCAATAACCTTGGTATTGGGGGAGCTCCTATACCTCCAGATCCAGGGGAGAGGGGAATGGACCCTCCAAGTGGAAGATCCCTTCCACCTGGTTGTCAGGGGAATTCATATACTGCCACATGCAGGGTAGAGGGAACTCGCCACTAGAGGGGGGAGACCCCTCCCACCTGGGTGTAGGAGGGAGCTCCTATACCACTGCAGCCATGGTAGAGGGGACCCGCCTCTTCAGTCGGGAGATCCCCTCCCACATGGGTGTCAGGGGGAGTTAGTATACCTCGTCAACCAGGATACAGGTGACTCGCCCCTCCCAGTGAGAGACCCATCCAACTTGGGTGCCAGGGAAAGCTAGTAAACCATGGTAGCCAGGGTTGAGGGGACTCGCCACTTCAGGTGGGAGACCTTCCCACCTGGGTGGGGGGGGGGACCTCGTATATCCCTTCAGCCTGGGTAGTGGGGACTCGCCCCTCCAGGCAGGAGACCCCTCCTAACTGGGTAACACAGGGAACTTATATACCATATACCATCTTAGGCAGGGTAGAGGAGCTTGCTCCTCCAATCGGGAGACCCATTCTACCTGGCTGTCTGCGGGAGCACATTTACCACCACAGCCAGGGTAGAAAGTACTTGCCCCTCCTGGTGGGAGACCCTTCCCACTAGGGTGTCAGATGGAGCTCGTATACAGCCCAGCCAGGATAGAGGGGACTCTCCCCTCCGTGCTGGAGCTTGTATACCTCCGAAGCCAGGGAAGAGGGGACTCACTGCTCCAGTTGGGAGACTCTTCCCACCTGGGTGTCAAGGAGATCTCCTATACTGCGACAACCAGGGTAGAGGGGACTTGCCCCTTCAGGAGGGAGAACCCTCCCACCTGGGATGTTGGGGAGAGATCCTATACTGACACAGCCAGGGTAGAGGGGACTCACCCCTCCAGGTGGGAGACCCCTCCCACCTGGGTTTCAGGGGGAGCTCTTATACCGCTGCAACTGGGGTAAAGGGGACTCGCAACTCTAGGTGGTAGACCCGTCCCACCTGGGTGTCATGGGGAATTCCTATACTGTTGCAGCCAGGGTAAAGCAGACTTGCCCTTCCAGTCGGGAGACCCCTCCCACTTGGTGTCTGGGTGAGTTCCTATACCTCTGCAGCCAGGGTAGAGGGGATTCGGCTCTCTAATCGGGAGATCCCTCCCACCTGGGTGTCGTGGGGAGCTCCTATACTGCCACAGCCAGGGTAGAGGAAACACACCCCTGCAGGCAGAAGCCCCCTCCCACCTGGGTGTACTGGGAGCTCTTATTTAGCAAGAGCTAAAGTAGAGGGGACGGGCCCTTCCAGCTGGGATACCCCTCCCACCTGGGTGTCAGGGGGAGTTCGTATACTGCCACAGCCAGGGTAGAGGGGTTTGCCTCTTTAGGTGTGAGACCTCTCCAACCTGGGTGTTCCTGGAGCACTTATAGGGCACCAACCAGGGTAGAAGGGACTTGGGACTCCAGCAGGAGACCCCTCTCACCTAGGTTGGGGTTTGCATACCGCCTTAGCCAGGGTAGAGGTGACTTGCCCCTCCAGGCAAAAGTCTTCTCCCATCTGGGTGTCTGGGAAAGCATGTATACAGCAGCAACCAGGGTAGAGGGAACTCTCCCCTCCATCCGGGACACCCCTCCCACCAGGGTGTCATGAGAGCTCTATACTACCACAGCCAGGTAGAGTGGATTCTCCCCTCCAAGCAGGAGACCTCTCCCACCGAGGTGTAGGGTGAGAGGGCTCGTATACTGCCCAAGCCAGGGTAGAAAGGACTCGCCCCTCCATGCAGGAGACCCCTCTGACTTGGTGGTCTGGGGGTAGCTCATACACCACCGAATCCAGGGTACAGGGGACTCGCCCCTCTAGGCGGGAGACCCTTCCCAACTGGTTGTGAGGGTGGAGCTCATATAGCACTGCAGGCAGGTTAGAGTGGACTTGCCCCACCAGGCAAGAGACCCCTCCCATTGGGTATTGGGGGAGAGCTCTTATACCGCTGCAGCCAAGGTAGAGGTGACTCGCCCCTCCAGGCAGGAGACCCCTCCCTCCTATTTGTCCCAGGGAGCTTGTATACTGCATTAACCAGGATGGAGAATACTTGCTCCTCCAGGCTGGAGACCTCTCCAATTTGGCTATTGAGAGGAGCTCGTATACAGTTGCAGCCAGGATATAGGGGACACACACAACTAGGTGGAAGACTGCTAACATCTGGTTGTCAGGGGAGCTCATATACCACCACAGGCAGGGTAAAGGAGACTCGCCACTCTAAGTGGAAGACCCCTCCCACCTGGGTGTCAGGAGGTGCTCATATACTGGCCCAGCCAGGAGAGAGGAGGAGACTCGCTCCTCCAGGCAGGAGACCCCTCCCACCTGGGTGTCAGGGAAAGCTAGTATACCACTACACCCAGGGTAGAGGGGACTTGGCCCTTCAGGCGGGAGACCCCTCTCATCTTGGTATGGTGGGGGAACTCATATAACCGCAGCAGCCAGGGTTAAGGGGACTCACCCCTCTTGAGGGATACCCCTCCCACCTAAGTGCCCAGCAGGAGCTCCTTTACTGCTATAGCCAAGGTAGAGTGGACTTGCCCCTCCAGGTGGAAGACCTTCCCACCTGGGTGTCAGGGGGAGCTCCTATACCTCTGTATCCAGGGTACAGGGGACTTACCTCTCCAGGCCCCTCACACCTGGGTGTCTGCCCGAGGTCTTATATCACAGCATCCAAGCTAGAGGGGACTCGTCCCTCCAAGTGCAGGACCCCTCACACCTGACGGGAGCTCCTTTACTGCCACAGCCAGTGTAGAGGGGACTTGCTTTTCCAGGGGGGAGACCACTTTCACCTGGAAGTGAGGGAAAGCTAGTATACCACTGAACCTAGGGTAGAGGAAACTCGTCCCTTCTGGCGGGAGACCTCTCTCATCTGAGTATGGGTGGGGGAGCTCATATAACACAGCAACCAGGGTAAAGGGGACTCGCCCCTCAATGCTGGATACTCTTTCCACCTGGGCACCTGGGGGGGGAGCTCCTATACCGATAGAGCCAGGGTAGAGCGGACTTGCCCCTCCAGGTGGAAGACCCCTCCCACCTGGGTGTCAGGGGGAGCTTCTATACCTCTGCAGCCAGGGAAAGGGAACTCGCCCCTTCAGGCAGGAGACCCCTCCCACCTGGATGTTGGGGGGGGGGGAGCTCTTATACTGCTCCAGACAAGGTGGAGGGGACTTGCCCCTAAAGGTGGGAGACCCCTCCCACCTGGGTGTCCTGGGGGGAGGGCTCCTATACAGCTGCAGGCAGGGTAGCAGGGACTTGAAACCCCAGGCAGAAGACCACTTTCACCTGGGTGTCCAAGGGACTGCCTATTCTGCAGCAGCCAAGGTAGAGGGGACTCACCCCTCCAGAAAAGAGTTCCCTCCTACAAGATTGTCGAGGGGAGCTTATATACTGCCCCCATCCAGGAGAGAGGGGACACGACACTTCTGGTAGGAGCCCCTCCCACCTGGGTGTCAAGGAAAGCTAGTATACTACTGGAGTCAGGGGAAAAGGGTACTCGCCCTTCAGGCAGGAGACACCTCCCATATGGGTATGGCGGGGACTCGTATACCACGGTAGACAGGGTAGAGGGGACTCGCCCATCCATGAGAGAGACCCTTCCTACCTGTGAGTGGGGGTACCTTGTATATTGTATACCACTACAGCCAGGGTAGAGTGGACTCGCCCCTCCAGGTGGGAGACCACTCACACGTTGGTGTCAGGGGTAGCCTTATACCAATGCAGCCAGGATAGAGGGGACTCGCCTCTCCAGTCAGAAGACCCCTCCCACCAGGGTGTCTGAGGGAGCTTGTATACCTTTGCAGCCAGAGTAGAGGGGACTCGCTGTTCCATGCGGAAGACCCTTCCCACATGGGTGTTTGCAAGGGGGGTTTATATATAGCTGAACCTGGGGTAGCAGCGACTTGCCCCTCAAGGCGGGAGACACCCCCTCCTTCCTGGGGGTAGGAAGGGGCTCTTATACCCCTGCAGCCAGAGTTGAGGTGACTTGCCCCTACAGGAGCAAGACTCTCCAACCTGGGTGGGGGGGGAGGGGCGGAGCTTGTATACCACTGCAGCCAGGGCAGTGGGGACTCACCTTTCCAGGCAGGAGACCCGTCCCACCTGGGTGTCAACGAGAACTTGTATACCACCTTAGCCAGGGTAAAGGAGACTCATCCATCCAGGCAGAAGACCCCTCCAACCTGGCTGTCAGCCAGGAGCTCATATACCACCGCAGCCAGGATCAAAAGTACTTGTCCTCCTTGCAGGAGACCCCACCCACCTGGGTGTCTGGGGGAGTTTGTATATCTTTGTAGCCAGCGTAGAGGGGACTCACTGCTCCAGTCAGGAGACCCCTCCCACCTGTATATCAGGGTTATCTCATTTTCTGCCACAGCCAGGGTAGAGGGGCCTCGCCCCTCCAGGCAGAAGACCGCTCCCAAATGGGTGTCTGCAAGGGGGGGGTCCTATACAACTGCAGCTGGGGTAGCAGCCACTTGACACTCCAGGCTGGAGACCCCTCCCACCTCCGTGTCAGGGCGAGATTGTATTCCACCTTAGCCAGGGTAGAGGGGACTCGCCCATTCAAGCAGGAGACCCCTCCCACCTGGGGGGGGGGGCTTGTATACAACTGCAGCCAGGTAGCAGGGACTGCCCCCTCCAGGAGGGGAACACTTTCACCTGGGTGTCTGGGGGAGCAGGTATCCCATAGCAGCCAGGGTAGAGGGGACTCACCCCTTCAGTCGGGAGACCTTTCTCATCTGGGTATGGAGTGGGGCAGCTCTCATATCACCACAGCCAGGGTAGACAAGACTCACCTGTTAGGGTCTGAAAACAAATCAGGATGGTGCCTGGCATTTTGCCAGAGGGAGTGGTTTGTGAAGTAATACCAGCGAACCATTAAGTGTGGAGATTCCTTATTGGTTGACTGCTGTGTCTAGTTTATGTTAATTAAGATAAGCTGTGTGGAATGTATATATACCCCTCCTGTCCTACAATAAAAGGCTCCCACTCCTGCTGTATCAATCTACACAAGTTGCTCCTCACCCTCTGGTTATTTTGCTGCAGCCGTACTGCGGCACTCAACCCTGCACTCAGGCCACCCCTCCCACCTGGGTGTCCCGGGAACTCTTATAAAGCACCAGTCAAAGTAGAAAAGACTCGCCCCTCCAGGTGGGAGACCCATCCCACCTGGATGTCATAGGGAGCTTGTATTCCTCTGAATCCAAGGGAGAGGGGACTTTCACCTCCAGTAGGAAGACCCCTCCCACCTGTGTTTTGGAGGAGCTTGTATACCACTTTAGCCAGAGTGTAGGGGAATCCTCCTCCAGGCATGAGACCCTCTCATCTGGGTATTGAGGGATGAGCTCGTGTTCCCCCACAGCCAGGGCAGAGGGTTTCCTCACAGCAGGTGGGAGACCCCTCCCACCTGGGTGTCCAAGGAACTTTGATAGGGCACAAGCCAAAAAAAGGGGACTCGCCCTTCCAGGTGAAAGACCCCTTCAACCTGGGTTTCTGGGGGAGCTTATATACTAACTTAGCCAGGGCAGAAAGGACTTGCCCCTCCATGCGGGAGACCACTCTTACCTGGGGGTCTGGGAAAGCTTGTATACCACCACAGCCAGTGTAGAGAGGGCTCCTAACACCAGGCCGGAGACTCCCCCCCTCACTTGGTTGTTGATGGAGCTCATATACTGCTACAGACAGGGGAGAGGGGATGCCGCAGTCTGGCTGGGGCACAAACCAGGAGCCACTGAAGCAGAAACAAAGTTTATTTTTGAACTCCACCAAAACACTTCACACACGCTCCCGGGGAATTCTCCTGAATTCCACGCAGCTCCTCTAAGAAACCAGCAGCCGGAAATATCCTCGGGAAATCCCTCCTTCTGCACTTCTCCAACCAATGGGAACTCTCCAGGAATCCCCAGGAATCCCCATGAGAACTCCAAAGTAGTGTGAGAACTGCAAAGTAGCAGCCCGAGGCAGATAGTAATGCCTCGCCTGTCAATCAATACTATTGGCAAAATGCCTGGGGCCATTCCAACTCAGATATGACTCTCAGCATCTCCCCCCCTTCTGTTTAATTAAACAACAAGCAATGTGGCTTAGGGACCATGCCTGTTAGGTTGTCCAGTACAACATATGGTCCTTACCCATCATTAGATGAACTGATCTCTAGACGTCAGCCTCCTGTATTAGGTTGGTACCACTGCAATTGGATCATACCCATCACTGAATACTGGTCCAGCATACAGCCATACTTATGGATAGGCCTTTGCACCAGTGGGGGGGGTGAGGTTCTTTGCCTCACCTCTGTTGGCCCCCAAATTTGGCCTTTGCACCAGTGGGGGGGTGAGGTTCTTTGCCTCACCTCTGTTGGCCCCCAAATTTTAGACCATAACTAGCAGAAGGGAGGAGGATACAGAAATGCCATGACACTGAGCCAATTGACGGCTCCTTTGAAAAATTTTACCACCAGTGACACCAGCAGCAAAGATACTCCAGCATTACCACAATTCACTGCAACAACAGATAGTTCACAATATATACAAGTGATACATAGTCCAGGCAAGTTCTGCAAGAAGCTCAAAGTGGAGGAATCTATCAATATGTCCATTTAATCCCAAGGTAAATCGACTCCTTGATTGAGCATGACTTGTTGAGTTATTATTCATTGATGCATCAGTTTATACAGTTTCTTGTGATAATTCTCAAAGAAGCTGTAGTTTGGTTTTATCTTTGTCTTCACCAGCACTGGGATGAAGATAGGAATTCTGACAATGATGCTAAAAAAAAAAAAATATGTAACATTCCAACAGGTACTAAGAAAACAATTTTCTGAACAATTTAAATTATCTTAAACAGAATTATTAAATATAATGAAAAGGAAAGGTGAAAGTAAACAAGAAGATCTGTTAACCTCCTATTTTGTACACATACTAAAAAAATCCTCAACAGCTGTTTACCTAATTTAAATTAAACCATTAAAATCACGTGAATAAAAAAAATTCGGATCCATTTTTTCATGAGCACTCCTCATATATGATATATGGACATACGCACACACAGACATACAACACCAAACAGAAGAGTGCACACATAACATAATATATACAATACATAACATAATAGTAAAGGCCTTGTAGTTTTTCACAGATAAAAATCTCCTTTGCAATGTTTAAAAACTCTACAATCAAAAAATAAAACTGATCAGAAAAACATTAACCTAGGTCTGCATGAACTCAAAAAATAAAATAGAACTTTATGATGTGGAAAAAGGCAATAATAAAATAGATGTTGAAAAAAGCATTCTGGTTAATCACTGTCGCAGATGTAAGAGTAGCCAAGCTGGAGCTCTGGATATGGATTTGAGTCAAATCATCTTCTTTTTGATCTGTAGAAATCGCTTTGGTTAGTCTCTCTGGAATCCAAGTCGGCTGTTGTTCTCCCTGTGGAGACACACAAACAGAACCCCAACTCCAGACAATCACTGGGTCAGAACCTTAATTAATCTCTCTGGAATCCAAATCGGCTGCTGTTCTCCCTGTGGAAACACACAAACAGAACCCCGACTCCAGACAATCACTGGGTCAGGACCTTTCCATTGTCCTGTTAGAATATCCTTCCAAAGTACCTTAGGCTTATGTACATTTTTTGGACACATATGCCTTTCCACAGCACTAAGCCCTGATGAATCCAAATGTAAAAAGTTTAGAGTAAAAGGGTTACTTTAAGTTTATCTTTGGGGGATATAGACCCCTTTCCAATTCCCTCTTTTTGCTTTAATAAGTACATTTTAATAGTTTGATGAGCTCTTTCAACTATGCCTTGTCCCTGTGGATTGTATGGGATTCCTGTTATATGAGTAATGCCAAATGACGAGTAAAATTGTTTAAAAGAGGTAGAGGTATAGCCAGGACCATTATCTGTTCTTAACTGTTTTGGAATGCCCACAGTGGCAAAATTTTATAAGAAATGAGCTATAATATCTTTAGGTTTTCTCTGGCATGAAGGGAGCCCATCAAAAATCCGGAAGAAGTATCAACTGTAACATGCAAATATTTTAACTTTCCAAATTCTGGCAAGTGTGTGACATCTATCTGCCAAATATGATTAGGTATCAATCCTCTAGGATTGACTCCAAGTTTAACTTGTGATAAAAAGTCACACAATTTTGACATTGTTTTATTATTTGTCTAGCTTGTTTCTTACTTATATTAAAATGCTTTTGTAAAGTATTAGCATTGACATGGAATCTTTTATGAAAATTTGTAGATCCTTCTAGTGTAGAGAAAATATGTATGTCATGTGTAGTTTTATCTGTTAAATTATTGCCCAAACTAAAGGCTCCAGGCAATCCTGTATGTGCTCTGATATGTCCTATAAAGAATGTATCTTTTCTGTTCCAGATTAGACTTTGTATAGTGGAAAACAAAGAGAAAACAGTAGAGGAAGGGGAAATCCGACCAGCATCTTCAAGGGATAATATAGCATTAACTATATACTGACTATCAGAAAATAAATTAAATACAGAATCTTTAAACATCACAAAAGTATGTAATACTGCACTAAGTTCTACCTTTTGAGCTGATTGTTTGGGTACTAAAAATGTAAAAGTTTGATCAAGGGTAACTACTGCTGCTGTACCATTATTTGACCCATCAGTGAATACATTTGGAGCATTCATGATAGGTGTTTTTCTGGTCATTTTTGGAAAAACTACAGGATGCAAAGACGAAAAAGACAACATAGAATTAGATGGTAAGTGATTATCAAATGAAACATTAGATTTACACATGATTATTTACCAAGTGTTTAACTCATTAGCTAACTCATCAATTTGATCCACAGTATATGGAGTAATAATTTTATTGGGAGAAATTCGAAACACTCCCTTTGTTGCTTTTATTCCTTTGAGTATCAATTGTCCTACAGCCTCAGGATAGCTAGTAAGAATAGTGGTAGGAGAATAAGATAAATGTATCCACAATAATGGACCTTCTTGCCAAAATACTCCTGTAGGAATATTTTTTGTTGGTATTACTATAAATAATAAAGGCAAACTTATATCAATTCTATCCAAATGCATATTTTCCATATATGTTTCAATAATTTTTAATGCCTTTCTTGCTTCAGGCATTAACATGGGGGGTGAATTTGGATCTGATAGACATTTTAGGATATCAAATAAAGGTCCCAACTCTCCTGTTGGTATGCCTAGATAAGGCCTTATCCAATTTATGTCTTCTAATAACTTTTGAAAGTCATTAAGTGATTTGATCTACTCGTATCTGAATTTTTGGTGGACGGACCATGGTTTTAGAACTCCTAGATTATTAATTGGAAAATGTAATTGTACTTTATCTATTGCTATCTCTAGATTATAATTTTTTAATAAATTTGTAAGTGTGGAATAACATTCTAGAAATGTGTTTTTATCTTTGTGTGCTAACAATACATCATTCATACAGTAAAATATTTGTAGTTCATGATTTTGATTTCTAATTGGCTGGATTGCTTTGTTAACATAAATTTGACACACAATTGGGCTGTTAGCCATCCCTTGAGGGAGAACTTTTCATTCATATCTCTTATCAGGACCTTCATGATTCAGTGCAGGGATAGTAAATGCAAAACGTGGACTATCCTCAGGATGAATTGGAATTAAAAAAAAAAATCTTTAATATCTATAGCTAAAACATACCAAGTTTTTGGCAAAGCAGACAATTGAGGAATCCCTGATTGAGCAGGTCCCATAATAACCATCTCATTATTAATAGCTCTTAAATCTTGCAGTAATCTCCATTTACCAGATTTCTTTTTAATGACAAAAATGGGAGTATTATAGGGAGATACGGAAGGTTGTATATGTCCCTCCACTAATTGTTGTTTGACCAGGTCATGGGCTGCTTGTATCTTTTCTTTAGTCAGGGGCCACTTAGGAACCCATTCTGGTCTTTCTGATTTCCAAGTAATTTTTATTGCCTCAGTGACCCCTTCTTAAATCCCAATCCATGTCTATTTATTCCTTGATCTATTTGAATTGGTGCTGCTATACCTTGTTCTCGTTCTCCTAATCTTTTTTCTTTCCTGAAACATTTTCTAGCCCTAATACTGGGTGCATTTGGATTGATGTTATTTGTTAATGTCAAACCTAATTGATCTAGGACATCTCATCCTCATAAATTTATAGGAAGATGATCCAATACATATGGCTGTATAGTTTCTTCACATCCTTCAGGATCCTTCCAATCTAATACCATTGCACTTCTATGGGGATTCATTGCCACTCCTAGGCCTCGAAGCGTTTGAGTGGCTTGTTGTAATGCCCAATGTTTTGGCCATTCTTGACGAGATATGATGCTAAGGTCTGCACCTGTATCCAGTAGCCCATTAAATTCATGTCCTTGAATATTTAGTTTTAGCATTGGGCGAGAATCTAAATTTAAAGACAGCATAGCCCAATCTACACCTGTGGAGCCTAATCCCCTGGAGCATCTTTCTATACTACTGCTGGAAAATTTATCTTGTAGGCTTGGTATTATTAATAACTGTGCTATTCTATCTCCTGGTGAAATTACTGATATACCCTTTGGACAACTAGCTATAATTTTTATTTCACCTTCATAATCGGAATCAATTACCCCAGGACTTATTATAAGTCCTTTTAGAGTAGAAGAACTGCGTCCTAACAATAAGCCTACTGTTCCTTGGGGAAGAGGTCCTTTTATGCCTGTGGGAATGATTGGAACTCCCATCTCTGGAGTTAGTACTGCTCTGGTGGAGGCGCAGATGTCCAATCCTGTGCTCCCTCTGGTTCGTCTGATGAGAGATCTGATGGATAATGTGTCCTGGGCACTACCCTGATGCTGTTGCTCGGTTCCTCCATTGTGTTTCTGTGTTCCTCCAGATACATTTGTGATGTGGTTCCTGGAGCATTGGGCCCCCCTGTCCGTTTTTTGGCAATGGAGCCCGATATCTTTCTCCACGATATTGTGGGTAAACACCTGGTCCTTGCCCGTTTTTTGATAATGGAGTACCCTCTATGGTGGTTTTTGAATGGCATTCATTAGCCCAATGTCTCCCTGTATGGCATCGTGGGTAAATACCCGGTATTCTACTCCTTTGATACCTAGCTTTGTTAAACTCTCCTCCTATGGGGCAATTCCTTTTAAAATGTCCTGTTTGTTCACAATTGTAGCATGTTTTTGGCCTGGCATCTAAAGCCTGTTGTACTGCAGCTGCCAAGACTTGCCCTTGTTCATTAATGTCTCTACATCATTTAATATATGTGTTTAAATATCCATGGTCTAATGACCTCTCTGCAGCAATGATTTGCTTGGTCATAAGCCAGTTGTTTAATTAATGGCATTGCTTGTTCTGTATCCCCCAAAACTCTAGTAGCTATTTGAATAAGCCTATCTACAAATTCAGCATAAGGTTCATTAGCTCCCTGTATTACCTTAGATAATTGACCTTGTAAATCTCCATGTCCTTGTAAAGTCTTCCATGCCCTAACTGCATCTGCAGCAATTTGTGCATATATAGCAGGATCATATTCAATTTCTTGCCTTTGACCCTCATAAGGTCCTTTTCCTAACAACATATCTAGATTTCTTTGAGGGTAACCAGCTGCTGCATTTCACCTAGCCGTCTCCATGCAAAATTCCTCATTGTCAACCTTCCATAACAAATATTGTCCTCCATTTAGCACAGATTGACACATGCTAGTCCAATCTACTGGCATCATGTCCAAGTTGGTAATGGATTCAACCATGCTTACAGTGAAGGGTGCTTGAGGACCATAGGTTGTTAGAGCCTCCTTTAACTGCTTCACTGTTTTGAAATCTAAAGCACGGTGAATTTGCTGCCCTCCTGCCTGCTCAAGTACAGGGCATGCTAATCTTTGAGGATCCCATCTATCAACTACGGGGATTGAGGGCCACTCAGCTGTCTCCATAGGTGGAACTGTTGGTTTTATTACGCCCTCTCGTGATAGAACAGTGTTAGTAGCAGCCTCCTGTTGTAGCTTTTTTCCTAATAGCTGTTTCTCCTCTAAGCTTTCTTCCTTTAAATTTTCTTCCTCTGTCTGACTAGTTCGAGAGACCTTCTCTTTTGCTTGATCTAAAATGTCTTCCTCCATGGTCTGAACCTCTAACAATTTACTTAATACTCTTTCAGTTTGTTTTTTACTAATTTCTAATCTACTATAAAGATAATGCAACCCAATATGATAACACAAAACAAAACCGAAACAGAATGAAACAAAAACGGAACAAAAAATTGTTGTATCAATTTTCCTATTTTCTTGATATGTGCATTTGTGGTCTATTTCTATCTCTTCCTCAGGGGCAAACAACTTCAAACCTTGAGCCAACCATTTTTCCCAGTTTGCCTGAGAAAGTTCTAGGGATAGGCAACTTGAAACAAAAATCAAAACAAGAACACATTGTTTTTTGAAATGGTCACCTATTCTCTCGCCTTCCCTTAGGGGCGAGCAATTTCACTTACCTCCGAGCTTCAGGTGTTCCCCTTACAGGCCACCAAATGCCACAGTTTGGCTGGGCACAAACCACGAGCCACTGCAGCAGGAACAAAGTTTATTTTTGAACTCCACCAAAACACTTCACACACACTCCCGGGAATTCTCCCGAATTCCACCCAGCTCCTCTAAAGAA
Source organism: Callospermophilus lateralis (assembly GCF_048772815.1). Classification (NCBI taxonomy): domain Eukaryota; kingdom Metazoa; phylum Chordata; class Mammalia; order Rodentia; family Sciuridae; genus Callospermophilus; species Callospermophilus lateralis. The sequence continues at coordinate 132,964,999 of NC_135310.1, read as the reverse complement.
CCAGCAGCCGGAAATATCCTCCGGAAATCCCTCCTCCTGCACTTCTCCAACCAATGGGAACTCTTCGGGAATCCCCAAGAGAACTCCAAAGTAGTGTGAGAACTGCAAAGTAGCAGCCCCAGGTGGATAGTAATGCCTCGACTGTCAATCAATACTATTGACAAAATGCCAGGGGTCATTCCAACTCAGCTGTGGCTCTCAGCAAGGGGACTTGCCTTTCCAGGCAGGAGACTCCCCCAACAGAGTATCAGGGGGAGCTCCTATACCACTGCAGCCAGAGTAGAAGGGACTCACCCCTCTAGGCAAGAGACCCCTCTAACCTGGGTGTGTGGGGAGCACCTATATCGCCACAGCCAGTGTAGTAGGGACTCACCCAACCAGGCAGGAGACCTTCCCACCTGGGTGTCGTGTTGAGCTCATATACAACCTTAGACAGTGTAGAGGGGAATTGCCACTCCAGGTGGCTGACGCCTCTCACCTGGTTGTCAGGGGAACTCTAATATACTAGGATAGAGAGTACTTGCCCCACCAGGAGGTGGGTACTTGCCCCACAGAGTGTCCAACGGGGCTCCTACAACCCCTCAGTTAGGGTAGAGGGGACTCGCCCTTCCAGAGGGAGACCCCTCGCACCTGGGTGTTGGGGGGGTGGCTTGGACACCGCTGCAGCCAGGGTAGTGGGGTCTCACCCCTCCATGCAGGAGAACCCTCCCACCTGGGTATGTGAGGGGAGATCCTATACCGCCACAGCCAAGGTAGAGGGGACTCGCCCCTCCATGCAGGGGACCTCTCCCACATGGGTGTCTGCTGGACCTCAAACACTGCTTCAGCCAGGACAGAGGGGACTCGCTACTCCAGGTGGGAGACCCCTCCCACCTGGATATCAGGGAGCTCCTATACTTCCACAGCCAGGGTAAAGGGGACTCACCCCTCCATGCAGGGGACCCCTCCCACATGAGTGTCTACTGGACCTCAAACACCACGTTAGCCAGGATAGAGGGGATTCGCCACTCCAGCCGGGAGACCCCCTGCAACCTGGGTGTCAGGGGGAGCTAGTATTCCCCACCAGCCAGAGTAGAGGGGACTTTCCCCTCCAGGAAAGAGACCCCTCCCACTTGTGTATGGGATGGGGAGTCTTATACAGCTGCAGCCAAGGTAGAGGTGACTCGCCCCTCCAGGCGGGAGACCCCTCTCTCCTGGATGTCCAGGGGAGCTTGTATACCGACTTAACCACGGCGGAGGGGACTCACACCATTAGGCAGGAGACCCTTCACACCTGGGTGTTGGGAGAAGCTCTTATACTGCCTTGTCCCTGGAAAAGGAGACTAGCTCCTTTAGGTTGGGGACCCCTCCCATACTTGTGTCTGAGGGAGCATATATTCCACTGCAGCAAGGGTAGAGGGGTCTCACCCCTCCAGGTGGGAAAACCTTCTCACTTGGGTGTCAGGGGAGCTCGATTACTGCCGCAGCCAGGGTAGGGGAGACTTGCCCCTCTAGGCGGGAGACCCCTTCCACTTGGGTGTGAGGGGGAGCTGTATCCTGCCATAGCCAGGGTAGAGGGGACTCACCCCTACATGTGGGAGAGCCCTCCCACCTTGTTGTCCCGGGAACTCTTCTAAGGCACCATCCAATGTAAAGGGGATTCACCCCTCCAAGAGGGAGACCCATCCCACCTGGGTTTCTGGGGGAGCTTGTATTCCTCAGAAGCCAGGGTAGAGGGGACTTGTACCTCAGTTGGGAGACTCCTCCCACCTGTGTTTTGGAGGAGCTTGTATACCACCAGGGTGGAGGGGAATCGCCCCTCCAGGCATGAGACCCTACCATCTGGATACTGGAGGTGGAGATCGTGTACCACCACAGCCACGATAGCGGGGACTCGCCCCACTAGGTGGGAGACCCCTCACACCTGGTTGTCAGGAGAGCTCATATGCCATCAGAGGCAGCATAGAGGGGACTCACCACTCCAGGTGGGAGACCCCACCCACCTGGGTGTACAGGTGTACAGGTATACTGTTGCAGAGAGGGTAGAGGGGAATCGCCCCTCCAAGCGGGCAACCTCTCCCACCTGGGAGTCAGGGGGAGCTCATATACCACCACAGCCAGGAGAGTGGGGACTTGCCCTTACAGGCGGGTGACCCTTCCTACCTGGATGTCAGGCCGAGCTCCTATACCTCCGCAGTCAGCGTAGAGGGGACTCGCCCCTCCACTTGGGTGACCCATCCTACCTGGGTGTTGGGGGGAGTTGAATAACTCCGCAGTCAGGGTACAGGGGACTCGCCCCTCCCTCCTGGGGAGCTTGTATACCACGTTACCCAGGGAAGAGAGAACTTGCCACTCCAGGCGAGAACCCTTCCCACCAGGGTGTCAGGGGGGAGGTCCTATACAATCAAAGCCAGGGTATAGGGTATATGCCACTCCAGGCGGGAGATCCATCCCACCTGGGTATTAATGGGAGCTCTTATACAGCTGCAGCCAGGGAACAGAGACTGGCCCCTCCAGGCTGGAGACGTCTCCCACCTGGGTGTTGGAGGGGGCTAGTATACACCCGCAGCCAGGGTAGAGGGGTCTCGCCCCACCAGACAGAAAACCCCTCTCACCTGGGTCTTGTGGGGAGCTTGTATACCACCTAAGCAGAAGACTTGCCCCTCCAGACTGGAGACCCCTCCCTCCAGGGTGTCAGGGGGAGTTTTTATACCACAGCAACCAGGGTAGAGGGGAATCGCAGCTCCAGGCAGAAGACACTCCCATCTAGGTGTCCGGTGGGGGGCTTGTATACCACCCTAGCCAGGGTAGAGGGGACTCACCCCTCCAGGAAGGAGACCCCTCCCACCTGGGTGTTGCAGGGAGCTTCTATACCAAGTATCCAGGGTAGAGGGGATTGGGGGTGAGAATCCCCTCTACCCTGGCTGTGGTGGTATATGAGCTCCCCCAAAACCCAGGTGGGGGGGGTCTCCCACATGGAGGGGTGTGTCACCTCTACCCTAATTGTGGCTGTTTTGAGTCCCCCCCAACACCTAGGTGTGAGGGGTCTCCCGCCTATAGGGGTAAGTGCCCCCTACCTGGCTGCAGCAATATAGGAGGAGCTCCCCCAACACCCAGGTGGAAGAGGTCTTCCATGTGGAAGAGGGAGTCCTTCTACCCTGGCTGCTGAGCTATAGGAGCTCCCCTGAAACCCAGGTGGGAGTGGCTTTCCATGTAGAAGGGTGAGTCTCCACTCTCCTGGCTGCAGCCAAATATGGGGAGAAAGGGGATTAAGGGGAATGGGTGATTCAGGGAGAGGAGGGATCTTGGCCCAGATTAACTGCAGGGTTTCAGGATTGAGGAGGCCAAAGCCCCCAGGCAAGAGGCACTGCTACCTTTTCCCAAAGGAAGACTGTAGGGACAAACATCCCAATTCCATCCCATGGCTCTGGTGAGCATCCTCAAAAAGGAGCCCAGCAGGGACAAGGAAAAAAGGAGGGCTGAAGGAGGGCACAGCCTGAAGAAGAGTGTTTGTGGGGTGCAGGTCAGGACCACAGAAAGAAGCCCAGATTAGAAACCTAGAGGAGGGCCCAGGCTAGGAGAGAGCAGGGAAGGATAGGGCCAGGCATACAGGGACTGCCCTAGGGTTGTGAGGTGCACGGAAGCCAAGGGGAGTGGGGAATTGGCCCCAGCGAGGACCACAGTTCAAGCCCAGAAAAGCATGGAGCAAGAAGGACCCCCAGAGACTCAAGAGAGGAGCCAGTCCAGGGAATGGAGAGCCAAGGGCCTGAACTGGGGCAGGGGACTCAGGACAATAGACAGGGTTGGGAAGAGAAGGCAGGGGATCCAGCAGGAGGGAGGCAGGCTCGAGGCCCAGCGCCACTGCCAAGTGTCAAGATTCCAGGTGCTGCCCCAAGAGCCTAGGGAAGGCAAGTTGCCCAGGCAAGGGTCAGGGTTCTTTTTCCCATAAGGCACCCTGGCCCAGATGAAGATCAAGGGCCAGGGACCAGGCCAAAGGGCCTGGCAAGGGACAGGGGCCAGGAGGAATGTGATGTGAGGGTACAGTGGGGGGTCACGGTGGATGCAGAGAGAGGAAAGAGCCAGGACCCAAACAAGAAGCCCAGGAAAGGGACTGACCCCACCAAATGGTATTAGGGACCCAATGAGCAGAAGGCCCCTGTGAGGAAAAAGCAGTAGGGGAAGGAGAGTTAGGATTGGCACTAGGATGAGGAGACAGAGGGTAAGCAAAGCACAAAGAGGAGAGCGAGCTTATCAGCCAAATCAAGAGGCTCCCAGGTCAGATATGACAGGAAGAGACACCACAGAAAGCAACCTAACCCGAATAATGGATAAGGAGCTCAGGCTGGCAGCCAGGCCAGGGGACTGTAGGGCAAAGGATCAGGATGACGAAGGGCTGAGTTGCCTTAGGGGCAGCTTGCAAGGCTAGAGGGCAGGAGAGTAAAGGGAGGGGATTGCCCAGGGCAAGGTCATCACTAGGTCCAAGTCCACTGCCAGTTGTCACATTTGGGTGATAGAGAGGGCCCAGGCGTGGGGCAGGGCTGTGTTGCCCATAGGGATCATTTAGGGCCCAGAGGCCAGTCAATTCCACTCCTCTTCCCCAGGTGAGTAGATCCTCAGAGAGAGACCAGGACCAAAGAAAGGCAATGTAAGGGATACCTTTATCTGGGATTGGGGGGTATCAGTGAGGAGCCAGCAACCATTGGAGCAGACCAGGCTAGGGAGAAGCAGGAGGATAGCATGGTTTTGGCAATGACAAAATACCACAGTACAAGGGGAACCGAGGAGAGGAACAGGAGAGGGGTCAAACAAGGGGCCTGAAATCAAAGAACAGAGACAGGGTCCTCAAGAAGGGCGACTGGGTGCTCCAGCAAGGAGCCAGTCCCAAGAATGGGGAGCCAAGTGCCAGAACCCGGTCCTGGGTCCTATGAAAACAGACTGGGCTGGGGAGGGGAGAAAGGGGAGCAAGGGTAGTGTAAGGCACAGCGAGAGGAGGGCTCTGGACCCAGGTTGATGCTGGGTGTCAGGATCAAGGAGTAGGACCTGGGCAAAGAGAGTCCAAAGTCTCAGGCAAGAGGAACAGATACGTTTTCCCAAAGGGAGCCCACAGGGCCAAGCGCCCAGTTCCAGTCCCCTGGACCTGTTGAGCATCCTAGGAAAGGGATCTTGGAAAGGGGCCCAGCAGGGACAGGGACAACAGGAGGGATGAAGGAAAGTACAGCGTGAAAGGCCAGAGGAAGGGTGTTGATGGGATGCAGGCCAGGACTCCAGAAAAGAGCCCAGGCTAGTGACCAACAGGAAGGTCCAGGCCAGGAAAGGGCAGGGAAGGTGAAGCTGGGCAGGCTGGTGACAGTAGGGTTCTGAGGTTCAGGGAAGCCAAGGGGATTAGGGTACTGGCCCCAGAGAGGCCCGCAGTCCAAGCCCAGGGAAGCACAGAGCAAGAAGGACTCCCAGAGGCTCAAGTGAGGAGGCAGGCCAGGGAATGGAGAGCCAAAGGACAGGGCTTGGGCAGGGGGCTCAGGACAGTGGACAAGACTTGGAGGGATGGCAGGTGATCCGGCAGGGGGCAGGCAGGCTCCTGGCCCAGGGTGACTGCCAGGTGTCAGGATTCTGGGTGCAGGACCAAAGGACCAGAGAGAACAAGGAGCCCAGGCAAGGGGCCCAGGCAAGGGGCAGGACTCAGTTTCCCTAAGGCACCCTGGCTCAGATGAGAATCCAGGGACAGGGACCTGGCATAGGAGGCCTGGCAAATGAAGGCGGCCATGAGGAGGGCAATGAGAGGGCATTGTGGGGGGGGGTCTGGGGGGGTGCATGGTGGGGCAAGGTCCAGGACCCAAGCCCAGTGCCCAGGCAAAGGACTCACCTGACCAACCATGGATGAGGGATCCAAGGAGCAGGAGACCGGCAAGCACCAGGGGAAAGCCCGAGGGGAAGAGGAGGAAGGGCTGTGGAAGGATGAGGAGACAGAAAAGTTCTTCAGGCACCTAAGGGAGCATGCTGTCAATCCCAAGCAAGGGGCCTCCAGGTCAGATCCAACAGAAAGAGACTCCATGCTACACCAAGTGACATGAGGGACACTGTCAGGGGCTCATGTGAGCACCAGGCCCGGGGACTGAAGCACAAAGGGTCAGGATTAGGGAGTGCTGGGTTGGGGTAGGGAAAGCATGCAAGGCCAGAGGGCAGGGGAGGGAAGGGAGTGGATCTCTCAGGGCTAGGTTGGAGCAAGTCGCATGTTAACTGCCAAGCCTCAAGGTTCAGGCAGCAAAGTGGACTCAGGCAAGAGGCAGGGCTGTGTTTCCCACAGTGAGCCTAATGGTGCAGAGGCCAGCCAATTTGGCTCCTCTGCCCAGGTGTGTAGATCCTCAGAGAGGGATCTGGACAAAAGGAGGGTCAAAAGAGGGCACCGTGAGGGGATACCTGGCATTCGGAGTTTGTGGAGGTGGTCGGTTGGAAGCCTGAACCCATTTGAGGAGCCCAGGCTAGAGAGAAACAGGGAAAGCGAAGGGTTTCTGCAGTACTAGGATACCATAGCACCAATGGAACAGAGGGGAGGCACAGGATGGGATCTATAAAAAGAGGCCTGAAACCAAGGGAAGTTTAAGGGTCCTCAAGAAGGGCAGCCAGGGGCTCAGCAAGGATTCGTGCCCAGTAATGGAGAGCCAAGTGCTAGCACCTGGGATAGGGTGAATGAAAACTGATATGGATGGGGAGGGGAGGAAGGGGAGAAATCTGAGCAGGCGCAGCAGGAGGAAAGCTGAAGGCCCAGGTCCAATGCAGGGAGTCAGGATTGGGTAGCAGGGAACCGGCTGAGGGAGGCAAAACAGCCCAGACAAGGGGCAGGTCTACATTTTCCCATAGAGAGCCCACAGAGCCACAAGGCCAGGTCAAGTACCTGGCCTGGTGAGCATCCTGGGAAGGGGATCAGGAAAGTGGGTCTGGGAGAGACAGAAACAACAAGAGGGTCAAAGGAGGGCACAGGCTCAAAGGCTGCAGGATGGGTCTGGGTGGGGTGGGGGCCAGGACTCCAGCAAGGAGCTCAGACAAGAGACCTAGAGGAGGGCCAAGGCCAGGGGAGAGCAGGGAAGGGTGGGGCCAGTAAGGCGTGGCTGCACTAGGGTACTGCAGTACAGGGAAGCCAAGGGGAGGAGAGAAGTGGCCCCAGTGAGGGACCCTCAGACAAAGCCCAGAAAAGAAAGGAACAAGAAGGGCCATCAGAGGTTCAACAAGGAGCCAGGCAAGGGAATGGAGTGCCAAGGGCCAGGGCTTGGGTAGGGGGCTTGAACACAACTTGGGATGGAAGGCAGGGGTCCAGCAGGGGATAGTCAGGCTCCAGGCCCAGGGCCACAACCAGGTGTCAGGGTTCCTGGTGCAGGATCAAGCACCCAGACAGAGTAAGTGGCCCAGATGAGGGGGAGCACTCTGTTTCTCATAAGGCATCCTGGCCCAGATGAGAATCCATGGACAGGGTCCTGGCAAAAGAGGCCTGGCAATGGAAGGGGGCCAAAAGGAGGGCTATGGGTGGTCATGGTGGGTACATAGTGGGAGGAGACCCAGGACCATAGCCAGGTGCTCAGATAAGGTACCCACTCGACCAACCTATGACGAGGGACCCAAGGAACAGGAGACTCATGAATACCAGGGGAATTTGTGAGGGGTTGGGGAGGATGGGCTCCACGAGGACCATGATACAGAGGGAAGACCAAGGGGCACATAGGGGAGCACTCTGGCAGATCCAAGCAAGGGGGCCCAAGTTCTGACCCAACAGGAAGAGACTCCACACTATGTGAAGGGACATGAGGAAAGCAGTAAGGGGATCAAGGGAGCACACAAGCCTGGGGACAGAAGTGTCAAGGATCTGGGTTCAGAAGACTGGGATGGGGTAGAGGCAGCATTCAAGGCCAAAGGGCAAGGGAGGAAAGGGAGGGTATCTCTCAGGGCTGGGTTGAAGGAAGTCACATATTAACTGCCAGGCCTCAAGTTTCAGGCAGTGAAAAGGATGCAGACAAGGTCAGGGCAGTGTTTCCATAGGGAACATTCAGGGAGCAGAGGCCAGCCAATTCCACTTCTCTACCCCAGGTGAGTAGATCCTCAGAGAGGAACCTGGCCAAACAAGGGGCAAAAGAGGGCACCGTGAGGGGATACCTGGCATGTGGATGTTGGAGTTGGGGTCAGTGAACAGACAGGACCCATTTGAGGAGTCCAGGCTAGAAAGAAGCAGGGGTAGCATAGGGTCCAGGCAGTGCCAGAATACCACAACATGAGGGTATCAGAGGGAAGGCACAGGAGGGGGCTGGCAAAAGGGGCCTGAAACCAAGGTACAGGATCAGGGTCCTTGAAAAGTGTGGGCAGCGGCTCAAGCAAGGAGCTGGATTTAGTAATTGAGTGCCAAGTGCTAGCACCTGGGCCTGGATGAATGAAAAGAAATATGGTTGGGGATGGAGCAGGAGGGTAGAAAGTGGAATGGGTGACAAAGTGAGACAAGGCCCAGGTCCACTGCAGGGTGTTGGGAAAAGTATAAACGGCAGCCGTACCCCAGAGAAAAAAAAACCAACATGGTGCCTAAGGACCTCTTCTTCCTACCTTCTTTTCTGCAGTGGCACGAAAAGTTCCCGCCCGTGTGAACTCTCCCACCAGCGCCAATTTCAAATCTCGCTGGCGGGGAACCTTAGCTCCAATGAGAACTAATTCCTGGGCTCCAGAGCTGATATCTGGAAGAACTTGCCAATAAACGGGTTGCCTGCCATTTATCTAAGCCCTACCATCTCCCCCTTAGTTCTATATAAGCACACAGCTTTTTACAATAAAATTGGAATTCTCCCAGCGAAGTGTCTTTGTGTGGGGAATTCTTTCACAGGGTATCAGGGTCGGAAGCAGGTCCCTGGATGAGAGAGGACAAAGGGCCCAGGCAAGGGGCAGGGCTATGTTTTCCCAAAAGGAGCCCACAGGGCCAAGAGGCAAAGTCAAGTCACCAGGCCCTGCTGATCATCCTGAGAAGGGGATCAGGAAAGCAGGACTGGGAGAGACAGAAACGACAGGAGGGCCAAAGGAGGGCACAGCATGAAGGGCCACAGGATGGTGGGGGTGGGCGTAGGCCCAGGACTCCATCAAGGAGCCCAGGCAATGGACCTAGATGAGGGCCCAGGCCAGGGGAGAGCAGAGAAGGCCAGGGCCAGGAAGGCAGGGCTGAACTAGGGTACTGCACTACAGGGAAGCCAAGGGGAGCAGAATAGCAAAAAACAAGAAGGACCACCAGAGGCTCAAGCAAGGAGCCAGACGAGAGAACGGAGAGCCAAGGGCCAGGGTTTGGGCAGGGGGCTCAGGACAGTGGACAATATTTGGGAGGAAATGCACGGGATCCAGTAGAGGGCAATCTGGCTCCAGACCCAGGGCCACCTCCAGGTTTCAGGGTACCTGGTGTAGGACCAAGCTCCCAGAGAAAGCAAGGGGCCCAGGCAAGGGGTAGGGCATTGTTTCCCATAATGCGGCCTAGATCAGATGAGAATCCAGGTCCAGGGTCCTGTCAAAGGAGGCCAGGAAAGGGGGTGGGGCCAGAAGGAGGGCAATAAGAGGGCAAGGCGGGGGTCGTGGTGGGTACACTGAGGGGCGAAAGCCAGGACCTAAGCCAGGGGCCAGGCAAGTGACCCACCCGATCAATCGTGATGAGGGACCCAAGGAACAGGACATCCACTAGCAACAGAAAAAAGCACAACAGAAAGGACAGAAAGGGGATGCATGAGGACCAGGAGAAGCCAAGGGGCACCTAGTGGAGCCCAGTGAAGGGCCCAAGCAAGAGGCCCCCAGGTCAGACCCAACATGAAGAGACTCCATGCTATTCCAAGGCATGAGGAATGCAATCAGGGGCTCAGGCGAAGGCCCAGGCTCAGGGACTGGAGCGCAAAGGGTCAGGGTTAGGGAGGGCTGGGTTGTCATAGGGACAGCATTTCAGGCCAGAGGGCAGGGGAGGGAAGGGAGGGGATCTCTCAGGGCTGGGTTGGAGCATGTCCATGTTAACTGACAGGCCTCAAGGTTCAGGCAGTGATGGGGACTCAGGCGAGTGGCAGGGCTGTGTTTCCCATAGGGAGCATTCAGGGCACAGAGACCAGCCAATTCCACTCCTCTGCCCCAGGTGAGTAGACCCTCAGAGAGGGACCTGGACTAAAAAGGGGGCCAAAGAGGGTACTATGAGGGGATACCTGGTGTGCAGAAGTGGAGGTGGGTCGGGTTGCCAGGACCCATTAGAGCAGCATAGGCTAGGAAGAAGCAGGGGAAGTGGAGGGTCTGGGCAGTGCCAGGATACCACAGCATGAGGGTATCAGAGGGGAGGCACAGGAGGGGGCTGACAAAAGGGGCCTGAAACCAAGGGAAAGTGAAAGTTTCCTCGAGAAGGGTATCCAGGGGCTCAAGCTAGGAGCCAGGACCAGTAATGGAGAGCAGAGTGCTAGCACCTGGGCCTGTTTGATGAAAAGAATCATGGATAGGGAGGAGCAGGAGGGGAAAACAGGGAGCTGGTGGCATGGGGAAAAAGGGCTCAAGGTCCAGGTCCATTGCAGGGTGTCAGGGTTCAGGAGCAGGGCCCGGGCTGAAGGAGGTGAAAGTACCCAGGCAAGGGGCAGGGCTACCTTTTCCCAAAGGGAGCCCGCAGGACAAAGATATCAGGTCAAGTTCCCTGGCCCGGGCGAGCATCCTAGGAAGGAGATCAGGAAAGCCAGCGTGGCTGCCGCAGTCTGGCTGGGCACAAATCTCAAGCCACTGAAGCAGGAACAAACTTTATTTTTGAACTGCAAGAAAAAACCTCACACTCCTGGGGAAATCTCCCGAATGCCACGCGGCTGGTCCAGGAACCCGGCAGCAGGAAATATCTCCTCCGGAAAACCCTCCTCCTGCACTTCCCCAACCAATAGGAACTCTCGGGGAATCCCTGGAAATCCCCACGAGAGCTCAAAAGTAGTGTGAGAACTCAAAAGTAGTGGCAGAGGCGGATAATAATGCCTCGCCTGTCAATCAATACTGTTGGCAAAATGCCAGGGGCCATACAGACTCCGCTGGCTCTCAACATCTCCCCATTCTGTTTAATTAAACAACAAGCAATGTGGCTAGGGACCGTGCCTGTTAGGTTGTCCAATTCAACATATGGTCCTTACCCGTCATCAGATGAGCTGACCTCTAGGCATCAGCCTCCTGTCTTAGGTTGGTACCACTGCAATTGGATCATACCCGTCACTGACTACCGGTCCAGCATACAGCCATACTTGTGGATAGGCCTTTGCACCAGTGGGGGGGTGAGGTTCTTTGCCTCACCTCTGTTGGCCCCCAAATTTGGCCTTGGTGCCAGTGGGGGGGTGAGGTTCTTTGCCTCACCTCTTCTGGCCCCCAAATTTTAGACCATCACTAGTAGAATGCAAAATGCCATGACACTAAGCCAATTGACAGCTCCTTTGAAAAATTGTACCACCAGTGACACCATGAGCAAAAATACTCCAGCACTACCACAATTCGCTGCACCAACAGATAGTTCACAATGCATACAAGTGATACATAGTCCAGGCAAGTTCTGCAAGCGGTTCAAAGCAGAGTAATCTGTCAATATGTCCATTTCCTCCCAAAGTAAATCAACTCCTTGATTGATCATTACTTGTTGAGTTATTATTCATTGATGCATCAGTTTATATAGTTTGTTGTGATAAATATCGAGGAAGCTGTAGTTTGGTTTTATCTTTGTCTTCACCGGCACTGGGATGAAGATAGGAATTCTGGCAATGATGCTAAGAAAAAAATTATGTAACATTCCAACAGGCACTAAGAAAACAATTTTTTAAACAATTTACATTATCCTGAACAGAATTATTAAATATAATGAAAAGGAGAGGTGAAAGTAAACAAACAGATCTGTTAAACTCCTTATTTGTTTACATATTAAAACAATTTTCAACAGCTGTTTACCAATTTAAATTAAACCATTAAAATCACGTGAATAAAAAAAATCGTATCCATTTATTCATGAGCGCTCCTCATATATGATCTATGGACATACGCACATACAGACATACAACACAAAACAGAAGTGTGCACACACAACATACAACACATAAGACGATAGTAAAGGCCTTAGCTTTTTTTTTTTTTTTTAAAGAGAGAGTGGAGGGAGAGAGAGAGACAGAGAGAGAGAATGAATTTTTTAATATTTATTTTTTAGTTTTTTGGCAGGCACAACATCTTTGTTTGTATGTGGTGCTGAGGATCGAACCCGGGCCGCACGCATGCCAGGGGAGCACGCTACCGCTTGAGCCACATCCCCAGCCCGGCCTTGTAGCTTTACCTCGGTGAAATCTCCATCGCAATGTTTAAAAACTCCACAGTCAAAAAATAAAACTGATCAGAAAAACATTAACCTAGGTCTGTATGAACTCAAAAATAAAATAGAACTTTATGCTGTGGGAAAAGGCAATAATAAAATAAATATTGAAAACAACATCCTGGTTAATCACTGTCACAGATGTAAGAATAGCCAAACTGGAGCTCTGGATATCAGCTGTTATGCATTTGAGTCAAATCACTTTTTTTTTTTTTCCCGTCCGTAGAATTTGCTTTGGTTAGTTTCTCTGGAATCCAAATCAGCTGTTGTTCTCCCTGTGGAAACACACAAACAGAACCCCGACTCGAGACAATCACTGGGTAAGGACCTCAGTTAATCTCTCTGGAATCCAAATCGGCTGCTGTTCTCCCTGTGGAAACACACAAACAGAACCCCTATTCCAGACAATCACTGGGTCAGGACCTTTCCATTGTCCTGTTAGAATATCCTTCCAAAGTACCTTAGGCTTATGTACATTTTTTGGACACATATGCCTTTCCACAGCACTAAGCCCTGATGAATCCAAATTTAAAAAGTTTAGAGTAAAGAGGGTTATTTTAAGTTTATCTTTGGGGGATATATACCGCTTTCCAATTCCCTCTTTTTGCTTTAATAAGTACATTTTAATAGTTTGATGAGCTCTTTCAACTATGACTGGTCCCTGTGGATTGTATGGGATTCCTGTTATATGAGTAATGCCAAATGATGAGCAAAATTGTTTAAAAGAGGTAGAAGTATAACCAGGACCATTATCTGTTTTTAACTGTTTTGGAACGCCCACAGTGGCAAAATTTTGTAAGCAATGAGCTATAACATCTTTAGTTTTTTCTCTGGCATGAAGGGAGCCCATCAAAAATCCGGAAGAAGTATCAACTGTAACATGCAAATATTTTAATTTTCCAAATTCTGGCAAGTGTATGACATCCATCTGCCAAATATGGTTAGGTATCAGTCCTCTTGGATTGACTCCAAGATTAACTTGTGGTAAAAAGGTCACACAATTTTGACATTGTTTTATTATTTGTCTAGCTTGTTCCTTAGTTATTTTAAAACGCTTTTGTAAAGTATTAGCATTGATATGGAGCCTTTTATGACATTTTGTAGCTTCTTCTAGTGTAGAGAAAATATGTATGTCATGTGTAGTTTTATCTGCTAAATCGTTGCCCAAACTAAGGGCTCCAGGCAATCCTGTATGTGCTCTGATATGTCCTATAAAGAATGGATCTTTTCTGTCCCAGATTAGACTTTGTATAGTGGAAAACAAAGAGAAAACAGTAGAGGAAGGGGAAATCCTACCAGCATCTTCAAGGGATAATATACCATTAACTATATACTGACTATCAGAAAATAAATTAAATACAGAATCTTTAAACATCACAAAAGCTTGTAAAACCGCATTAAGCTCTACCTTTTGAGCTGATTGTTTGGGCACTAAAAATGTAAAAGTTTGATCAAGAGTAACTACTGCTGCTGTACCATTATTTGACCCATCAGTGAATGCATTTGGAGCATTCATGATAGGTGTTTTTCTGGTCATTTTTGGAAAAACTACAGGATGCAAAGACCAAAAAGACAACAAAGGATTACATGGTAAGTGATTATCAAATGAAACATTAGATTTACACATGATTATTGCCAAGTATTTAACTCATTAGCTAACTCATCAATTTGATCCATAGTATATGGAGTAATAATTTTATTGGGAGAAATTCCAAATAATCCCTTAGCTGCTTTTATTCCTTTGAGTATTAATTGTCCTACAGCCTCAGGATACCTAGTAAGAATAGTGGTAGGAGAATAAGATAAATGTATCCACAATAATGGACCTTTTTGCCAAAATACTCCTGTAGGAGTATTTTTTGTTGGTATTACTATAAATAATAAAGGCAAAGTTATATCAATTCTATCCAAATGCATATTTTCCATATATGTTTCAATAATTTTTAATGCCTTTCTTGCTTCAGGCGTTAACACACGGGGTGAATTTGGATCTGATGGACCTTTTAGAATATCAAATAAAGGTCCCAACTCTTCTGTTGGTATGCCTACATAAGGCCTTATCCAATTTATGTCTCCTAATAACTTTTGAAAGTCGTTAAGTGATTTGAGTTGATCTACTCGTATTTGAATTTTTGGTGGACGGACCATGGTTGAGGATAATAGAACTCCTAAATAATTAATTGGAAAATTTAATTGTACTTTATCTATTGCTATCTCTAGATTATAATTTTTTTATAAATTTGTAAGTGTGGCATAACATTCTAGCAATGTGTTTTTATCTTTGTGTGCTAACAATACATCATCCATATAGTGAAATATTTGTAGTCCAGGATTTTGATTTCTAAGGGGCTGGATTGCTTTGTTAACATAAATTTGACACATAGTTGGGCTGTTAGCTATCCCTTGTGGGAGTATTTTCCATTCATATCTCTGATCAGGATCTTCATGATTCAGTGCAGGGATAGTAAATGCAAAACGTGGACTATCCTCAGGATGAATTAGAATTGAAAAAAAACAATCTTTAATATCTATAGCTAAAACGTACCAGGTTTTTGGCAAAGCAGACAATTGAGGAATCCCTGATTGAGCAGGTCCCATAATAACCATCTCATTATTAATGGCTCTTAAATCTTGCAGTAATCTCCATTTACCAGATTTCTTTTTAATAACAAAAATGGGAGTATTATAGGGAGATACGGAAGGTTGTATATGTCCCTCCGCTAATTGCTGTTTGACCAGGTCATGGGCTGCTTGTATCTTTTCTTTAGTCAGGGGTCACTGAGGAACCCATACTGGTCTTTCTGATTTCCAAGTAATTTTTATTGCCTCAGTGACCCCTTCTGAAAACCCAGTCGATGTCTATTTATTCCTTGATCTATTTGAATTGGTGCTGCTATACCTTGTTCTCCTAATCTTTTTTCTTTCCTGAAACCTTGTTTAGCCCTAATAGTGGGCTCATTTGGATTGATGTTATTTGTTAATGCAAAACCTAATAGATCTAGGACATCTCATCCCCATAAATTTATAGGAAGATGATCCAATATATATGGCTTTATAGTTCCTTCACATCCTTCAGGATCCTTCCAATCTAATACCATTGCACTTCTATGGGGATTCGTTGCCACTCCTAGGCCTCGAAGCGTTTAAGTGGCTTGTTGTAATGCCCAATGTTTTGGCCATTCTTGACGAGGTATGATGCTAAGGTCTGCACCTGTATCCAGTAGCCCATTAAATTCATGTCCTTGAATATTTAGTTTTAGCATTGGGCGAGAATCTAAATTTAAAGACAGCATAGCCCAATCTACACCTGTGGAGCCTAATCCCCTCGAACCTCTTTCTTTACTACTACTGGAAAATTTATCATGTAGGCTGGGTATTATTAATAACTGTGCTATTCTATCTCCTGGTGAAATTACTGATATACCCTTTGGACAACTAGCTATAATTTTTATTTCACCTTCATAATCGGGATCAATTACCCCGGGACTTATCATAAGTCTTTTTAGAGTAGAAGAACTGCGTCCTAACAATAAGCCTACTGTTCTTTGGGGAAGAGGTCCTTTTACTCCTATGGGAATGATTTGAACTCCCATCTCTGGAGTTAGTACTGCTCTGGCGGAGGCGCAGATGTCCAACCCTGTGCTCCCTCTGGTTCGTCTGATAAGAGATCTGATGGATAATGTGTCCTGGGTACTACCCTGATGCTGTTGCTGGGTTCCTCCATGGTGTTTCTGGGTTCCTCCAGTGCCCCGTACATTTGTGGTCGTGGGCCCCGGAGCATTGGGGCCCCCTGTCCGTTTTTTGGCAATGGAGCTTGATGCCTTTCTCCACAATATTGTGGGTAAACACCTGGTCCTTGTCCATTTTTTGATAACGGAGTACCCTCTATGGTGGTTTGAGAACGGCATTCATTAGCCCAATGTCTCCCTCTACGGCATCGTGGGCAAATACCTGGTATTCTATTCCTTTGATACCTATCTTTGTTAAACCCTCCTCTTATGAGGCAACTCCTTTTAAAATGTCCTGTTTGTTCACAATTGTAGCATGTTTTTGGCCTAGCATCTAAAGCCTGTTGTACTGCTGCCAAGACTTGTCCTTGTTCATTAATGTCTCTACATCATTTAATATATGTGTTTAAATCTTCATGTCTCCATGGTCTAATGACCTCTCTGCAGCAACAATTTTCTTGGTCATAAGCCAGTTGTTTTATAAATGGCATTGCTTGTTCTATATCCCCCAAAATTCTAGAAGCTGCTTGAATAAGCCTATCTACAAATTCAGCGTAAGGTTCATTAGTTCCTTGTATTACCTTAGATAACTGTCCTTGTAAATCTCCATGCCCCTGTAGAGTTTTCCATGCCCTAACCGCATCTACAGCAATTTGTGCGTATACACCAGGATCATATTCAATTTGTTGCCGTTGACCCTCATAAGGTCCTTTTCCTAACAACATATCTAGATTTCTTTGAGGGTAACTGGCTGCTGCATTGCGCCTAGCTGTCTCCCTGCAAAATTACTCATTGTCAACCTTCCATAACAAACATGGTCCTCCATTTAGCACAGATTTACACATACTAGCCCAATCTGCTGGCGTCATGTCCAAGTTGGTAATGGATTCGATCATGCTCACCATGAAGGGTGCTTGAGGACCATAGGTTGTTACAGCCTCCTTTAACTGCTTCACTGTTTTGAAATCTAAAGCACAGTGAATTTGCTGCCCTCCTGCCTGCTCAAGTACAGGGCATGCTAATCTTTGAGGTCCTGTCTCAGGATCCCACCTATCAGCTACCGGGGTTGAGGGCCACTCAGCTATCTCCATAGGTGGAGCTGTTGGTTGAATTATGCCCTCTGGTGTTAGAACAGTGTTAGTAGCAGCCTCCTGTTGTAGCTTTTTCCCTAATAGCTGTTTCTCCTCTAAGCTTTCTTCCTTTAAATTTTCTTCCTCTGTCTGACTAGCTCGAGAGACCTTCTCTTTTGCTTGATCTAAAAATGTCTTTCTCCATGGTCTGAACCTCTAACAATTTACTTAACACTTTTCCAGTTTGTTTTTTACTAATTTCTAATCTGTTAAAAAGATAACGCAACCCAATAAGATAACACAAAACAAAACCGAAACAGAATGAAGCAAAAACGGAACAAAAAATCATTGTATCAATTTTCCTATTTTCTTGACATGTGCATTTGTGGTCTATTTCTATCTTTTCCTCAGGGGCAAACAACTTCAAACCTTGAGCCAACCATTTTTCCCAGTCTGCCTGAGAAAATTCTAGGGATAGGCAGCTTGAAACAAACACAAAACAAATCAAAACAAGAACACATTGTTTTTTAAAATGGTCACCCATTCTCTCGCCTTCCCTTAGGGGCAAGCAATTTCACTTACCCCGAAGCTTCAGACGTTCCCCGCACGGGCCGCCAATTACCGCAGTCTGGCTGGGCACAAATCTCGAGCCACTGAAGCAGGAACAAACTTTATTTTTGAACTGCAAGAAAAAACCTTACACACGCTCCTGGGGAAATCTCCCGAATGCCACGCGGCTGGTCCAGGAACCCAGCAGCAGGAAATATCTCCTCCAGAAAACCCTCCTCCTGGACTTCCCCAACCAATGGGAACTCTTGGGGAATCCCTGGAAATCCCCACAAGAGCTCGAAAGTAGTGCAAGAACTCAAAAGTAGCGGCAGAGGCGGATAGTAATGCCTCGCCTGTCAATCAATACTGTTGGCAAAATGCCAGGGGCCATACAGACTCCGCTGGCTCTCAACACGTGGCAGAGACATAAACTACAGGAGGACCAAAGTAGGGCACATCTTGAAGGGCCGCAGGACAGATGTGGGTGGCGTGGGGGCCAGGACCCCAGCAAGGAGCCCAGGCAAGGGACCTAGAGGAGGGCCCAGACTATGGGAGAGAGGGAAGTCCAGGGCCAGGGTGGCAAGGCTGCATTAGGGTACTGGAGTACAGGGAAACCAAGGGGAGCAGGGAAGCAGCCCCAGTGAGGGGCCTTCAAACAATGCCCAGAAAAGAAGTGAGCATGAAGGGCCATCAGAGGCTCAGGAGAGGAGCCAGGACAGAGAACAGAGAGCCAAGGGCCAGGGCTTGGGCAGGGGGCTCAGGACAGTGAAAAGATATGGGAGGAAATGTAGGGGATCCAGCAGGGGGCAGTCAGGCTCCAGGCCCAGGGCCACCTCCAGGTTTCAGGGTTCTTGGTGCAGAACCAAGCACCCAGAGAGAACAAGGGGCCCATGTGAGGGGCAGGGCACTGTTTCCCACAAGGTGCCCTGGATCAAATGAGAATCCAGGGCCAGGGTCCTGAAAAAGGACTCTAGGAAAATAAAAGGTGAGGGGGGAGAAGGAGGGGAATGGGAGGCCAAGGCAGGGGGTCAAGGTGGGTGCGCATAGGGGCGAGTTCCAGGACCCAAGTCAGGTGCCCAGTCAAGTGACCCACAAAATCAATAATATTGGGGGACCTAAGGATCAGGAACTTGCAAGCTCCAGAAAAAAACCCAAGGGGAAGGGGAGGTAGGGTCTGCGTGAGGACCGGGAGAAGCCAAGGGGCAGCTAGGGGAGCCCACTGACAGGCCCAAGCAAGGGGCCCCCAGGTCAGACCTAACACAACAGACTCTTTTCTATGCCAAGGGCCATGAGGAACAAGGTCAGGGGTTCAGGCGAATGCCCATGCCCAGGGACTGGAGCACAAAGGGTCAGGGTTAGGGAGGGCTCAGTTGTGGTAGGGGCAGCATGCAAGGCCAGAGGGCAGGGGAGGGAAGGGAGGGGATCGCTCAGGGCTGGGTTGGAGCAAGTCCATGTTAACTGCCAGGCCTCAAGGTTCAGGCAGTGAAGGGGACTCAAGCGAATGGCAGGTGTTTCCCATAGGGAACACTCAGGGTGCAGAGGCCAGCCAATTCCACTCCTCTGCCCCAGGTGAGTAAATCCTCAGAGAGGGATCTGGAAAAAGGAGTGGCCAAAGAGGGTACTGTGAGGGGATACCTGGTGTACAGAAGTGGGAGGTGACCCGGCTGCCAGGACACATTTGAGCAGCATAGGCTAGGGAGAAGCAGGGCGAGCAGAGGGTCAGGACAGTACCAGGATACCACAGCATGAGGGGATCAGAGGGGAGGCTCAAAAGGGGGCCAACAAAAGGGGCCTGAAACCAAGGGACAGGGAAAAGGTCCTTGAGAAAGGTAGCCAGAGTCTCAAGCAAGGAGCCGGCCCAGTAATGGAGAGTTAAGTGCTAGCACATGGGCCTGGGTGAATGAAAAGGAACATGGAGGAGGAGTAGAGGGAGGGGAGACAGTGAAATGGGTGGCACAGGGACAGAAGGTCTCAAGGCCCAGGTCCACTGCAGGGTGTCAGGGTTCGGGAGCAGGGCCCGGGCTGAGGGAGGACAAAGGGCCCAGGTAAGGTGCAGGGCTATGTTTTCCCAAAGGGAGACCCCAGGGCCAAGAGACCGGGTCAGGTCACCTGGCCCAGGTGAGCATCCTGGGAAGAGAATCAGGAAAACGGGCATGGCAGAGACAGAAAGGACAGGAGGGCCAAAGAAGTGCACAGACTGAAGGGCCGCAGGATGGGTGTGTGTGGGGTGGAGGCTCGGGACCCCAGAAAGGGGCCCAGGCCAGTGGAGAGCAGAGAATGCTAGGCCGGGGAGGCAGAGCTTCACAGGGTACTGTAGTTCAGGGAAGCCAAGGGTAGCAGGAAGCAGGCCCAGTGAGGGGCCCTCTGACAATGTCCAGAAAAGCAGTGAGCAAGAAGGGCCACTAGAAGTTCAAGTGAGGAACCAGGCCGGGGAACAGAGAGCTAAGGGCCAGGGCTTGGGTAGAGGGTTCAGGACAGTCAACAAGATTTGGGAAGGATGGTGGGGTATCCATCAGGGGCAGTCAGGTTCCAGGGCCAGGGCCACCTCCAGATTTCAGAGTTCTTGGTGCAGGACCAAGCACCCAGGGAGATCAAGGGGCCCACGCGAGGGGTAGGGCATTGTTTCCCATGAGATGCCCTGGATCAGAGGAGAATCCAGGGTCAGGGTCTTGACAAAGGAGGCCAGGAAAAGAAAGGGTGCCAGAAGGAGGGTAATGAGAGGGCACGGCAGGGGTCATGGTGGGTGCACATAGGGGCAAGAGCCAGGACCCAGCCAGACACCCAGGCAAGGGACCCTCCTGATTCATGGTGATGGAAGATGCAAGGAGCAGGAGACCCATGAGTGCCAGATAAAGCTCAAAGAGAAGGGGAATAAGGGACTGTGTGAGAACCAGGAGAAACCAAGGGGCACTTAGAAGAGCCTACTGACTGGATCAAGCAAGGGGACCCCAAGTCAGACCCAACACAAAGGAACTCCTTGCTCCTCTTGGCCGAGAGCCAAGAGGAATGCAGTCAGGGGCTCAGCGAACACTCAGTCCCAGGGACTGGTGGGTAAAGGGTCAGGGTTAGGGAGGGTTGGGTTGCAGTAGGGGCAGCATGCAAGGCCAGAGGGCAAGGAATTGAAGGGAGGAAATCGCTCAGGGCTGGGTTGGAGCAAGACCCATGTTAACTATCAGGCCTCAAGGTTCAGAGAGTGAAGAGGACTCAAGTGAGTGGCAGGGCTGTGTTTCCCATAGGGAGCATTCATGGCGCAGAGGCCAGCCAATTCTGCACCTCGGCCCCAGGTGAGTAGATCATCAGAAAGGGACCTAGATTAAAGGAGGGGATACCTGGTGTACTGAAGTGGGGGGGGGGTTGGGCTGCCAGGACCCATTACAGCAGCATAGGG
Organism: Callospermophilus lateralis; assembly: GCF_048772815.1. Lineage (NCBI taxonomy): Eukaryota > Metazoa > Chordata > Mammalia > Rodentia > Sciuridae > Callospermophilus > Callospermophilus lateralis. Next base: position 132,943,936 of record NC_135310.1, on the reverse strand, counting down.
TAGGGATAAGCAGGGAGAGTGTAGGGTCCGGGCAGTGTCGGGATACCATAGCATGAGGGGATCAGAGGGGAGGCGCAGGAGGGGGCCAGCAAAAGGGTCCTTGAGAAGGGTAGCCAGGCCTCAAGCAAGGAGCCAACCCAGTAATGGAGAGGCAAGTGCTAGCACCTAGGCCTGGGTGAATGAAAAGGACCATGAAGGGGGATCAGTGGAAGGGGATACAGTGGAGTGGGTGGCACAGGGGGAGAAGTTCTCAAGGCCCAGGTCCACTGCAGGGTGTCAGAGGTCTGGAACAGAGCCCAGGCTGAGGGAGGCCAAAGGGCCCAGGCAAGGGGCAGGGCTATATTTTCCCAAAGGGAACACCCAGGGCCAAGAGGCCAGGCCAGGTCACCTGGCCCAGGTGAGCATCCTAGGAAGGGGATCAGGAAAGCGGGTGTGGCAGAGACAGAAAGGACAGAAGGGCCTAAGAAGGGCACAGCCTGAAGGGCCGCAGGATGGGTGTGGGTGGTGTGGGGGCCAGGACCCCAGCAAGAGGCCCAGGCAAGGGACTTAGAGGAGGGTCCAGCCCAGGGGAGAGCAGGGAATGCCTGGAAGGTGGGGCTGCACAGGGTACTGCAGTACAGGGAAGCCAAGAGAAGTAGGGAAGCAGCCCCAGTGAGGGGCCCTCAGACAATGCCCAGAAAAGCAGAGAGCAAGAAGTGACACAAGAGGCTCAAGCGAGGAGCCAGATCAGGGAACTGAGAGCCAAGGGCCAGGGCTTGGGCACGGTGTTCAAGACAGTGGACAAGATTTGGGAGGGAAGGCAGGGTATCCAGCAGGGGGCAGTCAGGCTCCAGGCCCAGGGCCACCTCCAAGTGTCATGGTTCCTGGTGGAGGACCAAGCACCCAGGGAGAGCAAGGAGCCCAGGCGAGGGACAGAGCTCTTTTTCCCATAAGGTGCCCTGGCTCAGATTTGAATCCAGGGCCAGGGACCTGGCAAAGGAGGCCAGACATGGGAAGGGGGCCTGGAGGAGGGCAAAGGGAGGGCACATCTGGGGGGTCATCATGGGTGCACTGTAGGGCGAGAGCCATGATCCAAGACAAGCCCCAGGCAAAAGACCCACCCAAGCGATTGTGATGAGCAGGAGACCTGAAAGCACCAGGAAAAAGTGTGAGGAGAAGGGAGGTAGGGGCCAAGAGGACCAGGAGACAGAGACAAGTGCAAGGGGCACCTAGGTGAGTCCCCTGAGGGGCCCAAGTAAGGGTCCCCAGGTCAGACCCAACATGAAGAGACTCCATGCTATGCCAAGGTGTTAGGTGCAGGACAGGCTGAATAAGTTGTCTGCAGGGCATGCCAAACAAAGTTAACTGCAGGGTGACCTGGCCACTCAAACCCTCTATCTGATTCTTTATCACCTGTTTGCTTCAAGCCCAAACACCCAAGCCCTGGCTCAAGGCTGAACACTCTGTCCCCCTGCTCAAGGCTGAACACTCAACCTGCTACTAAAGGCTGAACACTTAACCCCCTTTGTGCCAACAAGGCAGGCTATAAAAGCCTTTCCCTGCCCCACCCCCTTCTCTTTCTCTCTTTTCTCCTCTGTAACATTGCTGCAATAAAGATCTCTTGGTCACTCCAAGTGTTGTGGTCACTTTCCTTTCACGAGGGACATGAGGAACTCAGTCAGGGGCTCAGGCGAGGATTAGGGAGGGCTGGGTTGGCAGCATTCAAGGCCAGAGGGCATGGGAGGGAAGGGAGGAGATCGCTCAGGGATGGGTTGGAGCAAGTCCCATGTTAACTGCCAGGCCTCAAAGGTACAGGCAGTGAAGGAAACTCAGACAGGGCTGTTTCCCATAGGGAGTATTCAGGGTGCAGAGACCAGGGAAATTCGCTCCTCTGCCCCAGGTGAGTAGATCCTCAGAGAGGGACCTGGACCAATGAGGTGAAGAAGAGGGTACTGTGAAGGGATACCTGGTGTCCACAGGTTGGGGGTTGTCAGTGGGCTACAGGACCCATTTGAGGAGCCTTAGCTAGAGCAAAGCAGGGGTAATGGAGGGTCTGGGCAGTGCCAGGATACCACAGTATGAGGGGAAAAGAGGGAAGGCACAGGAGGAGGCTGGCAAAAAGGGCCTAAAACCAAGGGACAGGGACAGGGTCCTCGATAAGGGCAGTCAGGGGCTCAAGCAAGGGGCCAGGCCCAGTAATGGAGAGCCAAGTGCTAGCTACTTGGCCTGGGTGAATGAAAAGAAACATTGATAGGGAGGGGCAGGAGAGGAGAAAGGGGAGTGACTGGCACAGGGGAAGGAGGGCTCAAGGCCTAGGTCCATTACAGGGTGTCAGGGTTCAGGAGTAGGGCCTGGACTGAGGGAGGCAAAATTGCCCAGGCAAGGGGCAGTGCTACATTTTCCCAAAGGTCATGTCCTCTGTCCCAGATGAGCATCCTGGGAAGGGGATCAGAAAAGTGGGCTTGGCAGAAACAGAAAAGACAGGAGGGCCAAAAGAAGGCAGAGCCTGAAGGGCCACAGGACAGGTGTGGGTGGGGCGAGGGCCAGGACCCCAGCAAGGAGCCCAGGAAAGGGACTTAGAGGAGGGCCCAAGCCAGGGGAGATCAGGGAACATCAGGCCGGGAACGCAGGCCTGCACCAGGGGACTGTATGTAGTACAGGGAAGCCAAGAGGAGCAGGGAAGTGGCCCCAGCGAGAGGCCCTCAGACAATGCCCAGAAAAGCAGTGAGCGAGAAGGGCCACCAGAGGCTCAGGCGAGGAGCCAGGTCAGGGAACAGAGAGCCAAGGGCCAGGGCTTAGGCAGGGGGCTCAGGACTGTGGACAAGATTTGGGAAGGAAGGCTGGGGATCCAGAAGGGCGCAGAAAGGTTCCAGGCCCAGGGCCACCTTCAGGTTTCAGGGTTTCTGGTGATGGACCAAGCACCCAGGGAGAGCATTAGGCCCAGGTGAGGAGCAGGGCATTGTTTCCCATAAGGAGCCCTGGATCAGATGAAAATCTACGGCCAGGGTCCTGGCAAAGGAGGCCAGGAAAAGGAAGGGGTCCAGAAGTAGGGTGATGGGAGGGCATGGCAGGGGTTCTGGTAGGTGTACATAGGGGCAATTCCCAGGACCCAAGCTAGGAGCCCAGGCAAGGGACCACCCGATCATTGGTGATGGGGGACCCAAGGAGCAGGAGACCTGGGAGCGCCAGAGAAAAGCACTAGGGGAAGGGGAGGAAGGGGCGGCGTGAAGACCAGGAGAAGCCAAGGGGCATAATGGGGAGCCCGCTTGGCAGGCCGAAGCAAGGGGCCACAAAGAGACTCCTTGCTATACTAAGGACCATGAGGAACATGGTCAAGGGCTCAGGCAAACATCCAGGCCCAGGGACTGGAGCACAAAGGGTCAGGATTAGGGTGTGCTGGGTTGCGGTAGGGGCAGCATGCAAGGCCAGAGGGCAGGGGAGGGAAGGGAGGGGATCACTCAGGGCTGGGTTGCAGCAATCCATGTTAACTGCCAGGCCTGAAGATTCAGGCAGTGAAGTGGACTCAGGTGAGTGGCAGGGCTGTGTTTCCCATAGGGAGCATTCAGGACGCAGAGGGGAGCCAATTCTGTTCCTCTACCCCAGGTGAGTAGATCCTCAAAGAGGAACCTGGACCAAAGGAGGAGCCAAAGAGGGTACTGTGAGGGGATACATGGTGTATCCAAAGTTGGGGGGGGGTCTAGCTGCCAGGACCCATTCATGCAACATAGGCTAGGAAAAGCAGGGGGAGCAAAGGGTCCGGGAAGTGCCAGGATACCAGAGCATGAGGGAATCAGAGAGGAAGCACAGGAGGGGGCTGGTAAAAGAGGCCTGTAACCAAGGGACAGGGACTGGGTCCTCAAGAAGGGCAACCAGGGGCTCAAGAAAGGAGCCTGGCCCAGTAATGGAGAGCCAAGGGCTAGCACCTGGGCCTGGGTGAATAAAAAAGGGCATGGTTGTCTGTGGGAGCTCTTATACCTCTGCAGCCTGGGCAGAGTGGACTGGCTCCTCCAGGTGAGAGACCCCTCCCCCATTGGTGTCCAGGATAGCTTGTATTCTGCCTCAGCCCATGTAGAGGGGACTCACCCCTACAGTCATGAGGTCCCTTCCATCTGGGTGCCCAGTGGGGGATGGGCTCCTACAGCTGCAGCCAGGGTAGCAGGGACTCGCTTCTCCAGGTGGGATACCCCTTTCACCAGGGTGTCAGGGTGAACTCATATCTAGGCACAGCCAGAGTAGCAGGGACTCAGCGCTCCATGCAAGAGACCCCTCACACCTGAGTTTGTATGAGGGGTTCCTATGGAGCTGCAGCCAGGGTAACAGGGACTCACCCCTAAATACGGGAGAGCTCTTTCACCTGGGTGTCTGGGGGAACTCGTATACCTTCACAGGCAGGGTAGAGAGGACTCGCCCCTCCAGCAGGAGATGCCTCCCAACTGGGTGTCCAGGGAGCTAGTACACCGCCCCAACCAGGGTAGAGGAGATTCACGCCTCCAGGCTGGATACCCCTCCCACCTGAGTGTTGTGGGGATCTTTTATACCGCTGTAGCCAGGTTAGAGGATACTTGCCTCTCCAGGCGAAGACCCCTCCAACCTGGGTGTCGAGGAGAGCTCATATATCACTGCAGCCAGGGTAGAGGGCACTCGCCCCGCCAGGCTGGATACCCCTCCCATCTGGGTGTTTGGGGGGGGGGCTCTTGTACCACTGAGTCAGGGTAGCAGGGTTTTGCCCCTCCCGGTGAGAGACCCTCCCACCTGGGTGTCATAGGAATACCACTATAGCCAGGTTAGAGGGGATTCGAACCTCCAGTCAGGAAACCTCTCCAATGTGGGTGACTGGAGGAGCTCCTATGCCTCCCAGCCAGGGTAGAGGGGACTCGCTCCTCCAGTTGGGAGATGCCTCCCACGTGAGTGTCCTGGGAGCTCTTATATGGCACCAGCCAAAGTAGAGGGACTCCCTGCTCCAGGCAGGAGAACCCACCCAACTGGGTGTCTGGGGAAGCTTGTGTACCTGCACTTCCAGGGTAGAGGGGATTTACTGTTCTAGGTAGGAGACCCTTCCTACCAGGGTGTCAGGGGGAACTCTTATCCTGCAGGGTGTGGGGGGGGGCTCTTATACTGCAGCAGCCAGGGTAGAGGGGACTCGCCCCTGTATATTGGAGACCCCTCCCATGGGGTTATGGTAGGGGGCTCCTATACCGCCATATCCAGGGTAAAGTGGATTCACCCCCTCCTTGCAAGAGACCCCTACCATCTGGGTGTCTGGGGGAGCTCCTACACCACTGCAGCCAGTGTAGAAGGGATTTGCCCCTCTAGGCAGCAGACCCCTCGCACCTTGATGTCTGGGGGAGCTCCTATACAGCGACAGCCAGGGGAGAGCCCACTCGCCCCTGCAGGATTAAGACCCGTCCCACCTGGATGTCAGGGGAAACTCATATACTGCTGCAGCCAGGGTAGAGTGAACATGCTCCTCCAGGCGAGAGACCTCTCCCATCTTGGTGCCAGGGTGAACTTGTATTCTGCCTTAGCCAGGTTAGAGAGGACCCACCCCGCCCACCTGGGTGTTGGGGGGGGGGGGGCAGGTATATAGCTGCAGCCAGGATAGCTGGGACTCGCCCCTCCAGGCAGGAGTCCCCTTTCACATGGTTGTCAGGGGGAGCTCTTATCCCGCTGCAGCCATTTTAGAGGGGACTCTCCCCTCAAGAAAAGAGACCACTCCCCCCTGGGTATGGGGTGGAGCTCGTTTATCTCAAGAGCCAGGGTGGAGGTGACTTGCCCCTTCCAGCTGGAGACACCTCCCATCTTGGCATGGGGTGGGGGGAGCTCCTATACCACAGCAGCCAGAATAGAGGGGAATTGCCCCTCCAAGCAGGAGACCACTCCCACCTGGGTCTCTGGGAAATCTGGCAAACCCCTGCAGCCAAGGTAGGGGGAAGTCACACTTCTAGGCGAGAGACCCCTCCAACCTGTGTGTCAGGTGGAGCTCCTTAACCGCTGCAGCCAGGGTAGAGGAGCCTTGCCCCTCCAGGCAGAAGACCCCTTCTACCTGGGTGTCAGGTGGAGCTCATATACCCCGACGGCTAGGGTAAAGACAACTCACAACTCCAGGCGAGAGACACCTCTCACCTGGGAATGGGGGTAATTCCTATACCACCTTAGCCAGGGTAGAGAGTATATGCCCCTTCAGGTGGGAGAGCCCTCCCATCTTGGTATGTAGGGGAAATCTTGTATACCATACCAGCCAGAATAGAGGCTTTTAATCAGGAGACCCCTCCCACCTGGGTGTCTAGGAGAGCTGGTCAACCCCTGAAGGCCAGGTAGAGGGAAGTAACCCTTCTAAGTGGGAGACCACTCCCACCTTGGTGTCAGGGGAAGCTCCTTAACCACTGCAGCCAGGGTAGAGTGGACTCGCCCCTCCAGGTGGAAGACCCCCCCACACACATACACACACCTAGGTGTCAGGTAGAGCTCATATAGACCAGCAGCCAGGGTAGAGGCAACTCGCACCTGCAGGCGAGAAACACCTTCCACCTGGGATAGGGAGTAAATCCTATAAAGCCTTAGCCAGGGTAGAGAGGACTCGCCCCTCCAGGTGGAATTCCCTTCTCACCTGGGTATCAGGTGGAACTTATAAACAGCAGCATCCAGGGTAGAGGCAACTCGCATCTCCAGGTGAGAGATACCTCCCACCTGGGAATGGGTTTAACTCCTATAGGGCCTTAGCAAGGGTAGAGGGGACTCGCCCCTCCAGGCAGAAGACTTCTCTCACAGGGGTATCTGGTGATGGGGGTGGGGGGGAGTTGGTATACAGATGCAGCTGGGGTAGCAGTGACTCGTCCCTCCAGGCAGGAGACTCTTCCCTTCTGGGGGTATGAGGGGGCTCTTAAACCCCCGCAACCAGGGTTGAGGCAACTCGCCCCTTCAGGCAGAAGACACTCCCACCTGTGTGTGTGGGGAAGTTCCTATACTTCCACAGCCAGCGAAGAGGGAACACACCCTACAGGCGGAAGACCCCTCCCACCTGGGTGTATTGTGACCTCTTATATGGCAAGAGCTAAAATAGAGGGGACTCGCCCTTCCAGGCGGGATACCCCTCCCACCTGGGTCTCAGAGGACCTTGTATATCGCCATAGCCAGGGTAGAGGGGACTTGCCCATCCATTTGGAATACCACACCTACCAGTGTGTAGGGGGGCGCTAGTGTACCACCTTAGCCAGGGTAGAGAAGACTTGCCTCTGCATTCGTGAGACCACTCCCATCTAGGTGTCTGGGAGAGCCTGTATACCGCCATAGCCAGGGTAGGAAGGACTCATTGCTCCAGGCGGGAGGACCCTCCCACCTGAGTGTCATTGGGAGCTTGGATACCCCTGCAGCAGCCAGTGTAGAAGGGACTTGCCTTTTGAGTCGAGAGATCCCATAACCTGGGTATCGGGGAGAGCTCCTATACCATCACAGCCAGGGGAAAGGGGTCTCCACCCTCCAAGCGAAATATGCCTTCCACCTGGTTGGCAGGGGAATTCATATACTGTCCCAGGCAGGGTAGAGGGGACTCACACTCGAGGCAGGAGACCCTCCCTCCTGGATGTAGGGGAGAGCTCCTTTACCACTGCAGCCAGGGTAGAGGGGACTGTAGCCTCCTGGCCAGAGACTCCTCCCAATTGGGTGTCAGAGGAATTCCTGTACCGCAGCAGCCAGGGTAGAGGGGACTCCCAACTCTAGGGAGGAGACCCCTCCCACCTGGGTGTCATGGGGAGATCTTACACCACTGCAGCCAGTACAGAGCGGACTCACCCCTCCAATCGGGAGACCCCTCTCTCCTGGGTGTCCGGGGGGAGCTTGATTACAGCAGCAGCCAGGGTAGAGGGGACTCGCCCCTACAGGAGAGAAACCCCTTCCACCTGGGTCTCTGAGGAAGCTCCTATACTGCCACAGCCAGGGTAGAGAGAACACGCATCTGCAGATGGAAGACCCCTCCCACCTGGGTGTACTGGGAAAACTTGTATGGCAAGAGCTAAAGTAGATGCTATCCTTCCTCCATTGCATGCTTTTAGCCCCTTTATCGAATATAAGATAGTAGTAATTTTGTAGATTGGTTTCTGTGTCCTCTATTCTATACCATTGGTCCACCAGCCTGTTTTGGTACCAGTACCATGCTGTTTTTGTTACTATTGCTTTGTAGTACAGTTTGATATCTGGTATCGCTACACCTCCTGATTCACACTTCCTGCTTAGAATTGCTATTGCTATTCTGGGTCTTTTGTTTTTTTATATGAATTTCATGATTGCTTTATCTATTTCTACAAGAAATGCCATTGGGATTTTGATTGGCATTGCATTAAACCTGTAGAGAACTTTGGGTAATATCACCATTTTTATGATGTTAGTTCTGCCTATCCATGAACAGGGTATATTTTTCCATCTTCTAAGATCTTCTTCTATTTCTCTCTTTAGGGTTCTGTAGTTTTCATTGTATAAATCTTTCACCTCTTTTGTTAGGTTGATTCCCAAGTATTTTATTTTTTTTTTTTTTGAGGATATTGTGAATGGGGTGGTTTTCCTCATTTCCAGTTCAGAAGATTTGTCGCTGATATACAGGAATGCCTTTGATTTATGCGTGTTGATTTTATATCCTGCCACTTTGCTGAATTTATTTATTAGCTCTAGTAGTTTCTTTGTAGACCCTTTTGTGTCTTCTAGGTATAGGATCATATCATCCGCAAATAGTGATAATTTAAGTTCTTCTTTTCCTATCTTAATGCCTTTATCTGCAATCTTTTTAATGTTTTGACTAACCAATAAAAAAAAGAAATAAAAAAAGAGCTAAAGTAGAGTTGACTACCCTTTCCATGAGGGATACGCCTCCCACCTGAGTGTCTGAGAGAGCTTGTATACAGCCACAGTCAGGGTAGAGGGGACTGATTGCTCCTGGCGGGAGAACCCTAAAACCTGGGTGTCTGGAAGAGCTCATATACCCCTCGCCAGTGTAGAGGGGACTCGCCCCTCCAGTCGGAAGACCCCATTACCTTAGTGTTGGGGGGGAGCTCCTATACCGCCAGAGCCAGGGGAGAGGTTACTACACCGTCCAGGCGGAAGATCCCTTCTACCTGGTTGTCAGGGGAGTTCATGTACTGCCACAGTAGGGTAGAGGGGACTCACCAATGGAGGCAGTAGAACTCTCCCACCTGGGTGTTGGGGGGACCTCTTATACCACTGCAGCCAAGGTAGAGAGGACTCATATCTCCGGGATGGAGCCCCTCCCACTTGGGTGTCAGGGGGAGATCCTTTACCACAGCAGCCAGGGTGGAAGGGACTCGCCCATCCAGGCGAGAGACCCATCCAACCTGGGTGTCTGGGAGAGCTGGTACACCCCCCTCAGCCAGGGGAGAAGGAAGTCACCCCTCTAGGCAGGAGACCCCTCCCACATGGGTGTCAGGTGAAGCTCCTTAACCGCTGCAGTCAGGGTAGAGTGGACTCACCCCTCCAGGTGGAAGTCCCCTCCCACCTGGGTGTCAGGTGGACCTCATATACCCCAGCAGCAGGGTAAAAGCAACTAGCATCTCCCAGGTGAGAAACACCTCCCATCTGGGAATGGGAGTAATTCCTATATCCCCATATCCCGGGTAGAGGGGATTCGCCCCTCCAGGTGGAAGACCCTCCCACCTGGGTGTCTGGGTGAGCTCCTATACCTCTGCAGCCAGGATAGAGGGGACTTGCCCCTCCAATTGGGAGACCCCTCCCTCCTGGGTGTCCCAGGGAGCTTGATTACTGCAGCAGCCAGGGTAGAGAGGACCCATCCTTCCTTCCAGGTGGGATACCCCTCCCACCTGGGTATCTGGGAGAGCTTGTATACAGCCACAGCCAGGGTAGAGGGGACTCATTGCTCCAGGCAGGAGACAGTTCCCATCTGGGTGTCTGGGGAAGCTCATATACCCCAACAGCCAGTGTAGTGGAGACTCGCCCCTCCATTCGGGAGACCCCATATCCTGTGTGTTGGGGAAACTCCTATACAGCCAGAGCCAAGGGAGTGGGGACTCGACCCTCCAGGCAAAAGAACCCTTCCACTTGGTTGTCAGCAGAGTTCATATACTGCCATAGCGGGGTAGAGTTGACTCGCCATTCAAGGCGATAGAGCTCTCCCACCTGGGTGTAGGGGGGACCTCCTATATCACTGCAGCCAGGTAGAGGGGACTCGCATCTCCAGGCCAGAGACCCTCCCACCTTGGTGTCCTGGAGGGATCCTTTACAGCCGCAGCCAGGGTAGAGGGGACTTGCCCCTCCAGGCAAGAGACCTATCCAACCTGGGTGTCAGGGAAAGCTAGTAAACCACTGCAGTCAGGGTACAAGGGACTCACCCTTTCAGGGGGTAGACCCCTCACATCTGGGTATGGGGGAGAGCTCTTATACCACAGCAGCCAGAATAGAGAGGACTCGCCCCTCCAAACAGGAGACCCCTCCCACCTGGGTGTCTGGGTGAGTTGGTACACACCCTCAGCCACGGTAGAGGGAAGTCACCCCTCTAGGCGGGAGACCCCTCCCACCTCGGTGTCAGGGGAAGTTCCTTATCTGCTGCAGCCATGGTAGAGTGGTCTCGCCCCTCAGGTGGAAGACTCCTTCCATCTGAGTGTCAGGTGGAGCTCATATACCCCAGCAGCCAGGGTAGAGGCAACTGGCCCCTCCAGGCGATAAACACCTCCCACTTGGGAAAGGGAGTAACTCCTATACCCCCTTAGCCTGGGTAGAGGGTACTCATCCCTCCAGGCAGAAGACCCCTCCCACCTGGGTGTCAGGTGGAGTTCATATACCCCAGCAGTCAGATAGAGGAAACTGGCACCTCCAGGCAAGAGACACCTCCTACCTGGGCATGGGGGTAACTCCTATACATGCCTTAGCCAGAGTAGAGGAATCTCACCCCTCCAGTCAGGAGACACCTCCCACAAGGGTATGTGGCTAGTGGGGGTTTGTATACAGCTGAAGCTGGGGTAGCAGCAACTCGCCCCTCCAGGAGGGAGACCCCTGCCTACTGAGGGTAGGAGGGGGCTCTTATACCCCCGCAGCCAGGGTTGAAGGGACTCGCCCCTTCAGGCGGGAGACCCTCCCACTTGGGTGTCATGGGGAACTTATATACCACCTTAGCCAGGGTAGAGGAGACTCGCCCATCCAGGCGGGATCCCCCTTCAACCTGGCTGTCAAGGGGAGCTCTTATACCACCAGAGCCTGGGAAGAAAGTTTTTGCTCCTCTGGGCAGGAGACCCTCCAACCAGGGTGTCAGGGGGAGCTCATATATCTCCACAGCCAGGATAGAGGGATTGGCCCCTTCAGGCGGGAGACCCCTCCCACCTGGGTGTCAGGGGGAGCTCCTATACCACCACAACCAGGGAAGAGGGGACTCGCCTCTCCAGGCAGGAGACCCCTCCCACCTGGGTGTTGGGGGGCCTTCTATACCGCAGCAGGCGAGGTAGAGGGAACTCTACCTTCAGATGAGAGAACTCTTCCACTTGGTGTCCTGGGGAGCTCCTATACCGCTGCAGCATGGTTGAGGGGACTCCAGCTTCCTGAACGGAGACTTCTTCTAATTTGGTGTCAGGGGAGCTCCTATACTGCAGCAGCCAGGGTAGAGGAGACTGGCACCTCTAGGCGGGAGACCCCTCCCACCTGGGTGTCTGGGTAAGCTACTATACCTCAGCAGCCAGGGTAGTGGGGACTTGCCCCTCCAATCGGGAGACCCCTCCCTCCTGGGTGTCCGGGGGAAGCTTGATTACAGCAGCAGCCAGGGTAGAGGGGACTTGCCCCTCCAGTCGGGTGACCTCATAACCTGGGTGTCGGGGGAGCTCCTATACTGTCATAGCCAGGGTTGAGGGGACTCGACCCTCTAGGCGGAAGATTCCTTCCACCTGGTTGCCAGGGGAGTTCATATACTCCCACAAGCAGGGTAGAGGGGACTAGCCACTGGAGGCGGAAGACCCCTCCCTCCTGGGTGTAGGGGGGACCTCCTATACCACTGCAGCCAGGGTAGAGGGGACTCACCTCTCCAGGCTGGAGTCCCTCCTGTTTGGGTGTCAGGGAGAGATAATTTACCACAGCAGCAAGAATAGAGGGGACTCGCCCCTTCAGGCAAGAGACCCATCCATCCTGGGTGTCAGCTAAACCATTGCAGCCAGGATACAGGGGACTTGCCCCTTCAGGCAGGAGACTCATCCCATCTGGGGAAGGGATCTTATACCATAGCAGCCAGAATAGAGGAGACACACGCCTCCAAGCAGGAGAGCCCCCCACCACCTGTGTGTCAGATGGAGCTCCTATACCCCAGTGGCCAGGGTAGAGGCAACTCGCACCTGAGGCAAGAAACAGCTCCCAACTGGGAATGGGGGTAACTCCTATATCACCTTAGCCCAGGTAGAGGGGTATCACCCCTCCAGGTAGAAGAGTCCTCCCACCTGGGTGTCAGGTGGAGCTCATATACCCCAGCAGCCAGGGTAGCGGCAAGATACACCTCCCACTTGGGAAAGGGCATAATTCCTATACCACCTTAACCAGGGTAGAGGGGAAATGCCCCTCCAGGCAAAACATCCCTTCCACCTGGGTATCAGGTGAGCTCATATACCCCAGCAGCCAGGGTAGAGGCAATTCACACCTCCAGGCGAGGGGAACTCATATACCGCCCCAGACAGGGTAGAGGGGATTCGTCCCTAAAGTTGGGAGACCTCTCCCACATGGGTGTCCTGGGGGCCTCCTATACAGCTGCAGGCATGGTAGCAGGGACTTGAAACCCCTGGTGGAATACCACTTTCACCTGGGTGTCCTGGAAAGCACCTATCCTGCAGCAGCCATGATAGAGGGGCTCACCCCTTCAGGCAAGAGTCCCTTCCCACCTGATGGTGTGGGGAAGCTCATATACTGCCCCAGGCAGGAGAGAGGGGACTAGCCCCTCCAGGCAGGAGACTCCTCCCACCTGGGTGTCAGGGAAAGCTGGTATACCACTGGAGCCAGGGAAAAGGGGACTGTCCCTTTCAGGCGGGAGATCCCTCCTATCTGCTAATAGGGGTGGCCCATATACCACAGCAGCCAGGGTAGAGGGGACTCACCCATCCATGCGGGAGACCCCTCCCACTTGGGTGTCTGGGGGGAGCTTCTATACTGCCTTAGCCAGAGTGGAGGGTACTCTCTCCTCCAGGTGGGAGAACCCTTCCATGTGGCTATGGGGGGGCGGAGCTCGTATATGGCTGCAGCCTGGATAGAGGGGAATTGCCCCACTAGGCGGGAGACCCCTAAACCCTAGTTGTCAGGGGAGCTCATATACTGCCGCAGACACAGTAGAGGGGACTCGCCACAAAGGGCGGGAGACTCCTCCCACCTTGGTGCAGGGGGGAGCTCCTGTACTGTCACAGCCAGGGTAGAGGGTACTCGCCCCTCCAAGTTGGAGACCCCTACCACCTGGGTGTCAGGGGGAGCTCATATACCGCCCCAGCCAAGAGTGAGGGGACTCGCCTCTCCTTGCAGGAGACCCCTCCCACTTGGGTTACTTGAGGGAGCTCTTAGACCGCTGAAGCCAGGTTAGAGTGCACTCGCCCCTTCAGACGGGAGACCCCTCCTACCTGGATGTCACAGGCAGCTTGTATACCACCTTAGCCAGGGTAGAGCAGGCTTGCCCCTCCAGATCGGAGATCTCTCCCACTTGGGTGTTAGGAGCAGCTCCTATATAGCAGCAGCCAGGGAACCGGGGATTTGCTCCTCCAGGCGGGAGACCCATCCCACCTGGTTGTAGGAGGGAGCTCATATATCGCCCCAGCCAAGGGAGAGGGGACTCGCCCCTCAAGGCGGGAGACCACTCCCACCTAGGTGTCCTGGGAGGGGGGGAGCTCCTATACAGCTGCAGGCAGAGTAGCAGGGACTCGTCCCCCATGGCAGAAGACTACTTTCACCTGGGTGTCAGGGGAGCTCCTATCCCGCTGTAGCTATGGTAGATGGAAATAGCCACTTCAGGCAAGAGACCTGTCCCACCTGATTGTCAGGAGGAGTTCATATACCTCCGCAGCCAAGGTAGAGGGGCATCACCCCTCTAGGCCAGAGACCCTCCCATATGAGTGTATGGGGGGGAGCTCCTATACCACTGCTGCTAGGGTAGAGGGGACTTGCTTCTCCAGGGCAGAGACCCTCCCACCTGGGTGTCTGGGGAGCTCCTTTACTGCTACACCCAGTGTAGAGGGAACTCCTGCCTCAAGGCAGGAACCCCTCCCACCTGGATGTCAGGGAAAGCTAGTATACCACTTCAGCCAGGGAAAAGGGGACTAGCCCCTTCAGTTGGGAGATCCCAGGTTAGAGTGTCACAGCAAGCTTGTATACCACCTTAGGCAGGGTAGAGGTGACTCGCACTTCCAGGTAGAAGACCCCTCCCTCCTGGGTGTTTGGGAACTTCTATACTGCATTAGCCAGGGTGGAGGGTACTCTCTCCTCCAGGCAGGAGACTCCTCCCATCTTGCTATAGGGGGAAATTCATATACTGCTGCAGCCAGGAGAAAGGGGACCTGCCCCACTAGGTGGGAGACCCCTAAACTCTGGTTGTCAGGGGATCTCATATACCTGCAGAGACAGGGAAGAGGGGACTTCCAGGCAAGAGAGCCCTCCCACCTGTGTGTGGGGTGGGGAGCTCTTATACCACTACAGCCAGGGTAGTGGGGACTCCCCCCTCCAGATAGGAAACCCCTCCCATCTGGGTATCCCTGTGGGACCTTGTACACTACATTAGCCAGGGTATAGAGGACTCGCCACTCCAGGCAAGAAACCCCACCCGCCAGGGTGTCAGGGGGGAGCTCCTATACCATTGAAGCCAGGGTATAGAGTATATGCCCATCCAGTTGGGAGATCCATCCCACCTGGCTGTTAAAGGGAGCTCTTATTTCAACTGTAGCCAGGGTACAGGAGACTCCCCCCTCCAGGCTGGAGACCCTTCCCACCAGGGTGTCAGGAGGAGCTCTTATACTACAGCAGCCAGGGTAGAGGGGAATCCCCCCTCCAGGCAGAAGACCCCTCCCACCTAGGTGTCCTGTGGTGGGGTTCCTATACCACCCTAGCCAGGGTAGAGGGGACTCGCCCCTCTAGTCAGAAGAGCCCTCCCTCCTGGGTGTCGGGGGAGCTCCTAAACAGCAGCAGCCAGGCTAGAGGACACTCGCCCCTCCAGGCGGAAGACTCCTCCCACCTGGGTGTTGCAGGGAGCTTGTATACCAAGTTAGCCAGGGTAGAGGGTACTGGAGGTGCAAGTCACCTCTACCCTGGCTGTGGATGTTTTGAGCCCCCCCAACACCCAGGTGTGAGGGGTCTCCCACCTATAGTGATGAGTGCCCTGTACACTGGATGCAGCGGTACAGGAGCTTCCCCTGACACCCAGGTGGGAGGGGTATCCTGTGTGGAAGAGGGAGTCCCCTCTACCCTGGCTGCTGGGCTTTAGGAGCTCACCAGACACCCAGGTGAGATTGGTCTCCCATCTGGAAGAGTGAGTCTCCTCTCTCCTGGCTTTGGTGGTAGGGGATTAAGGGGAATAGGTGGCACAGGGAGAGGAGGGTCAAGGCCCAGATTCACTTTAGGGTGTCAGGATTGAGGAGCAGGCCCCAGGCTGAAGGAGGCCAAAGCCCCCAGGCAAGGAAGGGGCACTGCTATCTTTTCCCAAAGAAAAACTGCAGGGCCAAACATCCCAGTTCCAGCCCCTGGCTCTGGTGAGCATCCTGGGAAAGGGATCTGGAAAAGGAGCCCAGCAGGGACAGGATAACAGGAGGGTTGAAGTAGGGTACAGCATAAAGTTTTGGAAGAAGGGTGTTTGTGAGGTGCAGGACAGGACTGCAGAAAGGAGCCCACGCTAGGGACCTAGAGGAGGGCCCAGGATAGGGGAGAGCAGGGAAGGGTGGGGCCAGGCAGCAGAGGCTGCACTAGGGTTGTGAGATGCAGAGAAGCCAAGGGGAGTTGGAAAGTGGCCCCAGCGAGGACTTCAGTTGAAACCCAGGGAAGCATGGAGCAAGAAGGACCCCCAGAGACTCAAGAGAGGAGCCAGTCCAGGGAATGGAGAGCCAAGGGCCAGTGCTGGCGTAGGTGGCTCAAGACAGTGGACAGTGCTGGGGAGGTAATTCAGGGGATCCAGCAGGGGGGAGGGAGTCTTGAGGCCCAGCACCACTGCCAGATATTAGGGTTCCTGGTGCTGCTCCAAGGGCCTAGGGAGAGCAAGTAACCAGGCAAGGGTCAGGGTTCGGTTTCCCATAAGGTGCCCTGGCCCAGATGAGGATCAAGGGCCAGGGACCAGGCCAAAGGGCCTGGCAAGGGACAGGGGCCAGGAGGAGTGCAATGTAAGGGCACAGTGGGGGGTCACAGTGGGTGCAGAGAGGGGCAAGAGCCAGGACCCAATCAAGGAGTCTAGGTAAGGGACTGACCCCACCAAAAGGTATTAGGAACCCAATGAGCAGGAGACCCCTGCTCCAGGAAAAATCAGTAGGGGAAGGAGAGGTAGGATCGGCACTAGGATGAGGAGACAGAGGGTTGTGCAAAGGGCACAGAGGGGAGCAAGCTAGGGGGCCAAATCAAGGGGTGCCCAGGTCAGACATGACAGGAAGAGACACCACAGAAAGGAATGCAACCTGAGTAAAAGATTAAGGAGCTCAGGCTGGCAGCCAGGCCAGGGGACTGTAGGACTAAGGGTCAGGGTGAGAAAGGGCTGGATTGGCTTAGGGGCAGCTTGCAAGGCTAGAGGGCAGGAGAGGGAAGGTAGGGGATTGCCCAGGGAATGGTCATTACTAGGCCCAAGGCCACTGCCAATTGTCAAGTTTGGGCAGCAAAGGGGGCCCAGGTGAGAGGCAGGGCTGTATTGCCCATAGGGATCCTTCATGGCCCAGAGGCCAGCCAGTTCCACTCCTCTGCCACAGGTGAATATATCCTCAGAGAGAGACCAGAACCAAAGGAGGGCAATATGAGGGATACCTTTGGTCCAGGATTGGGGGGTGTTGATTGGGAGCCAGTAACCATTGGAGGAGACCAGGCTAGGGTGAAGTGGGAAAAGGGGAGGGTCCTGGCAATGACCAAATGCCACAGTAAAAGGGGAACAGAGGGGAGGCACAGGAAGGGGCCTGAAATCAAGGAACAGGGACAGGGTCCTGGTGAAGGGCAACCAGGGGCTCCAGCAAGGAGCCAGGCCCAAGAATGGGGAGCCAAGTACCAGGACCCAGTCCTGGGTGCCGTAGTCCAGCTGGGCAAAATAACTGGGAGGTGGCAAGCAACTTGAAGGTTGAAACAGGAACTGCTTTATTGCAGAGCAGCAGAGGTATGTATACCTAACTGATTACACACAGCTTGACTCAATTAGCATCATCTAGATACAGCAGTCAGCCAATAAGGAATCCCCACCATGTTAATGGCTCGGTGGTGTTGCCTCACAAACCACTCCTCCTGGCAAACTGCCAGGCACTATCTTGACTTGATTGCAGCCCCCAACACCTGGGTTAGGGAGGGGAGAAAGGGGAGCAAGGGTAGTGGGCAGCAAAGTGAGAGGAGGACTCATGACCTGACCGACCATGGATGAAGGACCCAAGGAGCAGGAGACCTGCAAGTGCCAGGGGAAAGCATGAGGGGAAGGGGAGGAAGGGCTTTGCAAGGGCCAGGAGACAGAGAAAAGCACAACAGGCACATAGGGAACCAAGCTGGCAGTCCCAAGCAAGCGGCCCCCAGGTCAGACCCAACAGGAAGAGACTCCATGCTCCACCAAGTAACATGAGGAACACTGTCAGGGGCTCATGTGAGCGGCCAGACCCGGGGCCTGAAACACAAAGGGTCAGGGTTAGGGAGGGCTGGGTTGGGGTAAGGGCAGCATATAAGGCCAGAGGGCAGGGGAGGGAAGGAAGGGGATCTCTCAGGGCTGGGTTTGAGCAAGTCATATGTTAACTGGCAGGCCTCAAGTTTCAGGCAGCAAAGGGGACTCAGGCAAGAAGCAGGGCTCTTTTTCCCATAAGGAACCTTAAGGGCACAGAGGCCAGCAAATTTGGCTCTTCTGCCCAGGTGAGTTGCTCCTCAGAGAGGGACCTGGACCAAAGGAGGGTCAAAAGAGGGCACTGTGAGTTGATACCTGGCTATGGAGGTTGTGGGGTTAGTCAGTTGGCATCCAGGACCCATATCAGGATCCCATGCTAGGGAGAAGAAGGGAAAGCAAAGGGTCCCAGCAGTGTCAGGTTACTATAGCACCAGTTAAAAAGAAGGGAGGCACAGGATAGGGCCTGTAAAAGAGTCCTGAAAACAAGGGAAGGGAAAGGGTCCTCGAACAGGGCAGCCAGGGGCTCAAGCAAGGAACTGGGCCCAGTAATTGAGAGCCAAGTGCTAGCACCTGGGGTTGGATGAATGAAAAGGGACATGGATAGGGAGGTAAGAGAGGGGAGAAAGGGGAGCAGGTGGTGCAGGGGGAGAAAGGTTGAAGGCCCACATCCACTGCAGGGTGTCAGGTGTCGGGAGCAGGGCCCAGACTGAGGGAGGCCAAAGAGCCCAGGCAAGGGGCAGGGAAGGTTTTCCCAAAGGGAGCCCAGAGGGGCAAGAGGCCAGATCAAGTCCCCTGGCCCTGTGAGCATCCTGGGAATGAGATCCAGAAAGCGGGGCTGGCAGAGACAGAAACTACAGGAGTGTCTAAGAAGGGCATAGATTAAAGGGCCACAGGACAGCTGTGAGTGGGGTGTGGGCCAGGACCCCAGCAAGGATCCCAGGTAAGGGACCTAGAGGAGGGCCCAGGCCAGAGGAGAGCAGGGAAGGCCAGGGTCATGAAGGCAGGGCTGCACTAGGGTACTGCAATACAGGAAAGCCAAGTGGAGCAGGGA
Organism: Callospermophilus lateralis; assembly: GCF_048772815.1. Taxonomy (NCBI): domain Eukaryota; kingdom Metazoa; phylum Chordata; class Mammalia; order Rodentia; family Sciuridae; genus Callospermophilus; species Callospermophilus lateralis. Next base: position 132,925,130 of record NC_135310.1, on the reverse strand, counting down.
AGCAGCCTCAGCAAAGGGCCCTCAGACAATGCCCAGAAAAGCACTGAGCAAAAATGGCCACCAGAGGCTCAAGCTGAGAGCCAGGCCTGGGAATGGAGAGCTAAGGGGCAAGGCTGGGGTAGGGGGTTCAGGACAGTGGACAAGGCTGGGGAGGGAAAGCTGGGATCAAGTCGGTGTGATCCAGGTTTGAGTGCCAGCGCCCCTTCCAGTTGTCCTGATTCCAGGTGCAGGATCAAGGGCCCAAGGAGACAGAGGAGCCCACATGAGGGTCAAGGTTCTGTTTGCCACAAGATGCCCTGACACAGAAGAGAATCAAGGACCAGGGACCAGGCCAAGGAGCCATGGCAAGGGACAAGTCCAGGAGGACAGCGACCACAAGGCAAGGCACAGGGTCGCGGTCTTTGCGGAGAAGGGCAAGAGCCAGGACCCAAGCAAGGATTCCAGGTAAGGGACCAACCCGCCCAAAAGAGGATTAGGAACACAAGGAGCAGTAAGCTCGCTCTCCAGGGGAAAGTGCTAAGGGAAGGAGAGGAAGGGGCAGTGCTAGAATGAGGAGATAGAGGGCAGCACAAAGGGCAAGAAGGGAAGATAAATAGGGGGCCCAAGCAAGGGGCCCCCAGGTCTGTCCTGACAACAAGAGACCCCACAGGAAGCCACATGACACAAGGAACATGATCAGGAGCTCAAGTGAGCAGCCTGGAACTGGAATTAGAGCTCGAAAAGTCAGGGTTAGGAGGGCTGGGTTGGGGTAGGGGCAGCATGAAAGGCTAGAGAGCAGGGGATTGAAAGGAGGGGATTGGATAGGGCAAGGTCAGCACTAGGCCTTCAGTGGGCAGAGGCCAGCCAATTCCACTCCTCTGGCCCAGAGGTGTATATCCACAATACTGTTGTTGGATCAAATGAGGCAAGGCATCGAACATAGCAGAAAACAGTTTTATTTGGATACAGCCAGGCTCAGAGGGCACAATTTTGCTATAATCAATCAATCCCCTGAACCCCGATTTCAGGTAGTTTCAGAATTTTCATCATGTAAGGGGAGGGGCTCAGAAGTTCACAGTCTGAAAAACTTCACATAAAAGCAGCTTTTTTTTTTTCACTGTTTTTGGCAAGATAACTCTTCAAGGACAACTCCTGAAAAGAGGAGAGCTTCTTTCCCAATTTTTCCTATCCCTGCCAGTTGTTATCACGGAGCTCAGTTGGTAACATATCTTAAAAATGTAGACATCTCTGTGAAGCCCAGCTCAAGGCCAGAGGCCTTGTTTGCACATTTCTACAAACTACTATACAGGATGTTTATGAAAAACTAGTAAAGGTGCCCAGCACCTGGAGTGCTCTTATCTACTCAGCCAGTGGCCAAGTAAAACAGGGTGACAGTAAAATAGGAAGTTAATCAACATTGAACTCTTTTGCAGAAACTCTTTTGCTGACAGTCCTAAAATCAGCCATGGTGAAGATTTCTTTAGCACCCCAGGTAAGACTTTTCCGTGGAGAAAGGGTGTGTCACTTAAATTTTCCCCTTTATTGATGCTCCCCATAATTAATCCTTTAAATTTAACAGCATCATTACCATTATATTGGCTTAAGGCCTTATATAATGTCAAAACCTTAGTTGTTGTCATCTTTTCAAAAGCAGCTTCCATAGTGGACCCATTAGTTTTAATGCACAGTGGAGCCAAATACGGGAGCAATAAACAGGTTAACAGCAGAATACCCACTATAGCAGTTAAGCTTTTAAATCTACCAAAGGTTGACAACCATCTCCCAAAAGCGTGTTTGGGACCCAAAAGCCCTATTAGGTATGCTCTAGAACATGTGCTAGTTTTCTTGTGTTGTTGGCAATATTCTTAACTGTCTGTCTATTGTCATCCATTTGGATGCAACAATCTGAGCAGTTGAACTCTCCATATATTTCTCTTTCCTTAGTCAGTAGGTAATCTAATGCCAAGTAGCTTTGATAGTTAGCCACTCGGGTCAGGTCTGTTTTGTGGCTAGGAGGTCTAAGGCTGTGGAAGTCTGATTAATAATAATTTCTAGTACAGCTTGTGAGTGAATAATTCTGTTTAACATGTAAATAGGACTTCTATAATTCCAACTGCCATTTTGTGCCCAGGTAGCGGGACCATAAGTGGCAATGATCCTCTGGGGTGGCCAGTTATCTTCACCCCAAGATTAGTGACCTCCTAAATCAAGTTACTTCCCAATGAACCTCTTTTGTCTTTCCAAACAGCCATTCATCCATTGCATTCCTCTGGCAGGACAAGTCCTAACTATATGTTTTTCCACCTCTTGGTTATAGTGATTTGTCTTGACATATGGTTCTCATTATCTCCATGGTTGAAATAGGAGTAGAACAGAACTTCTTAGAGTTATCAAAGGAAACCAAACTAAATAATAGACTGACATTTTGGTTAGCATAGGTTAAACAGCATAAATTAACAAAGCAAAACTAATAACAGCAAACAAATTCTAGAAAATTTATATAAGCAAGATAAAAAAGTATAAATAATTTTTTTTACCCAGTGTCCAGTTAGTAGGAGTTACTGTTATCAAACCAGTAGCAAAAACTAGAGAATTATGTATATATCTAGAAGCAAGGGGTGGCAATGCATTATAGAATAAGAACTATCTTAGGGGTTGAAAGCATTCACTCATCCTGGTGGGAAGTTTATCTTTCAGGGTGCCTTGATCAGCCAGTCCCTCCCATGTGGCTGGAGCAGGGCCTTAGTCTCCTCAAGTTTCAGCTGTGCATACACCAGTCAGCTTCCAGACTGACTGGAGCAGAGCTCTTGTCCTTCTGACCCTCAAGCTTCTCTTGTGCTTCTTTTTTTTTCCTAGACAGCTTCAAGGGTGTAGCAGCATCAGAGTGCACGCCCAGTCCGCAGCTGCAGGTGTGAGTCTAGTGTAGTCAATCCAGGGACCTATTCTACAAACTTGAGTGCAGTTGGGGAGGATAAAATAACAGGGAAAGGGCCCTTCTAAAGAAGTTTAGCTGTTTGAATATTCCATTATTTGACCTAGAATCAATCTCCAGGCTTGAAGGAGTGTGCACCTGTGGTCAAACTTAGTGCCAATCTTTCTCTAACCCATTGGTTGAGAACCTATAAAGTTTTCCCTAAGGCCTGAAGCTGTCATCTCAGGGTAAATTCTCCTATCTCTTAAGTTTCCCAATGGTCCCCTAATAAGAGAGGAGCCTCACATACATTATGTCATAAGGAGAGAATCTAATCCTCAGCAGTGTAGTAGGGAGAAGTTCATCACAATGTAAGTGAGTCTCCTGACACAGCTTACCCAATTGAGGCTTAAAGTCCTGTCCATCCTTTGAACTTTACTAGGATTCCACAGCCTATAGGCAGTATGTAACTTCCATCTGATGTTTAAACTCTTTGTCAGTAATCATATCACCTCTATCCAAAAGCTGGCCCATTGAATGAGCCAATAGTGATTGGAATAAAAAAAAATCTGGAATCATTTCTCAGAGAAGCATACTGGTTATCTCCCTAGCCTTTTCAAGGCAGGTGGGAAAGGCTTCCACCCAGTCAGAGTAGTAACACACAAAAACCAAAAGTTACTTATAGCCCCATGAGCATGGTAGTTCAGTGAAGTCTACTTCCAAGTCTTCAAAAGGTGTTCCTCCTATGGTTTGGATTCATGGTGGGAGCTCTGGCCCCTGACAAGGATTGTTGTGAGCACAAACCTCACATTGTTTTCAGAATATCCAGGTGAAGTTTGTGAGCCAGGGGACATAGAAATGTTGACTCAGAACTCTCTCAAGTGCTGTATGTCCAACGTGTTCTCCTGTGGAACTGTTTGATAAAGGCTAGGGCTAGAATCTCTGGGATGGCTATGCTGGCCATCAGAATATCTCCATCAACCTCCTGGGAGAAAATTTTCTTTTTCAGCCTTAAACTATTTACATGCATGTTGGGAGTATGTTGGCTCCCATTCTGTTAAATATTTGTCCAGGAAGAAGGATATCCTTTAAACCCAGGACTGGATTTTCCTCTCATTTCTTGCAGACAGCTAACCTGGCCTCTCTATCAGTTTTCCAGTTGCCCAGAGAAACCACAGTGTTTCCCTTTCAATGACCTTGGCAATATATAATCACAACTTTCCTGGGAGCCCACAGTGCATCCAAAAGTTTAAGAATTTCTTGCCCATACATCATGCCATTTTTTCCTCCTGAGTTAATGAGCCCCTTTTCCTTACATAAGGCCCTGTGAACATGAAGGGGAGGAAACACACATTTTGAGTCTATGTAAAAATCCACATAGACTCCTGTTGTCAACTGAGGTGCTTGAGTCAAAGCAATAAGTTTTGCTTTTTTGTGCTGAGGTTCCCTGAGGCAGAGGTTCTGCCTCAACAGTGGAGTCCAGAGTGACCACTACATATCCAGCAAATCATACCTTATCTTTCATAAAACTGCTTCCATCTGTGAAGTACTCCACATCAGGGTCCCTGAGGGCTGGTCTGCCAAGTGTGGTCTGCTGGAGATCACTTCATCCATGACTTCAATACAGTTGTGATCAGGTTGTCCAGGTTCAATGGGCAGCAAGGTTGCTGGGTTCAGAGTCTGGATGACTTCCAGTTGGATACATAAGTTTTCACATAACATTCCCTGGTATTGACCATTAATCAACCAATATTGGCCTTTGTACTCTACTAATGTCAACACTGAATGAGGAACCCTGAAAACCAATTTTTGTCCCATAGCCAGCTTATCAGCTTCCAACACCATGAGATCGGTGGCTGCAAGGGCTCGTAAACAAGGTGGCCAGTCTTGGGCTATAGAGCCCAGCTCTTTGGACAGATGTCCATGTCAAGAATCCCTCAACCATTTTACACTGTTCCTTGATATACAGAAAGTAATGCTTTGTGAGGTCAGGGATTCCTAGTCCAGATGCACTGGGAGTGCTTGTTTAATGTCCTCAAAGGTATTTTGCTCAGATGGCCCCCATATTAGAGGATCCCATTCTCCCCCCTTTATGGCTTCACAGGGACACCTAGAATTCTCTCATCTGGGTTGTGGCTCTGGTCTTGGGACAAATCTCCCAACTTAACCTTGGGAGGTGAAAGAGTCTTTGGTTCTAGGAAGCCTTTGGCTCTGAGGACTCCAAAGAGGTAGGAATGGCCAGTATTGGGGGCCATCATTTGTTGCTTCTGAGAATGATGAGGCTGAGGGGACAGTTTGCTTTCCCAGTGGTCTTGGCAATGTTGGGTAGAGTGGCACATAAGGTGGTGGATCCTCTTCTGGCTCATGGGGAAAACTTTTCCCCTTCCTGTTTTTCCTCCATCAGGTATTCTGTTTAGCTGCTTTCCACTGTGTCTTAGAGACCACTAGGCTCCTGGCTAACATCAGCTTGTACTGTCCATCTAGACAGGCTCTCAACCAAGAGGGCTGTTTCTGTGCTATCTTTTGACAGCAATCAATGTAAGAGAAATGGGTCAGAGACTCCAACAGTAATAAAAACGACCTCAGCAATGACTCTCTCATCTCAGATGTGGTGGCCAGCCCACATCTTGGGTGGGCCATTCTAATTCAGAGAGTATGCCACCATTGTGGAGTGAGTTTTACCCCACAGTTACCAGGAAAACCTTCCTAAAGGTTTCTAACAAACATTTCAGAAGACACAGTTTTCTTTATGTGCTTCCCATGTTCCAGTCTGCATCGGCATTGCACATGTAGGACAAGACTCTCTTTGTCCATCTCTGGCTGTTCCCCTTGTGGGGACTTAGGGACCACTTATACTTGTAGGTTGGTCTCAACACCTGACCTGGAGCTTTCACCTAGACGTTGGTTGGTGAATTTCCACCATAGACTGTACGTGGTATTATGGAACCTGGGATCAGGACTCCACTCTCGCTTCAGCCCTGGGGTTGGGTAGGAAACTTTACCTTTGTCTGTCTCATTCACATACTTTTCCCACAGACGTGGTCAGAAAAAAATTTCTATACTGCTCAAAATCCAACAATTCCAAACCAAACAAAAAGGGCGTCACTCTTTCCCCTCTGATCACTGTCCCCAAACACAATCTACTCGGGCAACTCCCTGGGTCTTTTTCAGCTCCAACCACTTTGGAGAATACTCAGGACCCAACAGAGGTTGATCAAACCTCTCTTTCACCTTCTAAGGTCTCAAAGGGGAAGTCAGGTGGGCTTCAAAAACAAAAGGACCCAGGTCCTAACTGTTCAGTTGGGCAGTGCTCCAAAACCCTAATTCTGGTTCCTGCTGCCTGTGGGACCCTTTGTGCTCTGGGGTAGCAGCTGTAGGGTCCTGGGTGAGTAGATCTTCCTTCAGGCCAAGAGTGGCCTGGGTACGCCAAGGGGACACTGTCCCCCACTGTCCCAGGGAAGTGGGTCCCTGGAGACAAGAGAGGCACAATAGCCTTCCCTATCTTCTCTGTCCCATCTGGGTTCCCACAAATGTTGTAGGAACAAATGAGACAAGGCACTGAACATAGCAGAAAACAGTTTTATTTGGCTGCAGCCAGGCTCAGAGGACACAGCTTTTGCTGTAATCAATCAATCTCATGAAACCCGAGTTCAGATAGTTTCAGAATTTTATACCCAGCATGTAAGGGGAGGGGTTCAGAAGTTCATAGTCTGAAAAATTTCACATAAAATCAGCTTTTCTTTCACTGTTTTGAGCAAATTAACTCTTCAAGGACAATTCCTGAAAAGGGGAGAGCTTCTTTTCCCCATTTTTTCTCTCCCTGCCAGTTGTTACCATGGAGCCCAGTTGGTAATATATCTTAAAAATGTAGACATCTCTGTGAAGCCCAGTTCAAGGCCAGTGAACTTGTTTGCACATTTCTACAAACTACTATGCTGGATATGTTTGTGAAAAACTAGTAAGGGGTGCCCAGCAACTGGAGTGCAGGTAACTTCTCGGCCAGTGGCCAAATAAAAGAGGGTCATAGAAAAATAGAAAGTTAATCAACATTGAACCCTTTTGCAGAGACTCTTTTTCTGACATTCCTTAAAACATACATGGTGAAGAATTCTGGAGAATCCCAGTTAAGACTTTTCTGTGGAAGAAGGGAATGACACTTCAATACAAGGAGAACAGAGGGAAGGCACAGGAGAGGGCTCAATAAATGGGCTTGAAATAAAGGGAAAGGGAAGGGTCTTGGAGAAGTGTGATTCAATTACAGTTCCAGGCCCAGGAATGGAGATCCAAGTGCATTGGCCTGGGCAGGGGTCCCATGAAAACAGACAGAACTAGGGAGGGGAGGGAGGGGAGAAAGGGATGCAGGTGGCTCAGAGGGAGGAGGGCTCAAGGCCCAGGTCCACTGATGGGTGTCAGGGTTGTGCAGCAGGACCCAGGCTGAAGAAGGCCAAAGGGCCCAGGCAAGGGAGCCAGGAGGGCCATTAGGCCAGGTCCACCTTTCTGGCATGGGTGTGAATCCTGGGAAAGGGATAAAGAAAGAGGGCTTTACAGGGACAGGAATGAAAGAAGAGCCAAACAAGGGAACAGCAGGAAGGGCCTGAGGACGGGTGCTGCTGGGGTAGCGCCTGGACCCCAACAAAGAGCCCAGGTTAGGGACATAGAAGAGGGCCCATGCCAGGGGAGAACAGGGAAGGGCAGGGCTGCACAGGTGGGTGGCACTAGTGGACTGCAGTGTAGGAACACCAAGGGGAACAGGTAAGCAGCCCAACCCACGGGGCCCACAGTCAATGCCCAGTAATGCTCTGGGCAACAAGGGCCATCAGAGGCTCAAGCTAGGAGCCAGGGCAGGGAATGGAGAGCCAAGGGCTGGGACTGGGGCAGGGGGCTCAGAACAGTGGAAAAGACTTGGGTGAGAAGTCAGTGGATCCAACAGGGGCAGGCAAGTACAGGCCCAGGGCCACTGTAAGGTGTCAGGGTTCTGGGTGTAGGACCAAGAACCCAGAAAGAGCAAGGGGCCCAGGTGAGAGGCAGGGCTCCGTTTCCCATAAGGCATCCTAGTTCAGATTAGAATCCAGGGCCAGGGACCTAGCAAAGGAGGCTTGGCAAGGGAAGGGGGACCAGAGGTGGGCAACATAAGGGCATGTCAGGGAGTCCTGGTGGGTGTTCAGAGGGGCGAGACCCAGGTCCCAAGCCAGCAGCTTAGGAAAGGGACCCACCTGACCAATCATGGATGAGAGACCCAATAACGAGGAGACCCACAAGTGCCAGGGAAATTCATGAGGGGTAGGGGAGGAAGAGGTTGCATGAGGACCAGAAGACAGAAAAAAGCACAAGGGGCACCTAGGGGAGCCCTCTGGGGGTCACAAGCAAGAGGTCCCCAGCTTAGACCCAACACAAAGAGACTCCATGCTACACTAAAGGACATGAAGAAAGCAGTCAGGGGCTCAGGTGAGCAGCCACGCCCTGGGACTGCAGCACAATGGACCAAGGTTAGGGAAGGCTGGGTTGGGTAAGGGCAGCATGCAAGGTGAGAGGGCACTGGAGAGAATGGAGGGCATCTCTCAGGGCTGGGTTGGAGCAAGTCACATGTTAACTGCCAGGCATCAAGATTCAGTCGGCAAAGGGACTCAGGCGAGTGGCAGGGATGTGTTTCCCACTGGGAGCATTCAGAGTGCAAAAGCCAGCCAATTCTGCTCCTCAGCCCCAGGTGAGTAGATCCTCAGAGAGGGACCTGGACCAAAAGAGGGGTCAAAGTGGGCCTGTGAGGTGATACCTGTGGTGCAGAGTTTGGGGTGGGTTTGGTGGGCAACCAGGACCCATTTGAGAAGCCCAGGCTAGAAACAAGCGGTGGTAGCAGATGGTCTGTGCAGTGCCAGGATACTTCAGCTTAAGGGGAACAGAGGGGAGTCACAAGAGGGGGCGGTAAAAGGGACCTGAAACCTAGGGACAGGGACAGGATCCTCACGAAGGGCGGCCAGGGGCTCAAACAAGGAGCTGGGCCCAGTAATGGAGAGCCAAGTCCTAGCACCTGGGCATGGGTGAACGAAAATGGACTTAGTTATTTGTGGGAGCTCTTATACCTCTGCAGCCTGGGTAGAGCAGACTGGCTCCTCCAGGCAAGAGACCCCTCCCATCTTGGTGTCCAGGCTAGCTTGTATTCTGCCTCAGCCGGTGTAGAGGGGACTTGCCCCTTCAGGCAAGAGACCCCTCCCACCTGGGTTTGTAGGTGGGGCTCCTATACAGCTGCAGCCAGGCTAACAAGGACTTGCCCCTCCAGGCAGGAGACCCTTTTCACGTGGATGTCTGAGGGAATTCATATACCTCCACATGCAGGGTGGAGGGGACTCGCCCCTCCAGGTGGGAGTTGCCTCCCAACTGGATGTCAGAGGAGCTAGTACACCACCCCATCCAGGGAAGAGGGTACTCGCGCCACCAGGTGGGTGATCACTCCCACCTGGGTGTCTGAGGGATCTTGTATGCCTCCGCAGCCAGGTAAGAGAGGACTCGCCTCTCTAGGCAAAGACCCTTCCCACCTGGGTGTTGAGGGGAGCTCATATACCACTGCAGCCAGGGTAGAGGGGACTCGCCCGGCCAGGCTAGAGACCCCTCCCATCTGGGTGTCATGGAAGGGCTCTTATACCGCAGCAGCCAGGGTTGCAGAGACTCGCCCCTCCAGGTGAGAGATCCCTCCCTCCTGGGTATTAGGGGAGCTCCTATACCACCACAGCCAGGGTTTCAGGGACTTGCCCCTCCATGCAAGAGAACCCTCCCATCTGTGCGTTAGGGGAGCTCCTATACTGCTGCAGCCAGGATAGAGGGGACTCGCCCCTCCAGTTGGGAAACCCCTACCACCTGGGTGTCTGGGGGAGCTCCTATACCTTCCATCCAGGGTAGAGGGAACTCACCCTTCCTGTCAGGAGATTCCTCCCACGTGGGTGTCCTGGGAGCTCTTATATGGCACCAGCTAAAGTAGAGTGGACTCGCCCCTCCAGGTGGGAGAACACTCTCACCTAGCTGCTGGGGGGAGCTTGTTTACCACAAAAGCCAGTGTAGAGGAGACTCGCCCCTCCAGGTGGGAGAACCCTCCCACCTGGGTGTCTGAGGAAGCTTGTATACCTCCACAGCTACAGTAGAGGGGATTCACTGCTCTAGGTGGGAGACCCTCCCTACCTGGGTTTCAGGGGGAACTCTTATATTGCACAACCAGGGTAGAGGGGATTCGCCCCTCCAAGCAGGATAGATACCCCTCTCTCCTGGGTGTCAGGGGGAGCTCTTATACCTCCATAGCCAGGGTAGAGGGGATGCGCCCCTCCAAGGGAGAGACCCCTTCCACCTAGGTATCTGGGGAAGCTTGTATACCTCCACAGCTAGGGTAGAGGGGATTCGCTGCTCTAGGAGTGGGACCCTTTCTACCTGGGTGTCAGGGGGAGCTCTTAAACTGCCACAGCCAGTGTAGAGGTGACTCCCCACTCCAGGCAGAATACCCCTCCCACCTGGGTGTCCAGAGGAACTCCTATAACCCCACAGGAAAGGTAGGGGAAACTCGCCACTCCAGGTGGGAGACCCCTCCTGCCTGGGTATCAGGGAAGCTAGTATACTGCCCCAACCAGGGTAGAGAGGACTTACCCCTCCAGGGGGGAGACCCTGCCCAGTGGATGTGGGTGTGGGAGCTCATATAGCACTGTAGCCAGGGTAGTGGGGACTCACCCCTCCAGGGAGGAGACCCCTCCCACTTGAGTGTCACAGGGAGCTTGTATAACACCTTTGCCAGTGTAGAAGGGACTCGCCCCTCCAGGCCAAAGACTCCTCCCACCTGGGTGACAGGGAAGGACATATACCACAGCAGCCAGGGTAGAGGGTTCTTGCCCCTCCAGGTGGGAGACCCCTCCCACCAAGGTGTCAGAGGGATCTCATATACTGCAGCAGCCAGGGTAGAGGGGACTCGCCCGTCTATATTGGAGACCCCTCCCACATGGGTATGGTGGGGGGGGGAGCTCCTATACCGCTGTAACCAGGGTAGAGGGGACTCATCTCTCCTTGCCAGAGACCCCTCCCACCTGGGTATTTGGGGGAGCTTCTATTCAGCAGCCGCCAAGGAAGAGCCGACTCGCCCCTCTAGGCAGCAGAACCTGTGTCATGGGAAGCTCATATACTGCAGCAGCCAGGTAGAGTGGACACGCTCCTCCAGGCAAGAGACCCCTCCAATCATGGTGCCAGGGCGAGCTTGTATTCTGCCTTAGCCAGGGTAGCAGGGACTCGCGCTCCAGGCAGGAAACCCCTTTCACCTGTTGGTCAGGGAGAGCTCTTATCCCACTGCAACCACTGTAGAATGGACTCGCCCCTCAAGTCCAGTGACCCCCACTCCCTCCTGGGTGTTAGTGGGAGCTCCTATATTTCCAGAGACAGGGTGGAGGGGACTCGCCCCTCCAGTCGGGAGATCGTCCCACCTGGGTGTCAGTGGGAGCTCCTATACCACCATAGGCAGTGTCCAGGGGACTCTACCCTCCAGGCGGGAGACTCCTCTCACCTGGGTGTCAGCAGAGCTCCTATACTGCAGCAGCCAGGGTTGAGGGGACTCGCCCCTCCAGGAAACCCCTTCCCCCTGGGTGTCTCAGGGAGCTTGTATACCACCTTAGCCAGGGTAGGGGCAACTTACCCCTCCAGACGGGAGACCGCTCCCACTTGGGTATTGGGAGGAGTTCATATACCACTGCACCAAGGTTAGAGGGTACTTGCAGCACCAGGCGAGAGACCCCTCCCGCCAGGGTGTCAGGAGAAGGTTGTATATTGCCACAGCCAGGGTAGAAGGGACTCGGCTCTCCAGGCAGAAGAACCCTCCAACCTGGGTGTCAGGGAAAGCTATTATACCACCGCAACCAGGGTAGAGGGTACTCGCCCCTTCAGGTGGGAGACCCCTCCCATCTGGGTTAGGGAGGGGAGCTAGTATACTATCGCAGCCAGGGCAGTGGGGACTCGCCCCTCTAGGCAGAAGACACCTCTCACTTGAGTGTCAATGGAGCTCCTATACCGCAGCAGCCAGGCTAGAGGAGACTTGCCCCTCTAGGCCGGTGACATCTCCCACTTGGGTGTCATGGGGAGCTGATATACCACAGCAAATACCGTAGAGGGGACTTGCCCCTCTAGTCGGATGACCCTTCCCACCTGGATGTCAGGGGAGCTCGTAGGCTGCCACAGCCAGGATAGAGGGACTTCGCCACTCCAGGCAGGGGACTCGTCTCACCTGGGTATCTGTGGGAGCTCATACACCACCACAGCCAGGTTAGAGGTGACTCTCCCCTCCAGGCGGGAGACCCCTTCCACCTGGATGTCCTGGTGAGCACCTATACCTCTGCAGGAAGGGTATAAGGGACTCTCCCCTCCAGGCGGGAGACCCCTTCCACCTCAGAGTCAGGGGAGCTACTATACCACAGCAGCCAGGATAGAGGGGACTCGCCCCTTTTTGCAGGAGACCCCTCCCACCTGGGTGTCAAGGAAGCAGCAGCCATGGTAGAGGCTAGTCACCCATCCAGGCGGCAGACCCCTCCCACCTGGGAATCTGAGGGAACTGGTGTACCACCACAGCCAGGGTAGAGGGGAATTGCCCCTCCAAGTGGGAGAACCCTCCCACCTGGATGTCCTGGGGTGGGGCTAGAGTAGCAGGGATTCGCCCCTCCAGGGAAGAGGCACCTCCCACCTGGCTTAGGGGGAGCTCCTATAACTTTGCAACCAGGGTAGAGAGGAATCGCCCCTACAGGCGGGAGACCCCTCCAATCATGGTGTTGAGGGAAGCTCCTATAATATCAGAGCCAGGGTAGAGGTGTTCGCCACTGGAGGCAGGAAACACCTCCCACCTGGGTGTCCGGGTAGCTCTTATAGGCACCAGCCAAAGTAGAGGGGACTCCCCCCTCCAGGCTGGAGACTGCTCCCACCTGAGTGTCAGGGGGAGTTCTTATATCGCCAAAGCCAGGGTAGAGGGGACTAGCCCCTCCAGGCGGTCCCACCTGGGTATGGAGGGTGAGCTCCTATAGAGCTGCAACCAAGGTAGAAGTGACTCGCCCCTCCAGTCGAGACACCTACCTGGGTGTCAGGGGGAGCTCCTATACCACCCCAGCCAGGGTAGAGAAGACTCACCAGTCTAGGCAGGAGACCCCTCCCACCTGGGTGTCAAAAGGGGCTTGAATACTACGGCAACCATGGTAGCAGGGACTCTCACCTCAAGAGGAGAGATCCGCCCCCTCCTGGGTGTCTAGGGGAGCTCATACACCACCGCATCCTGGATATAAGGAACTCACCACGGAAGGCAGGAGACCCCTCCCACCTGCGTGTCAGGGGAAGCTTGTATACTGCTGCAGCCAGGGTAGAGCATACTCCCCCCTCCAGGTCGAAGACCCTTTCACATGGGTGTCATGTGGAGCTCATATACCACCGAAGCCACGGTAGAGGGAACTTGTGCCTCCAGGCGGGGAACCCCTCCCACCTGGGAGTCATGGGAGCTCATATACCCCAGCAGCCATGATAGAGGCAACTTGCCTCTCCAAGCAGGAGAACCCTCCCACCTATGTGTATGTGTGGTGGTGGGGGGCTCCTATACTGCTGCAGCCAGGGTAGCAGGGACTCGCCCCTCCAGGGGAGAGACTCCTCCCACCTGGGTGTCAGGAGAAGCTTGAATACTGCCACAGCCAGGGTAGAGGGTACTCGCCCCTCCAGTCAAGAGACACCTCTAACATGGGTGTAGGGGAGAGGTCCTATATCGCCGCAGCCAGAATAGAGGGGACTTGCCCCTCCAGTCAGGAGACCCTTCCCACCTGGTTGACCAATATCACCGCAGCCAGGGTAGAAAAAACTCGCCCCTATAGGCAGGAGAACCCTCCAACCAGGGTGTCTGGGGGAGCTCCTTTACTGCTGCAGCCAGGGTAGAGGGGGCTCGCCCCTCCAGTCAAGAGAACCCTCTAGCTTGGGTGTGGGAGAAGCTCCTATACCGCGCAGCCAAGGGTAGAGGGGACTCTCTCATGCAGGTGAAAGACCTCTCACACCTGTGATTTGGGGTGCGGCTGAGCTTGCATACAGCCTTAGCCAGGGTAGAGGGGACTTGCGCCTCCATGCTGGAAACCCCTCCCACGTGGGGGAGAAAGTATACCGCTGCAGTCAGGGTAGAAGGGACTTGTTGCTCCGGGCCAGAGACTCCTCTCACCTGGGTATCAGGGGAGCTTGTATCCTGCCACAGCCAGAGGAGAGGGGATTCGCCCCTCCAGGTGGGAGACCCCTCCCACCTGGGTGTCAGGAGAAGCTTGAATACTGCCACAGCCAGGGTAGAGGGTACTCGCCCCTCCAGTCAAGAGATACCTCTAATATGGGTGTAGAGGAGAGGTCCTATATCGCCTCAGCCAGAATAGAGGGGACTTGCCCCTCCGTGCGGGAGACCCCTCCCACCTGGCGTCTGGGGGAGCTCATACACAGCCACAGCCAGGGTAGAGGGGACTCACCACTGAAGGCGGGAGACTCCTCCCACCTGGGTGTCAAGGGAAGCTTTTATACTGCTGCAGCCAGGATAGCGTGTACTTGCCCCTCCAGGTGGAAGACCCCTTTCACGTGGGTGTCGGGTGGAGCTCTTATACCTCTGCAGCCACAGTAGAGGGACTCGCCCCTCCAGGGGGGGGACCCCTCCCACCTGGGTGTTATGAGAGCTAGTATACCCCAGCAGCCATGGTAGAGGCGACTCGCCCACCCCTCCTGGTGGAAGATACCACCACGGCAACCAGGGGGGAGACCCCTCCCACCTGAGTTTTGGGGGTTGGGACTCCTATACCACCACAGATAGGGTTGCAGGGACTCGCCACTCCAGGGGAGACACCCCTCTTACCTGGGTGTTGGGCAAGCTTCTATACCTCCACAGCCAGGGTAGAGGGGACTCGCCCCTCCAGTCGGAGACTCTTCCCAGCTGGTTGTGGGGGGAGCTCGAATACTGCTGCAGTCAGGGTAGAGGGGTCTTTCCCCTACAGGTGCAAGACCTCTTTCACCAGGGTGTTGGAAGGAACTCCTATACTGCCACAACTAGGGTAGAGGAGAATGCCCCTGCAGGCGGGAGACCCCTCCCACCTGGGTATCCAGGGAGCTCTTATAGGGCACCAGCCAAAGTAGAGGGGACACCCCCTCCAGGCGGGAGACCCCTCCCACCTGTGTGTCAGGGGAAAGCTGTATATTGCCTTAGACAGGGTAGAAGGGAATTGCCCTTCCATGCGGGAGACCTTTCCCACCTGGCCTCGAGGAGCTTGTATACCACCGAAGCCAGGGTACAGGGGACTTGTTGCTCCAGGCGGGAGACCCCCTCCCATATGGTTGTCCAGGGGAGCTCGAATACCGCCACAGCCAGGGAGACCCTTCCCATCAGGCTGTCCAGGGAGCTCTTATATGCCACCACCCAAAGTAGAGGAGACTCGCCCCTCAAGGCAAGAGACCCCTCCTACTTGGGTGTCTGGGAGAGCTCACATACTGCCACAGCCAGTGTGAGGGTACTTGCCCCTGCAGGCAGGAGACTCCTCCCACCTGGGTGTCCTGGGAGTTCTTATATGGCACCAGCCAAAGTAGAGGAGAATTGCCCCACCAGGTGGGAGACCCCTCCCACCTGGGTGTGGGGTGGGGAGGGGAGCTCCTATACCACTGCAGTTAGGGTTGAGGGGAATCACCCTTCAAGGCGGGAAACCCCTCCCGCCTGAGTGTTCACGGGGAGCTCCTTTACCGCAGCAGCAGTGTGGAGTGGACTCGCCCCTCCAGTCAAGAGACCACTTTTACCTGGGTGTCAGCAGAGCTCCTATACTGCAACATCCAGGTTAGAACGGACTCACTACTATAGGCGGGAGACCCCTCCCACCTGGGTGTCAGCAGGGGAGGCTCATATACCTCAGCAGGCAGGGTAACAGGGTCTTGCCCCTCCAGGGGAGATACCCCTCCCACCTGGGTGTCGGGGGAGCTTGTATACCACCACAGTCAGGGCAGAGTGTTTCACCCCTGCATGAGGGAGACCCCTCCCACCTGGGTGTTCAGGGAGCTTTGATAGGGCACCAGCCAAAGTAGAGGGGCTAGCCCTTCCAGGCGGGAGACCCCTCCAACCTGGGTTTCCGGGGGAGCTTGTATGCCACCTTAGCCAGGGTAGAAGGAACTTGCCCCTCCATGCAGGAGACCCCTCTTACCTGGGTGTCTGGGGGAGCTTGTATACCGCTGCAGCTAGTGTAGAGGGGACTCTTAACAGCAGGCTGGAGGCCCCTCCACTTGGTTGTTGGTGGAGCTCATATACTGCTGCAGCCAGGGGAGAGGGCACTTGCCCCTCCAGGCGGGAGACCCCTTCCACATGGCTGTTTGGAGGAGCTTCTATACTGCTACAGCTAGGGTAGAGCAGACTCATTCCTCCAGGCGGAAGACCCCTCCAACGTGGGTGTCGGGTGGAGTTCCTATACCACCACAATCAGGGAAGAGTGAACTCTCCCCTCCAGGAGTGGGAATATAGAGGGAGCGTATACCCCAGCAGCCATTGTAGAGGAAACTCGTTTCTCCACGCAGGAGACGCCTCTAACATGGGTGTGGGTCGGGGGGTTCATATACTGCTGCAGCCATGGTAGCAGGGACTCGCCCCTCCAGTCAGGAGACCCCTCCCACCTGGTTGACAGGGGGAGCTTGAATACCGCTGCAGCCAGGGTAGAGGAAACTCGCCCCTATAGGCGGGAGACCCCTCCCACCAGGGTGTTTGGGGAGCTCGTAAACTGCCAAAACCAGGGTAGAGGGGTTTGCCCTGCAGACAGAAGACCCCTCCCACCTGGGTGTCAGGGGAAGCACTAATACTGCTGCAGCCAAGGTAGAGGGGACTTGCCCCTCCAGTCAAGAGACCCCTCTAACCTGGGTGTGGGGGGAGCACCTATACCACCGCAGTAAGGGTAGTGGAGACTCGCCCACCCAGGCAGGACACCTCCCCACCTGAGTATCATGTCTTAGCCAGGGTAGAGGGGAATCGCCCCTCCAGGCGGCAGATGCCTCCCACCTGGTTGTCGAGGGGAGCTCTAATACACCAAAACTAGGGTAGAGGGTACTTGCCCCACCAGGCGGAAGACCCTTCTCTCCTGGGTGTCTGGGGGAACATGTATATCACCTTAGCCAGGTTAGAAGGGACTCGCCCCTCTAGGATGGGGACCTCTCCCATATTGGTGTCTGGGGAAGCATGTATTCCCCTGCAGCAAGGGTGGAGGGGACTCACTCCTCCAGGCGGGAGACCCCTTCCACCTGGGATCAGGGGGAGCTTCTATACGATGCAGACAGGGTAGAGCGGACTCCCCGCACGAGGTGAAAGACCCCTTCTCACCTGGGTGTCCGGGGAGCTTGATTACCACAGCAGCCATGGTAAAGGAGACTCGCCCCTCCAGGTGGGGAATCCCTCCCATCAGGGTGTCAAGGGGAGCTCTTATACCTCTGCAGCCAGGGTAGAGGGGACTGCTCCTCCAGGAGAGATCCCTCCCACATTGGTGTCAGGGCGAGCTTGTATTCCGCCTTAGCCAGGGTATAGGAGACTCACCTCTCCAGGTGGGAGACCCCTCCCAATTGGGGGGGGGCGGGGCTCATATACAATGGTAGCAGGGACTGGCCCTTCCAGGCAGGGAAACACTTTCAACCGCGTGTCAGAGGGAGCTCGTATCCTGCTGCAGCCAGGATAGAGGGGACTCGCCCCTTCAGGCAGGAAGCCCCTCTCATCTGGGTATGGATGGGGGGGCAGTTCGTATATCTCCATAGCCAGGGTAGAGGGGACTCACCCCTGCACGTGGGAGACCCCTCCCACCTGTGTTTTGGAGGAGCTTGTATACCGCCAGGGTGGAGGGGAATCGCCCCTCCAGGCGTGAGACCCTCCCAACTGGGTATTGAAGGGGGAGCTCTTGTACCACTGCAGCCAGGATAGTGGGGACTCGCCCCACTAGGCGGAAGACCCCTCACACCTTGTTGTCAGGGGAGCTCATATGCCACCTCAGGCAGGGTAGAAGGGACTCACCACTCCAGGAGGGAGACACCACCCATCTGGGTGTACAGGGGAGCTCGTATATTGTTGCAGCCAGGGAAGACGGGAATCGCCCCTCCAAGCGAGTGACCCCTCCCACCTGGGTGTCAGGGGAAGCGCATATACCGCTACAGCCAGGAGAGTGGGGACTCTCCTCTACAGGCGGGACACCCCTCCCACCTGGGTGTCTGGCAGAGCTTCTATACCTCCGCAGCCAGGGTAGAGGGAACTCGTCCCTCCATTCCGGTGACCCATCCCACCTGGGTGTTGGGAGGAGCTCGAATAACCCCACAGTCAGGGTACAGGGGACTCGCCCCTACAGGAGAGAGACCCCTCCCACCTGGGTGTCTGGGGGGGGAGCTCCTATACTGCCACAGCCAGGGTAGAGGGGTTCGCCTTTTTAGGCAGGAGACCCCTTCAACCTGGGTGTTTCTGGAGCTCTTATAGAGCACCAGACAGGATAGAAGGGACTGGTGGTTCCAGCAGGAGATCCCTCTCACCCGAATGTAGGGGAGGGGCTTGCATACTGCCTTAGCCAGGGTAGAGGTGACTTGCCCTCCAGGCGAAAGTCCCCTCCCACCTGGGTGTCTGGGAAAGCATATACACAGCAGCAGCCAGGGTAGAGGGGA
Organism: Callospermophilus lateralis; assembly: GCF_048772815.1. NCBI lineage: Eukaryota > Metazoa > Chordata > Mammalia > Rodentia > Sciuridae > Callospermophilus > Callospermophilus lateralis. Next base: position 132,906,583 of record NC_135310.1, on the reverse strand, counting down.
CTCTCCCCTCCAGCCGGGACACCCCTCCAAATGGAGTCTCAGGGGATCTCCTTTACCGCCACAGCCAGGTAAAGTGGATTCACCCTTCCAAGTGGGAGATCTCTCCCACCTAGGTGTAGGGTGGGGGGGCTCATATCCCACCCAAGCCAGGGTAGAAGGGACTCACCCCACCATGAGGGAGACCCCTCCAACTTGGGTGTCTGGGGGTAGCTCATACACCCCCGAATCCAGGGTAGAGGGGACTCGCCCCTCTAGGCAGGACACTTCTCCCAACTGGGAGTCGGGGGGACCTCATATACCACTGCAGGAAGGTGAGAGTGGACTCACCCCTCCAGGTGAGAGACCTCTCCCACCTGAGTGTCTGGGGAAAGCACCTATACTGCAGCAGCCAGGGTACTAGGGACTCACCCCTCCAGGTGGAGACCCCTCCCACTTGGGTGTCCTGGGGAGCTCCAATACTGCTGTAGCAGGGTAGAGGGGATTCTAGCCTCCTGGCAGAAGACTCCTCCCAATTAGCTGTTAGGGGTGCTCCTATACCACCCCAGCCAGGGTATAGGAGACTCGCCCCTCCAGGTGGGAGACACATCTCACCAGTTTTTCAGGGGGAGTCCTTACACCGCTGCAGCCAAGGTAGAGGGGACTTGCCCTTCCAGATGGGAGACCCCTCCCATCTAGGTGTTGGTTGGGGATTTTCCTATGCCTCCACAGCCAGGGTAGAGGGGACTCACCTCTCCAGGCCAGAGACCCTCCCACCTGGGTGTAGGGGGAAGCCAGTGTAGAAGGAACTCATGCCTCCAGGCGGGAGACCCCTCCCACCTGGCTGTCAGGGAAAGCTAGTATATGACTTCAGGCAGGGAAAAGGGAACTTGCCCTTTCAGTTGTGAGACCCCTCCCACCTGTGTGTCACAGGGAGCTTGTAGACCACCTTAGCCAGGATAGAGGTGAATTCTCACCTCCAGGAGGGAGATAACTCCCTCCTGGGTGTCCAGGAGCTTGTATAATGCATTAGCCAGGGTGGAGGGTACTAGCTCCTCCAGGCAGAAGACCCCTCCCATCTTGCTATGGGGGGGGGGAGCTTGTACACTGCTGCAGCCAGGAGAGAGGGGACTCACACCACTAGGTTGGTTGTTAGGGTCTGTAAACAAGTCAAGATGGCGCCTGGCATTTTGCCAGAGGGAGTGGTTTGTGAAGTAATGCCAGGGAACCATTAAGTGTGGAGATTCCTTATTGGTTGACTGCTGTATCTAGTTTATGTAAATTAAGATAAGCTGTGTGGAATGTATATATACCCCTCCTGTCCTACAATAAATGGCTCCCACTCCTGCTGTATCAATGTACACAAGTTGTTCGTCACCCCCCGATTATTTTGCTGCAGCCGGACTGTGGCAGTTGGTGACCCCTAAACCCTGGTTGTCAGGGGAGCTCATATACTGCAGAGGCAGAGAAAAGGGGACTCGCCACTCCAGGCAAGAGAACCCTCCCACCTGTGTGTGTTGGCTCTTATACTACTACATCCAGGGTAGTGGGGACTCGCCCCCCCAGAAAGGAAACCCCTCCCACCTGGGTGTCATGGGGAGTTTGTATACCACCTTAGCCAGGGTAGAGAGGACTCCCCACTGCAGGCAGAAGACCTCTCCCACCAGAGTGTTGGGGGGCTCCTATACCATGGAAGCCAGGGTTTAGGGTATATGCCACTCCAGGCGGGAGATCCATCCCACCTGGATTTTAAAGGGAGTTCTTATATAGCTGCAGTCAGGGTACAGGGACTCACCCCTGCAAGCTGGAGACACCTCCCACCTGAGTGTTGGAGGGGGCTAGTATACCCCCGCAGCCATGGTAGAGGGAACTCGCCCCTCCAGGATGGAGACTCTTCCTATAAGGGTGTCAGGGTGGGAGACCTTTTATACCATGGCAGCCAGGGTAGTGAGGACTCGCCCCTTCAGACAGGAAACCCCTCCCACAGGGAGCTTGTATACCATCTTAGCCAGGGTACAGAAGACTCGCCCCTCCAGGCAGGAGACTCCTCCCTCCAGGGTGTCAGGGAGAGCTCTTATATCTCAGCAGCCAGGGTAGAAGGGAATCACCCCTCAAGGTGGAAGACCCCTCCCACCTAGGTGTCTGGTGGCCAGGCTCATATACAGCCCTAGCCAGGGTAGAGGGGACTGGCCCCTCCAGGAAGAAGACTTCCCACCTGGGTGTTGCAGGGAGCTTGTATACTAAGTTATACAGGGTAAAGGGGACTGGAGGTGTGAATCCCTTCTACACTGGCTGTGGTGGTATATGAGCTTTCCGCAAAACCCAGGTGGGTTGGGTTTCCCACCTGGAAGGGCGAGTCACCTCTACCCTGGATATGGCTATTTTAAGTTCCCCCCAGGTGGGAGGGATCTCCTGCATAGAGGAGGGAGTCCCTCTACCCTGGCTGCTGGGCTATAGCAGCTCCCCCAAAACCCAGGTGGGAGTGATCTTCCATCTGGAAGGACGAGTCTCCTCTCTCCTGGCTGCATTGGTATATGGGGAGAAAGGGGAGTAAGGGGAATGGGTGGCACAGGGAGAGGAGGGCTCATGGCCCAGATTCAATGCAGGGTTATCAGGATTGAGGAGCAGGGCCCAGGATGAAGGATGCCAAAGCCCCCAGGCAATAGGCACTGCTACCTTTTCCCAAAGGAAGACCACAGGGCCAAACATCCCAGTTCAACCCCGTGGCTCTAGTGAGCATCCTGGGAAAGGGACATGGAAAAGGAGCCCAGCAGGGACAAGGACAACAGGAGGGCCAAAGGAGGGCACAGCGTGAAGTGCTGGAAGAAGGGTGTTTGTGGGGTGCGGGTCAGGACTGCAGAAAGGAGCCCAGGCTAGGGACCTAGAGGAGGGCCCAGGCCAGGGGAGAGCAGGGAAAGCTGGGGCCGGGAATGTTGCAGATGCAAATCAAGTCAAGATGGTGCCTGGCAGTTTGCCAGGAGGAGTGGTTTGTGAAGCAATGCCAGCAAGCCATTAAGATGATGAGGATTCCTTATTGGCTGACTGCTGTATCTAGATGATGTTAATTGAGTCAAGCTGTGCGTAATCAGTTAGGTACATATACTGCTGTTGTTACGTAATAAAGCACTTCCTGTTTCAACCTTCAAGTTGCTTTGTCACCTCCTGATTATTTTGCCTAGCTGGACTGTGGCAAATGGTAGCCCATACAGGGGAACTCCAGGACGCTCGGGGGTAAGTGACAAAGTAAGATGCCCATCCCTAGAAATAGATAGGATCGGAGGAAAGCTGCCTGTCCCTAGAAATAGATAGGACAGGAGGAAATCTGCTCACCCCTGAGGAAGCAGATAAAGCGAGAGGACGAATGGCTATTTCAAGAAAATGGAGATTGATACAGTATGTTTTTGTTTTGTTTTGTCTTAGTATGTTGTATTGTCTTTATTATGGAAACATGGGATCAGAAGTTGATAGAAACCAAATCGAAAGGGTGTTAAGTAAATTGCTAAAGGAAGGAGGCACCCCAGTAAAACCAAGAACAGTTAGGGCATACGTTGATTAAAGCCCAGGAACTCTAGTCAGAAAGAGGAAGAAAGTTCAGAGGAGAAAGGACTATCAGGGAAGGAGTTACAACAAAAGGCTACTACTAAACACTTTTCCTTACCAGAGGGTGCATGAAGCAGTGTGGGGAGGCGGCTGCCGTGTAGCAAGCTGGTTGTGGTGCAGAAGGGACTTTCCAGCCATTGGCTGCCCACTCTTCCCTGCCCCCCCGCCATGGGACTGCCGGGGGACGCTGCCACCTGCAGTGGAGGACAAGCCCAGCGCCCCTGAAGTTTGGCCATTTCCAATGCTAATAACTAATGAGTCATCAGTTTTTTTTCTATTTGCTGCAGGTGCTGCCACGGGACATCCAGAACTCCAGTTTTCAATTATGGTGATAGCATTTACCTTCAGATGCTTTGGTATTTTACAACTTTCACCACAGCTGCATCAGCTTGCAGTTATTATCATTAAAGGTCCTGACCCAGTGATTGTCTGGAGTCGGGGGTCTGTTTGTGTGTTTCCACAGGGAGAACAGCAGCCGATTTGGATTCCAGAGAAACTAACTAAAGCAATTTCTACAGACCAAAAAGAATATTATTTGGTTCAAATTCATGGTAGCTGATATCCAGAACTCCAGTTTAGCTATCCTTACATCTGCTACAATGGTTCCTCCATATCTGGGGAATAATAAGCACCATTAAGGCCTATTTCAAATGCAAAAAACCTTGAGGCTTACTTGTGGGAAAGCCTTTAAACCCATATGCAAGTTACAGGAAGAAGGAATTACAGCTACCATCATCACAGATGTTGCTGTTTCTGCTGCTGCTACTGCAGTTTCTGCGATAGCTATCACACAAACTGTACAAACTGTTGCATCAATATTTACTTCAAGAAGAAATAGACATATTAATGAATTCCTTTGCTTTAAGCTGCTTGCAGAACTTACCTGGATTGTGTATCACTTATATGCATTATGAACTGATACAACAAATTGTAATAGTACCAGGGTATCTTTGCTGACAGTGTCATCTGTGGTACAGTTTTTCCAGAGGTTTCTCACTTGGAGCAGTCAATGGCTTGGTATCGTGGCATTTTGTATCCTCCTCCTTTCTGCTTGTGGCAGGTTGTTTATGTTTTTTGTGTAAAAACCACTATGGTCATTATCCACAAGTATGGCTAAGTGTGTTGGGCTGGCAGCCAAAGATGGGTAAGATCCAATTACAATGGTAACAACCTAAGCCAGGAGGCTGATAATTTGAGGTCAGACCATCCAATGATGGGTAAGGACCATATGTAGTATTGGACAACCTAAAACAGGCACGGTCCCTAAGCCACATACTTGTTGTGTAATAAAACAAAAGGGAGGAGATGTTGGGGATGCAAATCAAGTCAAGATGGCACCTGGCAGTTTGCCAGGAGGAGTAGTTTGTGAAGCAATGCCAGCGAGCCATTAAGATGATGAGGATTCCTTATTGGCTGGCTGCTGTATCTAGATAATGTTAATTGAGTCAAGCTGTGTGTAATCAATTAGGTATATATACCGCTGTTGTTCCGTAATAAAGCAGTTCCCGTTTCAACCTTCAAGTTGCTTGTCACCTCCTGGTTATTTTGCCCAGCTGGACTGTGGCACTGGAAGATGATGCTGTACTAGGGTACTGCAGTACAAGGAAGCCAAGGGGAGCAGGGAAGCAGCCCCAACAAGGGGCCCTCAGGGAGGAAAGGCAGGGAATCCAGCAGGGGGCAGTCAGGCTCCAGGTCCAGGGTCACTTCCAGGTGTCAGGGTCCTGGTAGAGGACCAAGCACCCAGGGAGAGCAAGGGGCCCAGGGGAGGGGCAGGGCATTGTTTCCCATAAGGCGTCCTGGATCAGATGAAAATCTACAGCCAGGGTCCTAGCAAAGGAGGCTCAGAAAAGGAAGAGGGCCAGAAGGAGGCTGACAGGAGGGCACTGCAGGGGGTTGGGATGGGTGCACATAGGGGCAAGACCCAGGACCCAAGCCAGGCATCTAGGCAAGGGACCCAACAGATCAATGGTGATGGGGGACCCAAGCAGCAGGAGACCTGCGAGAACCAGAGAAAAGCATGAAGGGAAGGGGAGGAGGGGTTGCATGAAGACCAGGAGAAGCCAAGGGGTACCTAGGAGAGCCTGCTGGTGGGCCCAAGCAAGAGGCCCCCAGGTCAGACCCAACACAAAGATACTCCTTGCTATGCCAAGGGCCATGAGGAATCTGGTCAGGGACTCAGGTGAATGCTCAGGCCCAGGGACTGGAGATCAAAGGGTCAGGATTAGGGAGGGCTGGGTTGCGGTATGATCAGCATGCAAGGCCAGAGGGAAGGGAGGGAATCGCTCAGGACTGGGTTGGAGCAAGTCCATGATAACTGCCAGACCTCAATGTTAGGCAGTGAAGAGGACTCAGGTGAGTGGCAGGGCTGTGTTTCCCATAGGGAGCATTCAGGGCACAGAGGCTGCTCCTCTGCCCAGAGGAATAGATCCTCAGAGAGGGACCTGGTCCATAGAGGGGCCAAAGAAAGTACTGTGAGTAGATACCTGGTGTGTTGAAGTGGGGGCAGGATCAGGCTGCCAGGACCCATTCAAGCAGCATAGGCTAGGGAAAAATAGAGGAGGGTCCAGACAGTGCCAGGACCACAGCATGAGGGGATCAGAGGGGAGGCACAGGAGAGGGCTGGCAAAAGGGGCCTGAAAGAAAGGGACAGGAAAGTGTCCTCAAGAAGGGTAGCCAGGGTCTCAAGCAAGGACCTGGGCCCAGTAATGGAGAGCCTAGTGCTAGACCTGGGCCCAGGTGAATGAAAAGAAACATGGATGGGGAGGAGCAGGAGGGGAGAAAGTGAAGTGGGAGGCACAGGGGGAGAAGGGCTCAAGGCCTGGATCCACTGCCGGGTGTCAGGGGTCAGAAGCAGGGCCCTGGCTGAGGGAGGCCAAAGGGCCCAGGCAAGGGGCAGGGCTATGTTTTCCCAAAGGGAGACCCCATGGCCAATAGGCCAGGTCAAGTCGCCTGGCCCCGGGTGAGGATCCTGGGAAGGGAATAAGGAAAGTGAGCATGGTAGAGACAGAAAGGACAGGAGAGCAGAAGGAGGGCACAGCCTAAAGAGCTGCAGGACAGGTGTGAGTGGGGTGGGGGTCAGGACCCCAGCAAGGAGCACAGGCAAGGGACCTAGAGGAGGGTCCAGGCCAGGGGAGAGCAGGGAATGCTGGGCCAGGACGGAAGGGCTGCACTAGGGCACTGTAGTACAGGAAAGGCAAGGGGAGCAGGAAGAGGCCCCAGTGAGGGGCCCTCAGATAATGCCCCAAAAAGCAGTGAGAAAGAAGGGTCACCAGAGGCTCAAGCGAGGAGCCAGACCAGGAAACAGAGAGACAAGGTCAAGACAGGGTCTGGGCAGGGGCTCAGGACACTGGACAAGATTTGGGAGTACAGGCAGGGAATCTGGCAGAGGGCAGTCAGGCTCCAAGCTCAGGGCCACCTTCAGGTGTCAAGGTTCCTAGTGGAGGACCAAGCACCCAGGGAGAACAAGGGGCCCAGGAAAGGGGCAGAGCTCTGTTTCCCATAAGGCACCCTGGCTCACATTTGAATCCAGGGCCAGGGACCTGGCAAAGGAGGCCAGACAAGGGAAGGGGGCCAGGAGGAGGGCAATGGGAGGGCACGGCAGGGGGTCATGATGGGTGCATTGTAGTGTAAGAGCCATGACCCAAGACAGGCCCCCAGGCAAGGGACCCACCCAACTGATTGTGATGAGGGACCCAAGGAGCAGGAGACCAGCATGCACCAGGAAAAAGCCTGAGGGGAAGAGAGGTAGGGGCTGTGTGAGGACCAGAAGACAAAGGGAAGTGCAAGGGGTATATAGGTGATCCCACTGGGGGGCCAACATGAAGAGACTCTATGCTATGCCAAGGGACATGAGGAAAGTGGTCAGGGGCCAGGCAAGCATCCAGGCCCAGAGACTAGAGCACAAAGGGTCAGGGTTAGGGAGGGCTGGGTTGGGGTAGTGGTAGCATGCAAGGCCAGAGGACAGGGCAGGGAAGGGAGGAGATTGCTCAGGGCTGGGTTGGAGCAAGTCCCAGGTTAACTGCCAGGCCTCAAGGTACAGGTGATGAAGGGGACACATGTGACTGGCAGGTCTATAGGGAGTATTCAGGGTACAGAGACCAGCCAATTCTGCTCCTCTGCCCCAGGTGAGTAGATCCTCGGAGAGGGAACTGTACCAATGAGGGGCAAAAGAGCGTACTCTGAAGAGATACCTGGCATGCTGAGGTTGACGGTGGTCTGTGGGCTGCAGGACCCATTTTAGGAGCCTAGGCTAGGGCAAAGCAGGGGTCATGAAGGGTCCAGACACTGCCAGGTTACCACAGCATGAGGTGAACAGAGGGGAGGCACAGGAGAGGGCTGGAAAAAGGGGCCTGAAGGAAAGGGACAGAGAGAGGGTCCTTGAGAATGGTGACCAGTGGCTCAAGCAAGGAGCTGGGTCCAGTAATGGAGAGCCAAGTGCTAGCACCTGGGCCTGGGTGAATGAAAAGAAACATGGATAGGAAGTGGCAGGAGGGGAGAAAGGGGAGTGGCAGGCACAGCAGAAGGAGGGCTCAAGGCCCAGGTCCACTGTAGGGTGTCAGGGTTGAGGAGCAGAGCCTGGCTAGGAAGGCGAAAGTGTCCAGGCAAGGGGCAGGGCTGTTTTCCCAAAGTTCATATTCTCTGGCCCAGTTGAGCATCCTAGGAAGGGGATCAGGAAAGCAGGTGTGGCAGAGACAGAAGACAGGAGGGCCAAAAGAGGGCACAGCCTGAAGGACCACCCGATGGGTGTGGGTGGGGTGGGGACCAGGACCTCAGCAAGGAGCCCAGGCAAGGGACCTAGAGGAGGGCTCAGCCAGGGGAGAGCTGGGAACTCCAGGCTGGGAAGGCAGGCTTGCACTAGGGTATTGCAGTACAGGGAACCCAAGGAGAGCAGAGAAGCGACTCCAGCAAAGGGCCCTCAGACAATGCCCAGAAAAGCAGTGAGCAAGAAGGGACACCAGAGGCTCAAGTGAGGAACAAGGCCAGGGAACTGAGAGCCAAGGGCCAGGGCTTGGGCAGGGAGCTCAGGACAGTGGATAAGATTTGGGAGGGAAGGCAGGCGATCCAGCAGGGAGCAGTCAAGCTCCAAGCCCAGGGCTACCTCCAGGTTTCAGGGTTCTTGGTGCTGTACCAAACACCCAGGGAGAGCAAGAGGCCCAGGTGAGGGGCAGGGCATTGTTTCCCATAAGGCATCCTGAATCAGATTAGAATCTATGGCCAGGGTCCTGGAAAAGGAGGTCAAGAAAAGGAAGGGGGCCAGAAGGAGGGTGATGGATGGGCACGTCAGGAGGTCAGGGTGGGTCCTATAGGGGTGTGAACCAGGACCCAAGCCAGGCACCTAGGCAAGGGACCCACCCGGTCAATGGTGATGGGGGACCCAAGGAGCAGGAGACCTGCGAGCGCCAGAAAAAAGCACAAGGGGAAGGGGAGAAAGGGGCTGTGTGAAGACCAGGAGAAGCCAAGGGGCACCTAGGGGAGCCATCTGGCAGGTCCAAGCAAGGGGCCCCAAAGTCAGACCCAACACAAAGAGACTCCTTTCTATGCCAAGGACCATGAGGAACACAGTCAGGGACTCAGGCGAATGCCCAGGCCCAGGGACTAGATAGAAAAGGGTCAGGGTTAGGGAGGGCAGGGTTGCAGTAGGGGCAGCATGCAAGGCCAGAGGGCAGGGGAGGGAAGGGAGGGGATTGCTCAGAGCTGGTTTGGAGCCAGTCCATATTAACTGCCAGGCCTCAAAATTCAGGCAGTGAAGGGAACTCAGGCGAGTGGCAGGGCTGTGTTTCCCATAGGATGCATTCAGGGCACAGAGGTGAGCCAGTTCTGCTCCTCTGCCCCAGGTGAGTAGATCCTCAGAGAGGGACCTGGACCAAAGGAGGGGCCAACAAGGGTACTGTGAGGGGATACCTGGTGTGTGGAAGTTGGGGGTGTTCGGGCTGCCAGGACCCATTCAAGCAGCATAGGCTAGGTAGAAGCAGGGGGAGAGGAGGGTCCAGGCAGTGCCAGGATACCACAGAACGAGGGGATCAGAGGGGAGGCACAGGTGGGGGTTGGCAAAAGGGGCCTAAAGCAAGGGACAGGGAAAGGGTCCTAAAGCAGGGTAGCCAGGATCTCAAGCAAGGAGCCGGTACAGTAGTGGAGAGCCAAGTGTTAGCACTTGGGCCTGGGTGAATAAAAAGAAACATGGAGGGTGAGCAGTGGGAGGGGAGAAAGTGGAGTGGGTGGTACAGGAGGAGAAGGGCTCAAGGCCCAGGTTCACTGCAGGATGTCAGGGGTCAGGAGCAGGGCCCTGACTGAGGGAGGCCAAAGGGCCCAGGCAAGGGGCAGGGCTATGTTTTCCCAAAGGAAGTCCCCAGAACCAAGAGGCCAGGTCAATTCGCTTGGCCTGGGTGAGCATCCTGGGATGGGGATCAGGAAAGCGGTGTGGCTGAGACAGAAAGGACAGGAGGGCTGAAGAAGAGTATAGCCTGAAGGGCCACAGGATGGTTGTGGGTGGGGTGGGGACCAGGACCCCAGCAAGGAGCCCAGGCAAGGGACCTAGAGGAGGGCCCAGGCCAAGGGGGAACAGGGAATGCTGGGCCGGGAAGGCAGGGCTGCACTAGGGTACTGTGGTACAGGAAAGCCAAGGGGAGCAGGGAAGCAGCCCCAGAGAGGGGCCCTCAGATAATGCCCAGAAAAGCAATGAGCAAGAAGGGCCACCAGAGACTCAAGTGAGGAGCAGGCCAGGGAACTGAGAGACAAGGGCCAAGGCTTGGTTAGGGGGCTCAGGACAGTAGATAAGATTTTGGAGGGAAGGCAGGGGATCCAGCAGGGGCAGTCAGGCTCCAGGCCCAGGGCTACCACCAGGTGTCAAGGATCCTGGTGGAGGACCAAGCACCCAGAGAGAGCAACGACCTGGCAATGGGCAGAGCTCCTTTTCCCATAGACGCCCTGGCTCAAATTTGAATCCAGGGCCAGGGACCTGGCAAAGGAGACCAGACAAGTGAAGGGGGCCAGGAGGAGGGCAATTGGAGGGCACAGTGGAGGGGTGGTGGTGGGTGCACTGTAGGGTAAGAGCCATGACCCAAGACAGGCCCCCAGGCAAGAGAACCACCCATTTGATTGTGATGAGGGACCCAAGGAGCAGGAGACCTGCAAGCGGCAAGAAAAAGCATGATGGGAAGGTAGGAAGAGGCTGCGTGAGGACCAGGAAACAGAGGGAAGTGCAAGGGGTACATAGGTGAGCCCGCTGGGGGGCCCAAGAAAGGGGCCTCCAGGTCAGAACCAACATGAAGAGACTCCATGCTATGCCAAGGGACATGAGGAATGAGGTCAGGGGCTCAGGCGAGCACCCAGGCCCAGAGTCTGGAGCACAAAGGGTCAGGGTTAGGGAGGGCTGTGTTGGGATAGGGGCACATGCAAGGCCAGAGGGTGGGGGAAAAGAAGGGAGGAGATCACTCAGGGATGTGTTGGAGCAAGTCCCATGTTAACTGCCAGGCCTCAAGGTACAGGCAGTGAAGGGGACTTTGGTGACTGGCAGGTTGTGTTTCCCATAGGGGGCATTCACGGTGTAGAGGCCAGCCAATTCCACTCCTCTGCCCCAGGTGAGTAGATCCTCAGAGAGGGACCTGGACCAATGAGGGGCAAAAGAGGGTATGGTGAAGGGATACCTGGCGTGCGGAAGTTGGGAGGGGCTTCTGGGCTGCAGGACCCATTTGAGGAGCCTAGGCTAGAGTGAAGCAGGGGTAGCATAGGGTCTGGGCAGTCCCAAGGTAACACAGCATGAAGGGAACAGAGGGAAGGCACAGGAGGGGGCTGTCAAAAGGGGCCTGAAACAAAGAGATAGGGACAGGGTCCTCTAGAATGGCTACCAGGGGAGCTGGGCCCAGTAATGGAGAGCCAAGTGCTAGCAGCTGGGCCTGGTTGAATGAAAAGAAACATGGATAGGGAGTGGCAGAAGGGGAAAAAGTGTAGTGGCTGGCACAGGGGAAGGAGGGCTTAAAGCCCAGGTCCACTGCAGGGTGACACATTTCAGGATCAGGACCCGGGCTGAGGGAGGTGAAAGCACCCAGACAAGGTGCAGGGCTATGTTTTCCCAAAGGTCATATCCTCTAGCCCAGGTTAGCATCCTGTGAAGGGGATCAGGAAAGCAGACATGGCAGAGACAGAAACAACAGAAGGGATGAAGGAGGGCACAGCCTGAAGGGCCACAGGATGGTTGTGGGTGGGGCGGGAGCCAGGACACCAGCAAGGAGACCAGGCAATAGACCTAGAGGAGGGTCCAGGCCAAGGGAGATCAGGGAACCCTGGGCTGGGAAGGCAGGGATGCACTAGGGTACTGGAGTACAGGGAAGCCAAGGGGAGCAGGGAAGCGGCCCCAGCAAGGGGTCCTCAGACAATGCCCAGAAAAGCAGTGAGCAAGAATGGGAACCATAGGTTCAAGGGAGGAGCCAAGCCATGGAACTGAGAGCCAAGGGCCAGGCTTGGGCAGGGGGCTCAGGACGTGGACAAGATTTGGGAGTGAAGGTAGGGGATCCAGCAAGGGGCAGTCAGTCTCCAGGCCAAGAGCCACCTCCAGGTTTCAGGGTTTCTGGTGCCAGACCAAGCACCCAGGGAGAGCAAGGGGCCCAGGCGAGTGCCACAGTCCGGCTGCAGCAAAATAGCCAGGGGGTGACGAACAACTTGTGTAGATTGATACAGCAGGAGTGGGAGCCCTTTATTGTAGGACAGGAGCGGTATTTATACATTCCACACAGCTTATCTTAATTAGCATAAACTAGATACATCAGTCAACCAATAAGGAATCTCCACACTTAATGGCTCGCTGACATTACTTCACAAACCACTCCCTCTGGCAATATGCCAGGCGCCATCCAGACTTGTTTACAGACTCTAACAGGCGAAGGGCAGGGTATTCCTTCCCATAAGGCGCCCTAGATCAGATGAGAATCTACAGGCAGGGTCCTGGCAAAGGAGGCCAGGAAAAGGAAGGGGGCTAGAAGGAGGGTGATGGGAGGTCATGGCAGGGGGTCGGGGTGGAAGCACATAGGGGCGAGACCCAGGACCCAAGCCAGGTGCCCAGGCAAGGGACCTTCCCTATTAATGGTGATGGGGTGTTAAGGTCTGTAAACAAGTCAGGATGGCACCTGGTATTTTGCCAGAGAAATGTTAGAGTCTGTAAACAAGTCTGCATGGTGCCTGGCAAAATGCCAGAGGGAGTGGTTTGTGAAGTAACAAAAGCGAGCCATTAAGTGTGGAGATTCCTTATTGGTTGACTGCTGTATCTATTTAATGCTAATTAGATAAGCTGTGTAAAATGTATAAATATCGCTCAGATCTTACAATAAATGGCTTCCATTCCTGCTGTATCAACGTACACAAGTCATTCTTTTGCTGCAGCCGGACTGCGGCAATGGGGGACCCAAGGAGCAGGAGACCTGTGATCGCCAGATAAAAGTGCCAGGGGAAGGGAAGGAAGGGGATGTGTGAGAACCAGAAGAAGTCAAGGGGCACCTAGGGGAGTCCGCTGGAGGGTCGAAGCAAGGGGCCCCATGTCAGACCCAACAGGAAGAGACTCCTTGCTATGGTCAGGGGCTCAGGCAAACGCCCAGGCCCAGGAACTGGAGTGCAAAGGGTCAGGGTTAGGAAGGGCTTGGTTTCAGTAGGGGCAGCTTGCAAGGCCCGAGGGCAGGGGAGGGAAGGGAGGAGATTGCTCAGGGCTGTGTTGGAGCAAGTCCATGTTCACTGCCAGGCCTCAAGGTTCAGGCAGTGGAGGGGACTCAGTCGAATGGCAGGGCTGTGTTTCCCATAGGGAGTATTCAGAACGCAGAGGGTAGCCAATTCCGCTCCTCTGTCCCAGGTGAGTAGATCCTCAGAGAGGGACTTGGACCAAAGGAAAGGTCAAAGAGGGCACTGTGAGGGGAAACCTCATGTTTGGAAGTGGGGGAGGGGGCTCCGGATGTCAGGAACCATGGGAGCAGCATAGGCTAGGGAGAAGCATGGGGAGCATGCCAGGTTACCACAGCATGAGGGACTCAGATGGGAGGCACAAGAGGGGGCCAGCAAAAGGGACCTGAAACCAAGGGACTGGGACTGAGTCCTCCTGGAGGGCAGACAGGGGCTCAGTAAAGGAGCCATGTCCAGTAATGAAGAGCCAAGTGCTAGCACCTGGGCCTGGGTGAATGAAAAAGGACATGGTTGTCTGTGGGAGCTCTTATACCTCTGCAGTCTGGGCAGAGTGGACTGGACCCCTCCCACCTTGGTGTCCAGGCTAGCTTGTGTTCTGCCTCAGTCCATGTACAGGAGACTCACCCCCACAGTCATGAGATCCCTTCCACCTGGGTGCCCAGTGTGTGTTGTGGGGGAGGCTCATGTACAGCTGCAGCCAGGGTAGCAGAAACTCGTTCCTCCAGGTGGGATAACCCTTTCACCTGGGTTCAGGAGGAGCTTATATCTAGGCACAGCCAGAGTACCAGGGACTCGCCCCTCCAGGCAATAGAGCCCTGACACCTGGGTTGTACTGGGAGCTCCTATAGAGCTGCAGCCAGGGTAAAAGGGTCTGGCCCCTCCGGGCAGGAGACCCCTTTCACCTGAGTAGCTGGGGAAACTCGTGTACCTCCGTAGGCAGGGTAGAGGGGACTTGCCCCTCCAGGCAGGAGATGCCTCCCAACTGGGTGATGGGGAGCTAGCACACCGCTCAAATCAGCTTAGAGGGGACTCTCACCACCAGGCGGGAGACCCCTCCCACATGAGTGTTGCGGGGATCTTGTATACCCCTGCAGCCAGGTTAGAGGGTACTCGCCTCTCCAGGCGAAGACCCCTCCAACCTGTGTCCAGGGGAGCTTATATACCACTGCAGCCAGGCTGGAGACCCCGCCCATCTGGGTGTCTTGGGGGGCTCTTATACCGCAGAGTCAGGGTAGCAAGGACTCGCCCCTCCAGGCAAGAGACCCCTCCTCCTGGGTGTCAGGGGAGCTCCTATATCACAGCAGCCAGGTTAGAGGGAACTCGAACCTCCAGTTGGGGAAAACCCTCCCCCCTGGGTGACTGTGGGAGCTCCTATACCTCCCAGCCAGGGTAGAGGGGACTAGGTCCTCCAGTTGGAGATGCCTCCCACGTGGGTGTTCTGGGAGCTCTTATATGGCACCAGCCAAAGTAGAGGAGATTTGCCCCTCCAGGCAGGAGACCCCACCCAACTGGGTGTCTGGGGAAGCTTGTATACCTGCACATCTAGGGTAGAGGGGATTCCTTGGTCTAGGCGGGAGATCCTTCCTACCAGGGTGCAGGGGGAACAATTATCCTGCCACAGCCCTGTTAGAGGGAATCCCTCTTCCAGGCAGGATACCTCTTCCACCTGGGTGTCCAGGGGAACTCCTATACCACCACAGGAAGGGTAGGGGAAACTCGCCACCCCAGGCAGGAGACCTCTCCCACCTGGGTGTCAGGTGGAGCTAGTATACTGTGCCAGCCAGGGTAGAGGGGACTCACACCTCCAGGCGGGAGACCCCGTCCACCTGGGTGTGGGTGGAGGAGCACATATACCACTGTATCCAGGGTAGTGGGGACTCGCCCCTCCAGGGAGGAGACCTCTCCCACCTGGGTGTAGCTGGGAGCTTGTATAACACCTTAGCCAGTGTAGAGGAGACTTGCCTCTCCAGGCGGGAGACTCCTCCCACCTGGGTTAAGGGGAGCTCATATACTACAGCAGCCAGGGTAGAAGGGACTCCCCCTCTATTTTGGAGACCCCTCCCACGTGGGTATGGTGGCGGGGGCTTGTATACCACCATATCCAGGGTAGAGGGGACTCGCCCCTTCTTGCTGGAGACCCCTCCCACCTGGGTGTCTGGGGGAGCTCCTACACCACTGCAGCCAGAATAGAAGGGACTTGCCCCTCTAGGCAGGAGACCCCTCACAACTGGATGTCTGGGGGAGCTCCTATACAGCAGCAGCCAGGGGAGAGACCACTTGCCCCTCCAGGTGGAAGACCCTTCCCACCTGGGTGTCAGGGGAAACTCATATACTGCTGCAGCCAGGGTAGAGTGGACACGTTCCTCCAGGCTAGAGACCCCTCCAATCTTGGTGCCAGGGAGAGCTTGTATTCCACCTTAGCCAAGTTAGAGGGGACTCGTCTCTCCAGGTGGGAGACCCCTCCCAAGTGGGTTTCAGGGGGAGCTCTTATACCACTGCAGCTGGGGTAGAGTGCACTCACCCCTGCAGGCAGGAGACTTCTCCCACCTAGATGTCCAGGGAGCTCTTACATGGCCACAGCCAAAGTAGAGTGGACCCTCGTCCTTCCAGGCAGGAGACCCCTTCCTGGGTGTGTGGGGGGGGTGAGCTTGTATACCACCGCAGCCAGGATACAGGGGACTCACCTGTCAAGGCGAGAGACCCCTCCTACCTGTGTCTCAGGGTAGCTTGTATACCACCACAGCCAGGGTAGAGTGAATTCACCCCACCAGGTCGGAGACCCCTCCCACTTGGGTGTCAGGGGGAGCTTTTATACTGCCTCAGCCAGGGTAGAGGGGACTTGCCCTTTCAGGCGTGAGACTCCTTCCACCTGGGTTTCTGGGGGAGCACTTATACAGCCACATGCAGGGTAGAGGGAACTCTTCTCCAGGCTGGAGACTCCTCACACCTGGTTGTCAGGGGAACTCCTATGCCATAGCAGCCAGGGTAGAGGAAACTCGCCCCTCCAGGCAGGAGACCCCTGCCACCTGGGAGCTCCTATACCTCCCAGCCAGGGTAGAGGGGACTAGGTCCTCCAGTTGGTGTGGGGGGTGACACTTTTATACTCCTGCAGCCAGAGTAGTGGAGACTTGTTCCTCCAGGCAGGAGATCCCTCCCACCTTTGTGTTAGGGGGAGATCTTATACCACCGCAGCCATAGTAGAGGGTACTTTCCCCTTCAGGTGGGAGACCCCTCCTACTGGGTGGCTGAGGAGCTCCTATACCACCACAAGTGGGGTAGAGGGTACTCTACCCTCCAGACCAGAGACACCTTCCTCCTGGGTGTCCTGGGGAGCTCCTGTAATGCTGCTGACAGGTTAGAGAGGACTCACAGTTCCAGGAGGGAGCCCCCTTCCACCTGGGTGTCAGAGGAAGTTCTTATACCACTGCAGCCATTGTAGAGTGGACTTGCCCTTCCAGTCGGGAGACTCCTCCCACCTGAGTATCTGGGTGAGCTCCTGTACCTCCGCAGCCAGGGTAGAGGGGATTCACCCCTCCAATTGGGAGACCTCTCCCACCTTGTGTCCAGGAGAGCTTGATTACTTCAGCATCCAGGGTAGAAGGAACTGGCTCCTACAGGCAGGAGTTTCCTCCCACTTGGGTGTCAGGGGGAGCTCCAATACTGCCACAGCCAGGGTAGAGGGAACACACCCCTGCAGGCAGAAGACACCTCTCATCTGGGTATAGGGGGGCTCCTATACACAGCAGCCAGAATAGAGGGGACTCTCCACTCCAAGTAGGAGACCCCTCCCACCTGGGTGACTGGGAAAGCTGGTACACCCTCTAAGCAAGGTAGAGGGAAGTCACCCCACTAGGCGGGACACCTGGGTGTCAGGCAAACTTCCTTAATCACTGCAGCCAGGGTAGAGTGGACTTGCACCTCCAGGTGAGAAACACCTCCCACCTGGGAATCAGAGCAACTCCTATACCCCTTTAGCCTGGGTAGAGGGGACTTGCTCCTCCAGGTGGAAGACCCCTCCCACCTGGGTGTCAGATGGAGCTCATATACCCCAGCAGCCAGGGTAGAGGCAGCTCACACCTGAGGCAAGAAACACTTCCCACCTGGGAATGGGAGTAACTCCTGTACCGCCTTAGCCTAGGTAGAGGGCACTCCAGGCCAAAGACCCATTCCACCTGGGTGTCAGGTGAGCTCATATACCCCAGCAGCCAGGGTAGAGAACTCGCATCTTCAGGAGAGAGACACCTACCACTTGGGGATGGGAGTAACTCCTGTACCACCTTAGCCCGGTTAGAGGGGACTTGCCCCTCCAGTCTTGTGACCCCAAACCTGGGTGTTGAGAGAGCTCCTATACCACCAGAATTGGGAGAGAGGGGACTCCACCCACCAGGCAGAATATCCCTTCCACCTGGTTGTCAGAGGAGTTTATATACTCCCACAAGCAAGGTAGAGGGGACTTGCCACTGGAGGCGGGATACCCCTCCTACCTGGGTGTAGGGGGGACCTCCTATACCACTGCAGCCAAGGTAGAGGGGACTTGCCTCTCCAGGCTGGAGTCCCTCCCATCTGGGTGCCTGGGAGAGATCCTTTACTCCAGCAGCCAGAGTAGAGGGGATTCGCCCCTTCATTGAGAGATCTATACACCCTGGGTATCAGGGAAAGCTAGAAAACCACTGCAGCCAGAATAGAAGGGACTCGCCCCTTCAAGCAGGAGACCCCTCCCATCTGGGTGCCTGGGAGAGCTGGTACACCCCCTCAGCCAGGGTAGAAGGGAGTCACCCCTCTAGGTGGGAGACCCCTCCACCTAGGTATCAGGGAAGCTCCTTAAACGCTGCAGCCAGGGTAGAGTGGACTCACCCCTCCAGGCCGAAGACCTCTCCCACCTGGGTATCTGGGAGAGAAGGTACACCCCCTCAGGGAGAGTAGAGAGAATTCACCCCTCTTATTGGGAGACCCCTCCCACCTGTGTGTAAGGAGAAGCTCCTTAACTGCTGCAGCCAGGGTAGAGTGGACTCGCCCCTCCAGGTGGAAGACTCCTCCCACCTGGGTGTCAGGTGGAGCTCATATACCCCAGCAGCCAGGGTAGAGGCAACTCGCACCTCCCACCTATTGCCTTAGCCAGGGTAGAGGGGACACCCACATCTAGGAGGGAGACCCCTTCCACCAGGGTGAGAGGGGGAGCTCATATGCCACCACAGCCAAAATAGAGTGGACTTGCCCCTAAATGTGGGAGACCCCTCCCACCTGGGTGTTTGGGGGAGCTTGTATACCTCCGCAGCCAGTGTAGAGGGGCATCTGCTCTTCCAGTCGGGAGACACTTCCCACCTGTGTGTCAGGGAATCTCTTACATCGCCACAGCCAGGGCAGAGTGGACTTACCCCTCCAGGAGGGAGAGCCCTCCCACTTGGGTTTCAGGGGGAGCTCTTATTCAGCTGCAGCCTGGGTACAGGGGAATCGCCCCTCCAGGAAGGAGATCCCTTCCACCTGGGTGTCCTGGGGAGCTACAATACCCCCGAAGCCAGGGTAGAGGGGACTAGCCCCTCCAGGCAGGAGAGCCCTCCCACCTGGGTTTCAGGGGAAGCTTTTATTCAGCTGCAGCCAGGGTACAGGGGAATCGCCCCTCCAGGAGGAAGACCCCTCCCACCTGGGTATCTGATGGAGCTCATATACCCCAGCAGCCAGGGTAGAGGCATCTGGCACCTGAGACAAGAAACACCTCCCAACTGGGAATAGGAGTAACTCATATACCACCTTAGCCAGGGTAGAGGGGACTCGCAAGTCTAGGCGGGGAGACCCCTTCCACCAGGGTGTCAGGGGAAGCTCCTATACCGCCACAGCCAGCGAAGAGGGGACTTGCCCCATCTGGCGGGAGACCCCTCCCACCTGGGTTTTGGGGGAGCCTTTATACCGCTGCAGCCAAGGTAGAGGGAACTCTACCCTCCAGACAGGAGACCCCTTCCTCCTGAGTGTCCTGGGGAGCTCCTATAATACTGCAGCAGGTTAAAGGGGATTCTAACCTCCTGGCGGGAGACTCTTCCAAATTGGATGTCAGGGCAGCTCCTATACTGCAGCAGTCAGGGTAGAGGGAACTCGCACCTCTAGGCGGGAGACCCCTTTCACCTGGGTGTCAGAGGGAGTTCCTATACTGCTGAAGCCAGGGTAGATTGGACTTTCCCTTCCAGTCCTGAGACCCCTCCCACCTGGGTGTCTGGGTGAGCTCCAATACCTGGGCAGCCACGTTAGGGGGTACTCCCCTCTCCAATCGGGTGACCCCTCCCACCTGGGTGTCATGGGGAGCTCCGTGATGCCACAGCCAGGGTAGAGCGAACATGCCCCTTCAGGCGGAAGTCCCCTCCCACTTGGATATACTGGGACCTCTTATATGGCAAGAGCTAAAATAGAGAGGACTCCACCTTCCAGGCTGGAAACCCCTCCCATCTGGGTGTCAGTGGAGCTTGTATACCGCCAAAGCCAGGGTAGAGGGGACTCCCTGACCATGAAGAAGACCACTCCCACCTGTGCGTAGGGGGGCGCTTGTATATCTCTTTAGCCTGCATAGAGAAGAGTTGCGCCTCCAGGCGGGAGACCCTCCCACCTGAGTGTCTGGAATAGCTTGTATACCGCCACAGCCAAGGGAGAGGGGACTGCCCCTCCAGGCATGAGATTCCTTGCACCTGGGTTCCCTGGGGAGCACCTATGCAGGGTAGAGGGGATTCCAGTCTCCAGGATGAGATCCTCACACGTGTTTGTCAGGGGAACTCCTATACCACAGCAGCCAGGGTAGAGGGAACTCGCCTCTCTGGCGGGAGACCCCTCCCACCTGGGGGGGGGGAGCGGTGGAGTTCCTATACTCCTGCAGCCAGAGTGGTGGGGACTCAACCCTCCAGGAAGGAGACGACTTCCACCTGGGTAGCCTGGGGGAGCTCTTATGCCACTGCAGCCATGGTAGAGGGGTCTTGCAGCTCCACTCAGGAGACCTTTCCCACCTGGGTCAGGGGGATCTCATATACTGCCACAGCCAGGGTAGAGGGGACTTGCCCTTCCGGGCGGGAGACCCCTCCCACCTGGGTGTTTGTGGGGGAGCTAGTATACCGCTGCAACCAGGGTAGTGGGGAGTCATCCCTCCAGTCAGGAGACCCCTCCCAACTGGGTGTAGCATGGAACTTGTATACCACCTTAGCCAGGGTAGAGGAGACTCGCCCACCCAGGCAGAAGATTCCTCCAATCTGGCCGTCCACGGGAACTCATATACCACCCCAGCCAGGGTAGAAAGTATTTACCCCTCCTTCAGGAGACCCCTCTCACCAGGTTGTCAAGGAGGGCTTATATACCGCCACAGCCAGGATAGAGGGGACTCGCCCCTACATGTGGGAGACTCCTCCCACCTGGGTGTCTGGGGAGCTTGTATACTTTTGCAGCCAAGGTAGAGGAGACTCACAGTTCCACTTGGGAGACCCTTCCCACCTGTGTGTCAGGGGGATCTTATATACTATGCCACAGCCAGGGTAGAGGGGCCTTGCCCCTCCAGGTGGGATACCCCTCCCACCTGGGTGTGTGGAGGGGAGATACTATACCGCCACAGAGTAGAGGTTACTTGCCCCTCCAGGCGGAAAACCTCTCCCACCTAGGTGTAGGGGGTATAGCTAGTATATGCCTGCAGCCAGGGTAGTGGAAACTCGCCCCTTTAGGCAGGAGACCCCTCCCACCTGGGTGCCAGGAGGAGCTCTTATACCACTGCAGCCATGTTAGAGGGTACTTTCCCCTTCAGGCGGGAAACCCATCCCAACTGCGTGTGGGGGGAACACTTATACCCCCTCAGCCAGTGAAGAGGGGAATCGCCCCTCCAGGCAGGAGACCCCTCCCACCTGGGCTTCAGGGGGAGCTCTTATACTGCTGCAGCCAGGGTAGAGGGGACTCGCCCCTCCAGGAGGGAGACCCCTTCCACCTGGGTGTCAGGGCAACTCCTATACCACTGCAAGCAGCATAGAGGGAACTCTACCCTCCAGACGGGAGAACCCTTCCACCTGGGTGTCCTGGGGAGCACCTATACTGCTACAGCAGGTTAGAGGGGATTCTATCCTCCTGGCTGGAGACTCCTACTACCTGGGTGTCAGGGGAGCTTTTATACAGCCAAAGCCAGGGTAGAGGGGACTCACCTGTCCAAGCAGAAGACCACTCCCACCTGTGTGTAGGGGAGCCTGTGTATATCGCCTTAGCCTTGGTAGAGAAGGCTTGCTCTTCTAGGCGGGAGACCTTCCCACCTGAGTGTCTGGGATAGCTTGTATACTGCCATAGCCAGGGAAGAGGGTACTTGCCACTCCAGGCATAAGACCCCTTCCACCTGGGTTTCCAGGGGAGCACCTACACAGCCACAGGCAGGGTTGAGGGGACTCTATTCTCCAGGCTGGACACTCCTCACGCCTGGTTGTCAGGGAAACTCCTATACTGCAGGGTAGACAGGACTCGCCCCTCCAGGTGGGAGACCCCTCTCACCTAGGTGTGGAGGGTGGAGTTCCTATACTCTTGCAGCCAGGGTAGTGAGGATTCGCCCCTCCAGGCAGGAGACCCCTCACACCTGAGTGCCTAGGAGAGCTCTTATACCACTGCAGCCATAGTAAAGGGTACTTTCCCCTTCAGGCAGGAGACCCATCTCACCTAGGTGTTGGGGGAGTTCAAATACCATCTCAGCCAGGGTAGAGGGGACTTGCAGCTCCACTCAGGAGACCCTTCCCACCAATGTGTCAGGGGGATCTCGGATATAGCCACAGCCAGGGTAGAGGGGAGTTGCGCCTCCAGGCAGGCACCCCTCCCACCTGGGTGTGTGTGGGGGGACATACTATCTGCCACAGCCAGGGTAGAGAGGACTTACCCCTCCAGGCAGTAGACCCCCTCCCACCTGGAGGTCAGGTGGAGCTCATATACCCCAGCGGCCAGGGTAGAGGCAACTCGCACCTCCAGGCGAGAGACACCTTCATTAAACTTTTCTGTAGAGACTCTTTGCTAACAATTCTAAAATCAGCCATGGAGAAGATTTCTGGAGAAGATCAGTTAAGACTTTTCCATGGGCCTGGGTAGGGAAGGGGTTTGGTATTTTCCATAGCAAGGAAAACTTGAGCAGTAGAACAGGTAGAGCAGAAGGGAGGACAGGAGTGAATATCCCAAAAAGCTTGGAAGGGACTCTATTTTTAGTAACCTGTTTTCAGTGATGACAAAGCAACTTTAAAGGCCATGTTCACCAGATCTCGGATAGGGGTCTGAGGGCTCTCCTCAGCTAGTTTGAGCTTTGGGTTAACTGGTAAAAGGACCGGTGGGACTGGGTATGGGCACTGACAGGAGAAGAGAGGAGTGAGTGGGTGGAGGGATAACTTTAGTACCTGCTGCCCCAGCAAGGGGGCAAAGGTTTGAGGAAGGGCAGTGGTTTGGGTTTCTGATCTAGTATTTGGAGGGGAGAAAGCAGGTTATTGAGGCGGGGGAGATGGTGGAGGGGCTGGGGCAGAAGGATGAGGGTGAGGACCTGTTTGAGCCGGGTGATAGGATGGAGGTTCATCAGCAGTGTCAAAGTAGTGAATGAGTCCGGAGGAGGAGAAGATTGAGAATCAGTGGTTGTGGGGGTTGGTTTGCATGCTAGAAAAATTTGTAGAGGTTTGCAAAAGGTGCAGAGAGCAGAATTGGATCAGAGCAGGAAGAAAGCTTGAATATAGGTGCTCTTTACCCATTTTTTGGAACGCTCACAGTAATTGTAAAGATCCCTTAGAATGGAGGGATCCAGAGACCCAAAAGGTGGTCATTTGTTTTGCTTGTCTAGGGGATAAGTGGGCCAATCCTGGGTGCTATATTTGATCAATTTGGGGGGTTTGATGTCTCGTATCAAGGTTTTGAGTTTATCCAAGAGGCATTGTACTGGAGAGTCAACTGGCAGAGAGGACATATTACCCATATCGCAAATATAGTATAAGGGAGAGGGAAGGGGATGCAAACATAATATAGGGGAGAAGGAAAGAGATGCAAAAGCAGTGTAAGGGAGAGGGAGAAAACTGAGTTATTGGCAAAAGGGTCATGCCCACTAGAGCCAAAAATCAGAAGTGTCTAGTGGCAGGTTTGAGCTGCAGAGATTGGTCGTCACTGAATCCTGACAGTCATGGCTCCCATCCTGGACAGGTCCAGAGCCATGGGAGACCTTGGCCAAGGCTTTTTGGGACCCCTGCTGGAGAGGCTGGAGACTTCCAGGGCCAGAAATAGGGGAGACAGAGAGGCAGGGGAAGAGAGAGGAAGGGGAGGGTAAGCGTATCTCTAGCAGCTGAGTCTTAAAGGTTCGAGGACTAGGACTTTATGAGAGTCACCGAAACCGTGAAGGTCTGGATGAGGTGTGATGTTTAGTTCTGTTATGTGTTCCCAGAGGTTACTTTGAGGGTGACCTACAAAACCTATGCTGGTAAACCAGCAGCTAGGAAGGGGAAGGGAAATAATTTTGAACCCAAGAGTCCAATCAGCCCAAGGAAGGAGTCCCTGAGGGCCACCATGGCCTTGAAGGCTGTGATGGGGTGCTTTCCTCCCCACAGGTGGGCAAAGAGGTTTGCCAGAAGATCAACAGGTCAAATCCTTCTGACACCACCTTTGGGTTTAGGACTCCAGGAAGGGGAAACTCACCAATCAAAGGCCAGGGGTGGATGTAGTTCTGGCAGTCGAGAAAATGGGTTCAGGTCGTCTGGTGAGTGGCCCTTCTGAAGGAAGCAAGAACCAAAAGTGGGTTTTAACCCTTTTCCCAGGTTTAGACACCAATGAAAGCAAAGTGACCACAACACTTGGAGCAACCAATGCTGTATTGTAGCAGTGCAAAAGAGGAGAAAGAGAGAGAGGAAGAGAGAGAGCAAGAGAAGAAAGAGAGAGCAAGGGAGAGTGAAAGCAAGAGATGGAGCCAGAGAGAGTAAGAGAGTGGGGCCCGCAGGAGGGAGTTTTTATAGCCAAATTTTAATGGGGTCTCTGGGTCTGCAAGCTGCCTTGTTGGCGGACAATGATTGGATCACACAATAGTAGTTAAGGGTGTATCTTCTGCCTTCAGGCAGATGGGGCAGGGGTCAGATATGGGTTTCTGTTGAACCAGACAGGTGGGGACCGAGTGTTCAGCCTTGATGCAAACAGATGATAAAAGACCAGACAGAGGGGGGTTTCAGTGTGTGGGTTATGGGTTATCCTGCAGCTAATGTTTGTTCAGATGTCCTGCAGACAACTTAGTTCAGCCTGTCCTTCACCTAACAAGGGGGAGCACATATACTGCCACAGCCAGGATAGAGGGAACTTGCTCTTCCATGTGGGAGACCCCTCCCTCCTGGGTGACCTGGGGAGCTTGATTACTTCAGGAGCCAGGGTAGAGGGGACATACTCCTACAGGTGGGAAACCCCTGCCACCTGTGTGTAGGGGTGTACCTTAGCTAGGGTAGAGAAGACTTGCCCCTCCAGGCAGGAGAACCCTCCCACCTGGGTGTCTGGGAGAGCTTGTATACTGCCACAGCCTGGGTATAGGGGACTCATTGCTCCAGGTGGGAGACAACTCCCACCTGGTATTGGGGGAGCTCGTGTATCCCCACAGCCAGTGTAAAGGGAACCTGCCCCTGCAGTCTGGAGACCCCATAACCTGGGTTTTGGGGGGAGCTCCTATACCGTCAGAGCCAGGGGAGAGGGGACTCGACCCTCCAGGCAGAAGATCCCCGTCCACCTGGTTGTCAGGGGAGTTCATATACTGCCACAGGCAGGGTAGGGGGGACTCACCATTGGAGGCGGGAGCCCCCTCCCACCTGGATGTAGCGGGGAGCTCCAATACCACTACAGCCAGGGTCAAGGGGATTCACATCTCCAGGCTGGAGAACCTCCCACCTGGGGGTCAGGCAAAGCTAGTAAACCAGTGTAGCCAGGGTTCCAGGGACTTGCCCCTCCAGGCAAGAGACCTCTCCCACCTGGTGTTAAGGGAGCTCCTTTATCAATGCAGCCAGGTTAGAGAGGACTCGCTCCTCCAGTCGTGAAACCTCTCCCACCTGGATGTCTTGGGGAGCTCCTATACCTCCCAGCCAGGGTAGATGGGACTCCCCTCCAGTCGGGAGTTGCCTCCCACGTGGGTGTCCTGGGAGCTCTTATATGGCACCAGCTAAAGTAGAGGGGACTCACCACTCCAGGTGGGAGAACCCTCCCACCTGGCTGGTGGGGTGAACTTGTATACCTCCAAAGCCAGGGTAGAGGGGACTCATTCTTCCAGGTGGCAGACCCCTCCCACCTGAGTGTCTGGGGAAGCTTGTGTATCTCCACAGCTAGGGTAGAGGGGATTCGCTGCTCTAGGTGGGAGACCCTTCCTACCTGAGTGTCAGGGGGAGCTCTTATACTGCCATAGCCAGGGTAGAGGGGACGCGCCCCTCCAGGGGAGAGACCCCTTCCACCTGGGTGTCCAGGGGAGCTCCTATACCACCACAGGAAGGGTAAGGGAAACTCGCAACTCCAGGTGGGAGACCCTTCCTCCCTGGGTGTCAGGGGAAGCTATTATACTGCCCCAGCCAGGGTAGAGGGGACTCACCCCTCCAGGCCGGAGACCCCGACCATCTGTGTGTGGGTTGGGGAGCTCATATACCACTGTAGCCAGGGTAGGGGGTACTCGCACCTCCACTGAGGAGACCTCTCCCAACTGGATGTCACTGGGAGCTTGTATAACACCTTATCCAGGGTAGAGGGGACTCACCCCTCCAGGCCAAAGACTCCTCCCACCTGGGTGTCAGGGGAGGTCATATACCATAGCAGCCACGGTAGAGGGTTCTTGCCCCTCCAGGCGGGAGACCCCTACCACCAGGGTGTCAGGGGGAGCTCATATACTGTAGCAGTCAGGGTAGAGGGAACTCGTCCCTCCATATTGGAGACCCCTCCTACGTGGGTATGGTGGGGGGCAGCGTGTATACCACCATAGACAGGGTAGAAGAGACTCTCCCCTCTTTGCTGCAGAACCCCTCCCATCTGGGTGTCAGGGGAGCTCCTACACCATTGCCAGAGTAGAAGGGACTCGCACCTCTAGGCAGGAGACCCCTCCCACCTGGGTGTCTCGGGGGGAGCTCCTATACAGCAGCAGCCTAGGGAGAGCCCACTCGCCCCTCCAAGCGAGAGACCCCCTCCCATTTTGGTGCCAGGGCAAGCTTGAATTCTGCCTTAGCCAGGGTAGAAGGGACTTGCCCTTTCAAGCGGGAGACCCCTCCCACCTGGGTGTTGGAGTGGGGCAGGTATACAGCTGCAGCCAGGATAACAGAGACTCGCCCATCCAGGCAGTAGACCCCTTTCACCTGGTTCTCAAGGGGAGCTCTTATCCCGCTGCAACCATTGTAAATGTAACTCGCCCCTCAAGGCAACAGACCTCTCCCGCCTGGGTGTGGTCGGGAGCTCCTATATCTCCAAAGCCAGGGTGGAGAGGACTCACCCCTCCAGTCAGGAGACACCTAAAACTTGGGTGTCAGTGGGATCTCCTATACAACCGCAGGCAGGGTCCAGGGGACTCTACCCTCCAGGCGGGGGACCTCTCCCAACTGGGTGTCAGGAGAGCTCCTGTACTGCAGCAGCCAGGGTAGAGAGAACTCGCCCCTCCAGGCAGGAGACCCCTTCCACCTGGGTATCTCAGGGAGCTTGTATACCACCTTAGCCAAGGTAGAGGTGACTTGCCCATCCAAACGGGAGACCCCTCCCACCTGGGTGGGGGGGAGCTCATATACCACTGCAGCCAGTGTAGAGGGTACTTGCTGCACCAGGCGAGAGACACCTCCCCTGAGGGTGTCAGGGAGAGGTTGTATACTGCCACAGCCAGGGTATAGGGGACTCGCCTCACCAGGCAGGAGACCCCTCTCACCTGGGTGTCTGGGGGATCTTGTATACTGCCACATCCAGGTTAGAGGGGACTCACCTCTCCAAGCAAGACCACTCCCACCTGTGTGTCAAGGGGACCTCATATACCACTGCAGCCATGGTAGCAGGGACTGGCCCCTCCAGGTGAGAGACCCCTCCCACCTGGGTGTCAGGGGAGCTCCTATACCACTTCAGCCTGGTTAGAGGGGAGTTGCCCTTCCAGTCGGGAGATCCCTCTCACCTGGGTGTCTGGGGGAGCTCCTATACATCTACAGCCAGGGTAGAGGGGCCTCGCCCTTCCAGTCGGGAGTCGCCTCCCACATGGGAATCCTGGGAGCTCTTATATGGCACTAGCCAACGTAGAGGGGACTCGCCCCTCCAGGCAGGAGACCCCTTCCACCTGGGTATCTCAGGGAGCTTGTATACCACCTTAGCCAGGGTAAAGGTGACTTGCCCATCCAGACGGGAGATCCCTCCCACCTGGGTGGGGGGGAGCTCATATACCACTGCAGCCAGTGTAGAGGGTACTTGCTGCACCAGGCGAAAGACACCTCCCCCGAGGGTGTCAGGGAGAGGTTGTATACTGCCACAGCCAGGGTATAGGGGACTCACCTCTCCAAGCAAGACCACTCCCACCTGTGTGTCAAGGGGAGCTCATATATCATTGCAGCCATGGTAGCAGGGACTCGCCCCTCCAGGTGAGAGACCCCTCCCACCTGGGTGTCAGGGGAGCTCCTATACCGCTTCAGCCTGGTTAGAGGGGAGTTGCCCTTGCAATCCGGAGACCCCTCTCACCTGGGTGTCTAGGGGAGCTCCTATACATCTGCAGCCAGGGTAGAGGGACCTCGCCCTTCCAGTCGAGAGTCGCCTCCCACATGGGTGTCCTGGGAGCTCTTATATGGCACTAACCAACGTAGAGAGGACTCGCCCCTCCAGGTGGGAGGCCCCTCCCACCTGGGTGCTGGGTGAGCTTGTATACCGCCAAAGCGAGGGTAGAGGGGACTTGCCCCTCCAGATGGGAGTCCCCTCACACCTGGGTGTCTGGGGAAGCTTGTATACCTCCACAGCTAGGGTAGAGGAGATTCGCTGCACTAAGAGAGGGACCCTTCCTACCTGGGTGTCAGGGGGAACTCTTATACTGCCACAGCCAGGGTAGAGGGGATTCGCCCCTCCAGATAGGATACCCCTCACACCTGGGTGTCCGAGGGGGCTCTTATACTGCCAGAGCCAGGATAGAGGGGATGCACCCCTCCTGGCAGGAGACCCCTTCCACCTGGGTGTCCAGGGGAACTCCTATACTGCCACAGCAAAGGTAGGGGAAACTCGCCACTCCAGGCGGGAGACCCCTCCCGCCTGGGTGTCACCGGGAGCTTGTTTAACATCTTAGCCAGGGTAGAGGGGACTCGCCCTTCCAGGCCAAAGACTCCTCCCACCTGAGTGTCAGGGAAGGTCATATACCAAAGCAGCCAGAGAAGAGGGTTCTTGCCCCTCCAAGCGGGAGACCCCTCCACCAAGGTGTCAGGGGGAGCTCATATACTGTAGCAGCAATATGGAGAAACTCGCCCTCTATATTGGAGACCCCTCCCAAGTGGGTATGGTGGGGGAGCTCGTATAGCATAGCCATGGTAGAGAGAATTCGCCACTTCTTGTCACCTGGGTGTCTGGGGGGACTCCTATACAGCAGCAGCCAGGGGAGAGCTGACTCTCCCCTCCAGACAGAAAACCCCTCCCACCTGGGTGTCAGGAAAAGCTTATATACTGCATCAGCCAGGTAGAGTGGACATGCTCCTCCAAACAAGAGACCAAGAGACCCCTTCAACTTGGTGCCAAGGCTAGCTTGTATTCCACTTAGCCAGTGTAGCGGGGACTCGCCCCTCCAGGCAAGAGACTCCTTTCAGCTGGTTGTCAGGACAAGATCTTATCCTGCCGCAACCATTGTAGAGGATACTTGCCCCTCAAGGCAAGAGACCACTCCCCCCTGTGTTGGTGGGGAGCTCCTATATCTCCAGAGCCAGGGTAGAGGGGACTCATCCCTCCAGTCGGGAGACACATCCCACCTGGGTGTCAGTGGGAGCTCCTATACCGCCACAGGCAGGGTCCAGGGTGTTCTCCCTTCCAGGCTGGAGACTCCTCTCACCTGTGTGTCAGCAGAGCTCCTATACTGCAGCAGCCAGGGTTGAGGGGACTCGCCCCTCCAGGCGGGAAACCCCTTCCACCTGAGTGTCTCAGGGAGCTTGTATGCCACCTTAGCCAGGGTAGAGGCGACTTACCCCTCCAGATGGGAGACCCATCCCAATTGGGTATCTGGGGAGCTCATATATCACTGCAGCCAGGGTAGAGGGTACTTGCAGCACCAGGCAAGAGACCCCTCTCACCAGGGTGTCAGGGGGAGATTGTGTACTGCCACAGCCAGGGTGGAGGGGATTCGGCTCTCCAGGCAGAAGAACCCTCACTTGGATGTCAGGGAAAATTAGTATACCACCGCAGCTAGGGTAGAGGGTACTTGCCCCTTCAGGCGGGAAACCCCTCCCATCTGGTTTGGGGAGGGGAGCTAGTATACCACTGCAGCCAGGGTAGTGGGGACTCACCCCTCTAAGCAGGAGACCCCTCCCACCTGGGTGTCAGAGGGAGCTCATAGGCTGCCACAGCCAGGATAATGGAACTCGCCCTCCAGGCGGGGGACCCGTCTCACCTGGGTGTCTGTGGGAGCTCATACACCACCACATCCAGGGTAGAGGGGACTATCCCCTCCAGATGGGAGACCCCTTCCACCTGGATGTCCTGGTGAGCTCCTATAGGGCTGCAGGAAGCGGATAGGGACTCTCCCCTCCAGGCGGGAGACTAATCCCACCTCAGTGTCAGGGGAGCTCCTATACCACAGCAGCCAGGATAGAGGAGACTCGCCCCTTTATGCGGGAGATCCCTCCAACCTGGGTGTCTGGGGGAACTGCATTCTGCTGCAGCCAGATGATGGTGACTCGCCCCTATGGGAGAAAGACCCCTCCCACCTGGGTGGAGCTCATATACCCCAGCAGCCAGAGTAGAGGCGACTTGCACCTCCAGGCTGGAGACACCTCCCACTGGGAATGGGGTTAACTACTATACCACCTTAGCCAGGGTAGAGGGGACTCGCCCCTCCAGGCCAAAGACCTCTCCCACATGGATGTCTGGCAAGGGGGGTTCATATACAACTGCAGCTGGGGTAGCAGCGACTCACCCCTCCAGGCAGGAGATCCCTCCATCCTGGGAAGGAGGGGGCATTTATACCCCTGCAGCCAGGGTTGAGGGGACTCGCCCCTTCAGGCAGGAGACCCTCACACCTGGGTTGGTGAACTCATATACCGCTGCAGCCAGGATAGTGGGGACTTGCCCCTCCAGGCATGAGACCCTTCCCACCTGGATGTCCCGGGGAACTTGTATACCACCCTAGCCAGGGTAGAGGAGACTCGCACATCCAGGCTGGATACCTCTCTAACCTGGCTGTCTGTGGGATCTCATATACCATCAAAGTCACAGAAGAATGTACTTGCACCTCTTGGCGAAAGACCCCTCCCACCAGGGTGTCAGGGAGAACTCATATACCGCCTCAGACAGGATAGAGGGGACTCACACCTCCATGAGGGAGACCCCTCCCACCTGGGTGTCTGAGGGAGCTTGTATACCTCCGCAGCAAGGGTAGAGGGGACTCACTGCTCCAGTCGGGAGACCCTTCCCACCTATGTGTCAGGGGGATCTCCTATACCGCCAAAGACAGGGTAGAGGAAACTTGCCCCTCTAGGCGGGAGACCCCTCCCACCTGGGTGTGTGGGGGGAGATACAAAACTGCCACAGCCTAGGTAGAGGGGACTCACCCCTCAAGGCGGGAGACCTCTCCCACCTGTGTTTCAGGGGGAGCTCTTATGGAGCTGCAGCCAGGATAGAGGGGACTTAGCCGCTCCAGGCAGGAGACCCCTTCCACCTGGATTTCCCAGGGAGCTCCTATACAACCGCAGGCAGTGTAGAGGAGACCCTACCCACCAGGCAGGAGACTACTCAAACCTAATTGTCATGGGAACCCCTAAACTGCAGCAGCCAGGGTAGAGGGGACTCGCCCCTCCTGGCAAGAGACCCCTCCCACCTGGGTGTCAGAGGCGGCTCTTATACACCTGCAGCCAAGGTAGAGGGGACTAGCAACTCCAGGAGGGAGTCACCTTCCATATGGGTATGGGAGTTGGAGCTTGTATACAGCTGCAGCCAGGTTACTGGGGACTTGCCCCTCAGGCAGAAGACTCCTCCCACCTGGGTTTCACGGGGAACTTTTATACCACCTTAGCGAGGGTAGAGGGGACTCGCCTGTCCATGCTGAAGACCACTCCCACCTGTGTGTAGGCAGGTGCTTGTATAGTGCCTTATCCAAGGTAGATAAGATTTCCCCTCCAGGTGTGAAACCCTGCCGCGTCCATCCGGCTACGGGAGCCGAGTCCGGCGAGGGACGGTGAGGTTAAGAAATACACAGGACACCAAGGTTCTTCATCCAGGAGGAAGCGTGTGCTGCCGCTTTATTGCCAAATTTGTTCCCCTTATATATCTTTTGAAACAGCTGGGGAAATGACTCAAAAGCGAGGAGGGAAGAGTAATAACTGCGTCCTTGGGTTACCGTCATAGTCCCCTATCAGGAGACTCTGAACAGGTCAAGATGTTCCCAAAGAGGCACATATGACTGAGGCAGATAAACGGGAAACCGCAAACCTGCGTCACGACCCTGTGAGCTGGCCACTTTGACATGCAGAACAAGGAACTGGGGGCTGAGCCCCAGGGGCCAGGGCGGGCCTGCTACCAGCAAAACCCCTCCATCTTGGGTGTAGGGGGTGCTCCTATACCACTGAAGCCAGGGTAGAGGGGACTCGCCCCTCCAGGTGAGAGACCCATCCAACCTGGGTGTCGGGGAAAGCTAGTATATCACTGCAGCCAGCATAGAGGGGACTCGCCCTTCAGGCAGGAGAACCCTCCCATTTGGGTGGGGGGGAGCTCCTATAACACAGCAGCTAGACTAGAGGGGACATGCCCGACTAAGCAGGAGACCCCTCCCACCTGGGTGCCTGGGAGAGCTGGAACACCCCCTCATCCAGGGTACAGGGGAGTCACCCCTCTAGGCGGGAGACCCCTCCCACCTGGGTAAGGTGGAGCTGGTATACCGCTGCAGCCAGGGTAGAGGCAACTGGAACCCCCAGGCAGGAGACACCTGGGAATGGGAGTAATTCTAGAGGGGACTTGCCCCTCCAGGCTGAAGACTCTTCCCACAAGCAGCCAAGCCTAAGAATAGGGAGCCAAGTACCAGGACCCGGTCCTGGGTCCCATGAAAACACAGAGGGCTGAGGAGGGGAGAACGGGGAGCAAGGGTAGTGGGTGGTGCAGGGAGAGGAGGACTCAAGGCCCAGGTTCTCTGCTGGGTGTCAGAATCTAGGAGCAGGTCCCCGGCTGAGGGAGGCCAATGGTCCCAGGCAAGGGGCAGGGCTAGGTTTTCCCAAAGGAAACATGCAGGGACAAGAGGCCAGTTCAAATCCCCTGGCCCTTGTGAACATCCTGGGAAGAGGATCAGGAAATCAGACCTGGCAAAGACAGAAACTACAGGAGGGCCTAAGGAGGGCACAGCCTAAAATGCCGCAAGACAGGTGTGAATGGGATGTGGCCCAGGACCCATCAAGGAGCCCAGGCAAGGGACCTAGAGGAGGGCCCTGGCCAGGGGAGAGCAGGGAATGCCAGGCCAGGAAGGCAGGCCTGCACTAGGGTACTGTAGTACAGGGAAGCCAAGTGGATCAAGAAGCAGCCCCAGTGAGGGACCCTCAGACAATGCTCAGAAAACCAGTGAGCAGGAAGGGACACCAGAAGTTCAAGCGAGGAACCAGGCCAGGGAACAGAGAGCTAAGGGCCAGTGCTGGGGTAGGGGGCTCACAACAGTGGACAAGATTTGGGAGAGAAAGCAGGGGATACAGCAGGGGCAATAAGGCTCCAGGCCCAGGGCCACCTCCAGGTTTCATGGTTTCTGTTGCAAGACCAAACACTCAGGGAGAGCAAGGGGCCTAGGCGAGGGGCAGGGCATTGATTCCCATGAGGCGCCCTGGATCAGATGAGAATCCAGGGCCAGGCTCCTGGCAAAGGAGGCCAGGAAAGAAAAGGGGGCCATAATGAAGGCGATGGGAAGGCATGGATGGGGGTCGGGGTGGATGCTTGGAGGTGCCAGAGCCAGGATCCAAGCCATTCACCCAGGAAAGGGACCCACCTGTACAATGGTGAAGAGAGACCCGAGGACAGGAGACCCGCGAGCGCCAGAAAAAAAGCACAAGGGGAAGGTGAGAAAGGGTCTCCAGGAGGATCAGAAGAAGCCCAGGGGGGCTTAGGGGAGCTCACTGGCCAGTCCACACAAGGATCCTAGGTCATACCCAACATGAAGAGACTCCATGCTATGTCAATGGCCAAGAGGAATGCAGTCAGGTGCTCAGGCAAACTCCCAGGCTAAGGGACTGGAGTGCAAAGGTCAGGGTTAGGGAGGGCTGGGTTGTAGTAGGAGCAGCATGCAAGGAGAGGGGGCAGGGGACGGAAGGGAGGAGATCACTCAGGGCTGGGTTGGAGCAAGTCCAGGTTAACTGCCAGGACTCAAGGTTCAGGCAGTGAAGGGGACTCAGGCAAGTGACAGGGCTATGTTTCCCATAGGGAGCATTCAGGGCGCAGAGGCCAGACAATTCCACTCCACTTCCCCAGGTAAGTATATACTCAGAGAGGGACCTGGACCAAAGGAGGGGACAAAGAGGGTACTGTGAGAGGATACCTGCATTGTGGAAGTGGGGTTAGGCTGCCAGGAAAAGTTTGAGGACTGGAGGGCCAAAGGAGGGCACAACCTGAAGGGCCGCAGGTTTGGTTGAGTGGTGTGGGGGCTAGGATCCAGCAAGGAGCCCAGGCAAGGGACCTACATGAAGGTCCAGGCCAGGGGAGAGCAGGGAACACTAGCCTGGGAAGGCGGGCCTGCGATAGAGTACTGTAGTACAGAGAAGCCAAGGGAAGCAGGGAAGCAGCCTCAGCGAGGGGCCCTCGGACAACGCCCAGAAAAGCTCTGAGCAAGAATGGCCACCAGAGGCCAAGCAAGAAGCCAGGCCTGGGAATGGAGAACTGAGGGCCAAGTCTCAGGTAGTAGATTCAGGACAGTGGACAGGGCTGGGCAGGGAAAGCTGGGATTCAGTTGGTGGGAGTCAGGTAAGAGTGCAAACGCCCCTGCCAGGTGATATGGTTCCAGGTGAAAAATAAAGGGCCCAGGGAGAGCAAGGGCCCACATGAGGGGCACATCTTTCCCATAAGATGCCCTGGCACAGATGAGAATCAAGGGCCAGGCACCATGACAAGGGGGATTGGCAAGGGACAAGTCCAGGAGGACAGCAAACACAAGGCATGACAAAGGGTCGCAGTCAGAGCACAGAGGGACAGTAGCCAGGAAACAAGTAAGGATTCCAGGTAAGGGACCAACCTGCCCCAAAGAGGTTAGTAACCCAAGGAGAAGAGGCCTGCTCTCCAGGAGAAAGCACTAGGGAAAGGAGAGGAAGGGGTGGTGCTAGGATGAGGAGACAGAGGGCAGCACAAAGGGCAAGGAGGGGAGCTCAACAGGGAGCCCAAGCAAGGAGGCCCCCTGGTCTGTCCCTACAACAAGAGACCCTACAGGGAAAGATACAACACAAAGAATGCAATCAGGAGATCAGATAAGCAGCCTAGTCCTTGAATTGAACTGTGAAACATCAGAGTTGGGAGGGCTGTGTTTGGGTAGGGGCAGCATACAAGGCTAGAGTGCAGGGGATTGAAGGTAGGGGATCAGGCAGGACAAAGTTGGCACTAAGCCTTCAGTGGGCAGAGGCCAGCCAATCCCACTCCTCTGCCCCAGATGTGTAGATCCTCAGAGAGGGACCTGGATCAAAGGTGTGCCAACAGAGGGCACTGTGAAGGGATACTTTGTGTCCGGAATTGGGGGGATCGGTGGGGAGTCAGGACTCAATCTTGGAGCCCAGCCTAGGGAGAAGCGGGGGGCCTCATGTACATTATCTTATAAGGAGAGAATCCAGTCTTCCTAGTGGGAGTGGATCTAATCCTCAACAGTGTAGTAGGGTGGGAAAGGCTTCCACCAGTCAGAGTAGGAACACACAAAAACCAAAAGTTACTTATAGCCCCGTGAGCATGGTAGTTCAATGAAGTCTACTTCCAAGTCTTCAAAAGGTGCTCCTCCTATAGTTTGGATTCCTGGTGGGAGCTCTGACCTCTGACAAGGATTGTTGTGAGCACAAACCTCATATTGTTTTCAGAATATCCAGGTGAAGTTTGTGACCCAGGGGATAGAAATGTTGACACACAACTGTCTTGAGTGCTGTATGCCCAACATGTTCTCCTGTGAAACTGTTTGAGAAAGTTTGGGGCTAGAATCTCCAGGATGACTATGCTGGTGATCACAATATCTCCATCATCCTCCTGGAAGAAAAATTTTTTTTCAGTCTTAAACCATTTACGTTCATGTTGGGAGTATGTTGGCTCCCATTCTGTTAAATAGTCGGCCAGGCAGAAGGGGAGCCTTTAACCTGGGACTGGATTATTATCTCATTTCTTGCAGACAGCTAACCTGGCCTCTCTGTCAGCTCTCCAGTTGCCCTGAGAAACCACAATGTTTTTCCCCTTTCGATGACCTTGGCAATATATAATCACAACTTTCCTGGGAGCCCACAGTGCATCCAAAAGTTTAAGATTTTCTTGCCATACATCATGGCATTTTTTCCTCCTAAGTTAATGAGCCCCTTTTCCTTACATAAGGCCCTATAAATATGAAGGGTAGTGAACACATATTTTGAGTTTATGTAAATATCCACACAGAATCCTGCTGTCAACTAAGGTGCTTGAGTCAAAACAATAAGTTTTATTTTTTGTGCTGGGCAGGGAGAGGGGTAGTAGCAGCAGTGGCCTGGACATTCAGCTCTGAGTCAGTTGGGCACAATTCTTTTGATCATTACTGCCAGTTTCATAAGGCAGAGGGGCCTTAGGCAGATTTGGGGTCCAGAGAAATGTTCAGGACTATCAAAGGTGCAAGAGGGGGAGATGCTGGAGCAGCGAGAGGCTTTGCTCAGCTCTGTCTGCAGATGTGCTCTGGCTTAGGCTAGGGCTTAGGGCTGGTTCCAATTCCTTCTAACTCTTGGGCACAGTTTGTTTCTTATTTTTTTCTCTTAGACTTCCTATGAGGGCTTCTTAATAACTCTTTATTTTTAGCCCTTCTTCTTTGTTGGGGTCCCATCCTAGATCTGGATAATGGGCTGCATCAGATCAGTCATAGTCCAGGGTTTCTCCATGTAGGAGGAAGTATGATTTTTCCAGCTTATGAGTGCAATGGTGGTGAAAGGCTGGCACACAAAACGGCCTTGTCTCCCTCAGGTGTTTCCCTCTGGTCAATATTGGCAAGTCCTTTAGTCCCTTGCAGGGGCATCTGGAGTGCTCTCTTCTGGGTTGTAACTCTGGTCTTGGGACAAATCTCCTTAATCTTGGGAGGTGAAAGAGTCTTTGGTTCTAGGAAGCCTTTGGCTCTGAGGACACCAAAGAAGAAGGAATAGCCAGTATTTGAGGCCATCATTTGTTGCTTCTAAGGGTGACAGGGCTGAGGGGACAGTTTACTGTCCCAGTGGTATTGGTAAAGTTGGGTAGAGTGGTACATACGGTGGTGGGTCCTCTTCTGGCTCATGGGGAAAACTGTTTCCCTTCCTTTTTTTCCTCCATCAGGTATTCTGGTTAGCTGCTTTCTGTTGGGTCTTAGAGACCACTAGGCTCCTGACTAACATCAACTTGGACTGTCCATCTAGACAGGCTCTCAACCAAGGGGACTGTTTCTATACTATCTCTAGACAGCAATCAATGTAAAAGAAATGGTTCAGGGACTCCAACGATAGTCAAAAGGACCTCAGCAATACTCTCTCATCTAAAGATTCTTCAGGTGACCAGCCCACATCTTGGGTGGACCATACTACTTCAGAGAGTATGCCAACTTTTTGGAGTGAGAGAGGGGAGGGAGGGGAGAAAGAGGCACAGGTGATGCAGGGTCGAGGTCGGTGGGGAGCCAGGACCCCTTCAAGGATCCCAGGCTAGGGAGAAACAGAGGGAGGAGAGGGTCTGGGCAGTGCCAGGATTCCATAGTACAAGGGGAACAGAGGGAAGGCCCAGGAGGGGACCAGGAAAATGGGCCTGAAATCACGGCACAGGGACAGGATCCTCGAGAAGGGCAGCCAGGGGTTCAAGCAAGGCACTAGGCCAAGAAATGGAGAGCCAAGTGGCAGGACCTAGGCAGGTGTCTCATGAAAACAGACAGGGTTGGGGAGGGGAAGGAGAATAGAAATGGGACCGGGTGGTACAGGGAGAGGAGGGTTCAGAGACCCGGTCAACTGCTGGGTGTCAGGGTTGTGGAGTAGGGCCCAGGCTGGTGGAGGCCAAAGGGCCCAGGCAAGGGGAAGGGCTACATTTACCCAAAGGGAGCTTGAAGGGCCAAAAGGCCAGGACATGTCCTCAGCCCTGGTGTGCATCCTAGTAAAGGAATTAGGAAAAGGGGCATGGCAGAAACAGGGACAACAGGAGTTCCAAAGAAGGGCACAGCAAAATAGGCCAGAGGATGTGTGTTGTTGGCTTGGGGGCCAGGACCCCAGCCAGGAGATTAGGCTAGGGACCTAGATGTGGTCCAATGCCAGGGAAGAGCAGGGAAGGGTTCTAGGCAGGCAGCACTAGGGTTCTGCAAGGAAGGAAAGACAAAGGAAGCAGGAAATCATCCAAGCGAGGGGCACAAAGTCAAAGCCCAGGGATGCTAGGAGCAAGAAGGGACACCGGAGGTTCCAGGGAGGAGTCAGGCCAGGGAATTGAGAGCCAAGGATCAAGGATATGGCAGGGATCTCAGGATAGTATACAGGGCCGGGAAGGGAAGGCAGGGGATCCAAGAGGCAACAGGCAGGCTCAAAGCCCAGGGCCACTGCCAGGTGTCCAAGTTCTGTGTTCAGGATCAAGGGCCAAAGGAGAGCAAGGGGCCCAAGCGAGGGGCAGGGCTCTGTTCCCATAAAGTGCTCTGGCCCAGATGAGATTCCAGGGCCATTGAGCAGGCAAAGAGAGCCTGGCAAGGCATGGTACCCAGGAAGAGGGCAACCAGAGGGCACGGCTCAGGGTTGAGGTGGGTGCAGAGAGGGTCCAGAGCCAGGACCCAAGCAAGGAGTCCAGGCAAGGGTCTCACCCCACCGACCAAAAATGAGGGACTAAAGAGCAGGAGGCTCCTGGGTGAGTCCAGGTAAAACACAAGGAGATGGGAAGAAAGGGATGACACAAGAAGGAGGAGTCAGCCAGAAGCACAGGGCAAATCAAGAGAAGCATGCTAGGATGCCCCAAAAGAAATGACACCAGGTGAAGCCACACAATGGCACACGACTGGGGCATGTGGTCAGGGGCTCAGATGAAGGTTCAGGATCAGGAGGGGCTGGGTTGAGATTGTAGCAGCATTGAAGGCCAGAGGGCAGGTGAAGGAAGGGAGGGAATGGTGCAGGGCATGTCTGGTGCAAAGCACACTTCCACTGCCAGGTGTCAGTTTCTGGCAGTGAGGGGGATCAGGCGAGGTGGAGGGCTGTGTTTCCATAGTGAGATTTCAGGATGTAGAGGCCAGTAGTCTGCCCTGGGTGAGGGCCAAAGGAGGGGACTGTGAGGTAATGCCTTTTGTCTGGATGTTGGGGGAAGTCGGTGAGGAGCAAGGACCCAATCAAGGAGCCGAATCTAGGCAGAAGCAATGGAAGGAAGCATCCAGGTAGTGCTAGGATATGACAGCACAAGGAAAACAGAGGGGAGGCATATCAGGGTCCCGAGTAAGAGGCCTGAAATCAAGGTATATTAGTAGGGTCCTTGAGCAGGGCGGCCAGGGTCTCAAGCCAGGCCTAGGAACAGAAAGCCAAGTGCAAGGGCCAGCACCAGGGGTGAATAAAAATGAATAGGACTGGTGAAGGGAGGGAGGCAAGGGAGGGAACTGGTGGTGCAACAGAGGGAGGTTCAAGGCCCAGGCCCACCACAGGGTGTCTGTCCAGGAGCAGGGCCCAGGCTGGGGGAGGCCAAGTGGCCTATGCAAGGGGAAGGGCTATGTTTAACAAAATGGAGCCCCCAGGGCCAAGAGGCCAGGTCCAGTCTCCTGGCCTGGGTGAGTATCCTGGGAAAGGGATCAGGAAAAGAGGCCTGGCAGTGACAGGGACTAGAGGAGAGTTAAAGGAGGGCACAGCCTGAAGGGCCAGAGGACCATGTGGGAGAAATGTGGGCCAGAATACAATCAAGAATCCCAGGTTAGGGACCTAGAGGAGGGTCCAGGCCAAAGGAGAGCAGGGAAGGGCTGGGCCAGTAAGGTGGGACTGCACTAGGGTACTGCAGTGCAGGGAATCAAAGGGGAACATGGAAGTAGCCCTAGAGAGGGGCTGGCACACCAAGCCCAGGGAAACACTGAGCAAGAAGGGCCACCAGAGGCTCAAGCAGGGAGCCAGGCCAGGGAATTAAAAGCCAAGGGCTTGGGAAGGGGTCTCAGGTATGTGGACAAGGGTGGGGAGAGAAGGCAGGGGATCTAGCAGGGTGGAGACAGGCTCCAAGCTCAGGGCCACTGCCAGCTTTCAGGGTTCCGGGGGCAGGGCCAAGGACCCAGGGAGAGCAAAGGGGGCCCAGGCCAGGGGCAGGGCTCTGTTTCCTATAAGGTGCACTGGCACAGATGAGAATCCAGGGCCAGGGCCTGGGCAAAGATGGCTGGCAAGGGAAGGGATCTAGAAGGAGGGTGATGGGAGGACTGAAGAGAGATCATAGTGGGTGTGGAGCCAGGAACAAAGCAAGGAGTCCAGGCAAGGAATCGACCCTACCCAAGATGATGAGAGAACCTAGAAGCAGGGGACCGCATGAGGGGAAAGCATGGAAGGGGAGGAAGGGGTGATGTGAGGATGAGAAGCCAGCAGGAGGGTGTGTGGCACAAGGTTTCACTTTAGGGAGCGAAGTAGGGGGCACAAGAAAGCAGCCCCCATGTCCGAACCAACACAAAGAGATGCCATATGAAGCCACGTGACACTATGCCACACAAAACAAAAAAACACAGGGGCCCAGGTGAGGAGCCAGGCCCAAAGACTGGAGCACAAAGGGTCAGGGTTCTGGATGGCTATGTTGGGGTAGGGACAGCATGCAAGGGGAGGGAAGGGAGGGGATCAAGCAGAACAAGGTTCACACAAGGCCCATGTCCACTGGTAGGTATCAGGGTTTGAACAGCCAAAGGGGCCCAGGCAAGGGATTGGGCTCTGTTTCCCATAGGAGCCTTCAGGGCGCAGAGGCCAGCCAATTCCACTTGTCTGCCCCAGGTAAGTAGATCCTCAGGGAGGCACCTGGACCAGAGCAGGGCTGGGGAGGGTAGGGAAAGCAGAGAGGGGTGAGGGTGGCCCACAGGGAGA
Source organism: Callospermophilus lateralis (assembly GCF_048772815.1). Classification (NCBI taxonomy): domain Eukaryota; kingdom Metazoa; phylum Chordata; class Mammalia; order Rodentia; family Sciuridae; genus Callospermophilus; species Callospermophilus lateralis. The sequence continues at coordinate 132,866,012 of NC_135310.1, read as the reverse complement.
AAGACTCAAGGCCCAGATGCACTGATAGGTGTCAGGGCTGGGGAGCAGGACCCAGGCTGAAGGAGGCCAAAGGGCCCAGGCAAAGGGCAGGGCTACTTTTTCCCTTAGGGAACCAGGAGGGCCAATAGGCCAGGTCCACTCCCCTGGTGTGGGTGTGAATCCTGGGAAAGAGATCAGGAAAGGGGGCTTGGCAGGGACAGGAATGAAAGGAGGGCCAAAGAAGGGATCAGCAGAAAGAGCCAGAGGATGGGTGCTGGTGGGGTAGGGTCTGTGCCCCAACAAGGAGCCCAGGTTAGGGACCTAGAGGAGGGCCCATGCCAGGGGAGAACAGTGAAGGGCAGGGCTGGGCAGGTGGGCAGCACTAGTGGACTGCAGAGCAGGAACACCAAGAGGAACAGGAAAGCAGCTCAAGCAAGAGGCCCACAGTCAATGCCCAGGCATGCTCTGAGCAACAATGGGCATCAGAGGCTCAAGCAAGAAGCCAGGACAGGAAATGGAGAGCCAAGGGCTGGGGCAGGGGGATCAGGACAGTGGACAAGACTTGGGTGGGGGCTGGGGATGTGGCTGAAGCGGTAGCGTGCTTGCCTAGCATGTGCGAGGCATCGGGTTTGATCCTCCGCATCATATAAAAATAAAATAAAGATGTTGTGTCCACCAAAAACTAAAAAAAAATAAATATTTTTTAAAAATTCTCTCTCTCTCTCTCTCTCTCTCTCTCTCTCTCTCTCTCTCTTTAAAAAAAAAAGACTTGGGTGAGAAGACAGGGGATCCAACAGGGGCAGGAAGGTACAGGCCCAAGACCACTGCCAGGTGTCAGGGTTCCAGGTGCAGGACCAAGCACCCAGAAAGAGCAAGGGGCCCAGGCGAGAGGCAGAGCTCTGTTTCCCATAGGGTGCCCTGGCCCAGATTAGAATTCAGGGCCAGGGACCTGGCAAAGGAGGCCTAGAAAGGGAAGGAGGACAGGAGGAGGGCGACAGGAGGGCATGGTGGGGGATCCTGGTGGGTGCTCAAAGGGGTGAGACCCAGGACCCAAGACAGCAGTCCAAGAAAGGGACCCACCCAAGCCATCATGGATGAGAGACCCAAAGAAGAGAAGACCCACAAGCGCCAGGGGAATTCACAAGGGGAAGGGGAGGAAGGGGTTGCACAAGGACCAGAAGACAGAGAAAAGCGCAAGGGGCACCTAGGGGAGCCCTCTGGGGAGCACAAGCAAGAGGCCCCCAGGTCAGACCCAACACAAAGAAACTCCATGCTATCTAAAGGACATGAGAAAAGTGATCAGGGGCTCAGGTGAGCAGCCAGGCCCTGGGACTGGATCTCAACGAACCAAGGTTAGGGAAGGCTGGGTTGGGGTAGGGGCAGCATGCAAGGTGAGAGGGCACTGGAGACAAGAGAGGGGATTGCTCAGGGCTGGGTTGGAGCAAGTCACATGTTAATTGCCAAGCATCAAGGTTCAGGTGGTAAAGGGGACACAGGTGAGTGGCAGGGCTGTGTTTCCCACTGGGAGCATTCAGGGTGCAGAGACCAACCAATTCAGCTCCTCTGCCCCAGGTGAGTAGATTCTCAGAGAGGGACCTGGACCAAAGGAGGGGCAAATTCAGGCACTGTGAGGTGATACCTTTGGTGTAGAGTTTGGGGTGGGGTCAGTGGGCAGCCAGGACCCATGAGGAACCCAGGCTAGAAAGAAGCCGGGGGAGTAGAGGGTCTGGGAAGTGCCAGGATACCTCAGCATAAGGGGAACAGAGGGGAGTCACAGGAGGGGGCTGGTAATAGGGGCCTGAAACCAAGAGACAGGGACAGGTTCCAGGAGAAGGGCAGCCAGGGGTTCAAGCAAGGAGCTAGGCTCAGTAATGGAAAGCCAAGCGCTAGCACCTGGGCCTCGGTGAATGAAAAGGGACATGGTTGTTTGTGGAAGCTCCTATACCTCTGCAGCCTGGGTAGAGCAGACTGGCTCCTCCAGGCAAGAGATCCATCCCACCTTGGTGTCCAGGCTAGCTTGTATTCTGCCTCAGCCGGTGTAGAGGGGACTTGCCTCTCCATGTAAGCGGCCCCTCCCACCTGGGTTTGGGGGCGGGGGGCTCCTGTATAGCTGCAGCCGGGGTAACAGGGACTTGCCCCTCCAGGCAGGAGATCCCTTTCACCTGAATGTCTGAGGGAATTCATTTACCTCCACATGCAGGGTGGTGGGGACTCGCCCCTTCAGGAGGGAAATCATTCCCTCCTGGATGTCTGGGGGAATTCCTATACCTCCGAATGCAGGATAGAGGCGACTCGCCTCTCCAGACAAAGAACCCTCCCACCTGGGGGTCCATAGGAGCTCATATACCACCGCAGCCAGGGTAGAGGGAACTAGCCTCACCAGGCTGAAGACCCCTCCCACCTGGGTGACCTGGGGGGGGGGGCTCCTATACTGCTGCAGCCACAGTTGCAGGGACTTTCCCCTCCAGGCGAGAGACCCCACCCACCTGGGTGTCTGGGGGAGCTCCTATACCTCCCAGCCAGGGTACAGGGGACTCGCCCCTCCAGTCCGGAGACGCCTCCCACGTGGTGTGCTGGGAGCTCTTATATGGCAGGAGCTAAAGTAAAGGGGAATCGCCTCTCCAGGTGAGAGAATCCTCCCATTTGGCTGCTGGGGTGAGCTTGTATATCACCTCAGATACCCATCCTCCCACCTGGGTATCTGAGGAAGTTTGTATACCTGCACAGCTAGGGTAGAGAGGAATTGCCTCTCCAGGTGAGAGAATCCTCCGACTTGGCTGCTGGGGTGAGCTTGTATATCACCTCAGATACCCATCCTCCCACCTGAGTATCTGAGGAAGTTCGTATACCTGCACAGCTAGGGTAGAGGGGATTCACCCCTCCAGGCAGGATATGCCTCCCACCTGGATGTCAGGAGGAGCTCTTATACCGCCTTAGCCAGGGTAGAGGGGACGCGCCCCTCCAGGGGAGAGACCCCTTCCACCTGGGTGTCCAAGAGAGCTCTGATACCACCACAGGAAGGGTAGGGGAAACTCGCCACTCCAGGCATGAGACCCTTCCTGCCTGGGTGTCAGGGGGAGCTAGTATACTGCCCCAGCCAGGGTAAAGGGGACTCACTCCTCCAGGGGGAAGACCCCGACCACCTGGGTCGGGGAGCTCATATACCACTGTAGCCAGGGTAGTGGGGACTCACCCTTCCATGTGGGAGACCCCTCCCACCTGGTGTCTGGGGAAGCTTGTATACCTCCACAGCCGAGGGGCCTCGCTGCTCCCGTTGGGAGACCCTTCCCACCTGGGTGTGTGAGGGGAGATCCTATACCGCCACAGCCAGAGTAGAGGGGACTGCCCCTCCAGGCGGGAGACCCCTCCCACTTGGATTTCATGGGGAGCTCTTATTCTGCTGTAGCCAGGTAGAGGGTACTCGCCGCTCCAGGAGGGAAACCCCTTCCACTTGGGTGTCAGGGGAAGTTCCTACACTGGTGCAGCCAGGGTAGGAGCGGACTTGCCCTTCCTGTCGGGAGACCCCCTCCCTCCTGGGTGTCTGGGTGAGCTCCTATACCTCCACAGCAAGGATAGAGGGAACTCACCCCTCCAATCAGGAGACCCTTCCCACCTGGGTGTCTGGGGGAGCTTGATGACTGCAGGGGCCAGTGTAGAGGGGACTCGCCCCTACAGGTGGGAGACCCTCCCACCTCCGTGTGTGAGTGGGGGGGTGGAGTTCCTATAGTGCCACAGTCAAGATAGAGGGAACACGCCCCTGCAGGCAGAAGACCCCTCCCACCTGGGTGTACTCGGACCTCTTATATGGAAAGAGCCAAAGTATAGGGGACTCGCCCTTTCAGGCGGGATACCCCTCCCATCTTGGTGTCCTGGAAGCTTGTATACTGCCAAAGCCAGGGTAGAGGGGACTCGCTATTTCATGCGGAACACCACTCCTGCCTGTGTGTTGGGGGGCGCTTGTATACCACCTCAGCCAGGATAGAGAAGACTTGCCCCTCCAGGCGGGAGACCCCTCCCACCCGAGTGTCTGGGAGAGCTTGTATACCGCCACAGCCAGGATAGGGGTGACTCATTGCTCCAGGCGGGAGAACCCTCCCACCTGGGTGTCAGAGGGAGTTCTTATACCCCCACAGCCAGTGTAGAGAGGACTCGCCTCTCCAGTCAGGAGACCCCATAACCTGGGTGTCTTGGGGAGCTTTTATACCGCCAGAGCCAGGGGAGAGGGTACTCCCTGCAGGTGGAAGATCCCTTCCACCTGGTTGTCAGAGGAGTACATATACTGCCACAGGAAGGGTAGAGGTAACTCCCACTCCCTGTGAGAGACCCCTCCCACCTGGGTGTAGGGGGGACCTCCTATACCACTGCAGCTAGGGTAGAGGGGGCTCACCTCTCCAGGCCGGAGACTCTCCCACCTGAGTGTCAGGGGAAAATCCTTTACTGCCACATCCAGGGAAGATGGGACTCACCCTTCCAGGCGACAGACCCATCCAAATTGGTGTCAGGGAAAGCTAATGAACCACTGCAGCCAGGGTAGAGGGGACCCCTTCAGGCGGGAGACTCCTCCCTTCTGAGTAAGGTGGTGGGAGCTCCTATACCACAGCAGCCAGAATAGAGCTGGCTCACCACTCCAAGCAGGAAACCCCTCCTACCTGGGTGTCTGGGAGAGCTGGTACACCCCCTCAGCCAGGGTAGAGGGAAGTCACTCCTCTAGGCGAGAGACCCCTCCCACCTGTGTGTCAGGGGAAGCTCCTTAACTGCTGCAGCCAGGGTAGAGTGCACTTGCACCTCCAGGTGGAAGACCCCTCCCACCTGGGTATCAGATGGAGTTCATATACCCCAGGAGCCAGGATAGAGGCATCTGGCACCTGAGACAAGAAACACCTCCCAACTGGGAATGGGAGTAACTCATATACCGCCTTAGCCCGGGTAGAGTGGACTCGCCCATCCAGGCAGAATACCCCACCCACCTGGGTGTCAGGTGAAGCTCAAATACCCCAGCAGCCAGAGTAGAGGCAAATTGCACATCCAGAGGAGAAACACCTCCCACCTGGGAAAGGGAGTAACCCCTATACCACCTTAGCCAGGGTAGAGGGGATATGTAAGTTTAGGCGGGAGACCCCTTCCACCAGGGTGTCAGGGGGAGCTCCTATACTGCCACAGCAAGCCAAGAGGGGACTTGCTCCTTCTGACAGGAGACCCCCTCCCACCTGGGTTTTGGGGGAGCTTTTATACCGCAGCAGCCAAGGTAGAGGGAACTCTACCCTCCAGATGAGAGACCCTTTCCACCTGGGTGTCCTGGGGAGCTCCTATACCACTGCAGCAGGTTAGAGGGGATTCTAGATTCCTGGTGGGAGACTCCTCCCAATTGGGTCTCAGGGGAGCTCCTATACTGCAGCAGCCAGGGTAGAGGGGACTCCTACCTCTAAGCAGGAGACCCGATTCACCTGGATGTCAGGGGGAGTTACTAGACAGCTACAGCCAGGGTAGATTGGACTTGCCCTTCCAATTCTGAGACCCCTCTCACCTGGGTAGAGGGGCCTCACCCCTTCAATTGGGAGACCTTTCCTACCTGGGTGTCATGGGGAGCTCCTTTCTGCCACAGCCAGGGTAGAGTGAACACGCCTCTGCAGGCGGAAGACCCCTCCCACCTGGATATAGTGGGACCTCTTATATGGCAAGAGCTAAAGTAGAGGAGACTCACACTTCCAGGATGGATACCTCTCCCACCTGGTGTCAGGGGAGCTTGTATACCGCCAAAGCCAGGGTAGAGGGGACTCGCCTTTTCAAGTGGAAGACCACTCCCACCTTTGTGTAGGGGAGTGCTTGTATATTGCCTTTGCCTGGGTAGAGAAGACTTGGCCCTCCAGGCGGGAGACCCTCCCACCTGAGTGTCTGGGATAGCTTGTATATCGCCACAGCCAGGGAAGAGGGGACTCCCCTGGCATGAGACCCTTTCCACCTGGGTGTTGGGGGAGCACCTATACAGCCACAGGCAGTGTAGAGGGAACTCCATTCTCCAGGCTGGAGACTCCTCACACCTGCTTGTCAGGGGAATTCATATACCGCAGCAGCCAGGGTAGAGGGAACTCGCGCCTCCAGGCAGGAGACCCCTGCCACCTGGGAGCTCCTATACCTCCCACCTGGGTGTGGGGAGTGGAGCTCCTATACCCCTGCACCCAGGGTAGTGGGGACTTGCCCCTCCAGGCAGGAGATGCCTCCCACCTGGGTGTCTGGGAAAGCTCTTATACCACCGCAGCCATGGTAGAGGGTATGTTCCCCTTCAGGCAGGAGACTCCTCTCTCCTGGGTGACTGGGGAGCTCGAATACCACCTCAGCCAGGGTAGAGGGGTCTTGCAGCTCCATTTAGGAGACCCTTCCCACCTGTGTGTCATGGGTATCTTGTATACCCTCACAGCCAGGGTAGAGGGGAATTGCCCCTCCAGGCGGGAAACCCCTCCCACCTGGGTATTTGAGGGGGGAGCCAGTACACTGCTGCAACCAGGATAGTGGGGACTTGTCCCTCTAGTCAGGAGACCCTCCTAACTGGTTGTCGCAGGGAACTTGTATACCACCTTAGACAGGGTAGAGGAGACTCGACCATCCAGGCGGAAGACCCCTCCAATCTGGCCAATGGCAGGAGCTCATATACCACCCCAGCCAGGATAGAAAGTAATTACCTGCCGCAGTCCAGCTGCAGCAAAATAACCGGGGGGTGACGAACAACTTGTGTACATTGATACAGCAGGAGTGGGAGCCATTTATTGTAGGACAGGAAGGGTATATATACATTCCACACAGCTTATCTTAATTAACATAAACTAGATACAGCAGTCAACCAATAAGGAATCTCCACACTTAATGGCTTGCTGGCGTTACTTCACAAACCACTCCCTCTGGCAAAATGCCAGGCGCCATCTTGACTTGTTTATAGACCCTAACATTTTCCCCTTTTGTTTAATTTAAATAACAACCAAAGTGGTTTTTACACAAACACCATAAATAATGTGCTACAAGCGGAAGGGGAGGATACAAAATGCCACAATACCAAGCCAATTGATGGCTCCATGCAAGAAGCCCTTGGAAAAATTATACCAGCAATGACACCATTAGCAAAGATACCGAGTGACAATTTGTTGTAGATTACAGTTTGTTGTCTCAGTCTAGGTAAAGCAGTGTCTCAATAGATTAACTCACAGTCCACATAAATCACAGTCCAGGTAAGTTTTGCAGGCAGCTATCTTGATCCGAAGTCTTGTCCAGTTCTCAGCAACACTGGAAATTCTTCCACCTTCATCTTCACTGGCACTGGGAGGAAGGCAGGAACTCCGGATGGCTAAAGAAAATCCTGTAGTATTCCAGCAGGCACTAAGAAAACAACCTTCTGAAAAATTTAGTACATTATCTCAAGGTTTTTTACATTTGAAATAAGCCTTAATAGTGCTCATTACTCATCAGCCTCCAGGTGTGGAAGAACCATTGTAGTTACTGGCCTTGGAAATGATCAAACTTCAGGGACACGGGCTGTCTTCTGCCTGCAGTGTCCCAGGCAGCCCCAGATGGCCCCGGGGAGAGTCCCAGACTCAAACTGCCACTGGACACAGGGAGCAAGAGCCTTCGAGACTGTGCCTCCAGGTCAGGTCTAGATTTGGGCTCCAGTCAGTGGAAGAGCCAGCTGCCGAGGCTTGGAAAGTTCTTGCTACCCCATGACTGGCTTGTGCACATGGCAGCCGCAGCTCCAATTCACGCACCCTCCAGTAACGAAAAGTATTCAGTAATAGCCTTTTGCTGAAACTTTTTTCCTGATAATCCTTCTTCTTTTGAATTTTCTTTTTCTTTCTGACTAGAGTTCCTGGGCTTTTATCAACACATGCCCTAATTGCCCTTGGTTCCACTGGGGTGCCTTCTCCCCTTAATAATTTACTTAACACCCCTTCCATATTTTCGTCCCAAAGACAATACAACATTTCAAGACAAAACAAGACACAAACATACTGTATCAATATTTTCCATTTTCTCAAAATGGCCATTTTTTCTTTCGCCCTATCTGTCTAGGGACGAGCAGATTTGCTCCTGTCCTATCTATGGAGGGGCAGCTTTTTTTCTGTCACTTACCCCCGAGTGTCCCGGGGCTCCCCATTTGGGCCACCATCTGCCACAGTCCGGCTGCAGCAAAATAACTGGGGGATGAGGAGCAACTTGTGTACATTGATATAGCAGGAGTGGGAGCCCTTTATTGTAGGACAGGAGGGGTATATATACATTCCACACAGCTTATCTTAATTAACTTAAACTAGATACAGCAGTCAACCAATAAGGAATCTCCACACTTAATGGCTTGCTGGAATTACTTCACAAACCACTCCCTCTGGCAAAATGCCAGGCGCCATCTTGACTTGTTTATAGACCCTAACAATTACCCCTCCTATCGGGAGACCCCTCCCACTAGGGTGTCAGGGAGGGCTCATATACTGCCACAGCCAGGATAGAGGGGACTCGCCCCTACATGCGGGAGACCCTTCCCACCTGAGTGTCTGCGGGAGCTTGTATATCTTTGCAGCCACAGTAGAGGAGACTCACAGCTCCACTTGGGAGACCTTTCCCACCTGTGTGTCAGGTGGGAAATACCACCAAAGCCAGGGTAGAGGGGACTTGCCCTTCCAGGCAGGAGACCCCTCCCACCTGGGTGCTAGGGGGAGCTGTTACACCACTGCAGCCATGGTAGAGGGTACTTTCCCCTTCAGGCGGGAAACCCATCCCAACTGGGTGTCCGGGAGGGGGGGAGCTCTTATACCACGACAGCCAGTGAAGAGGGGAGTCCTCCCTCCAGGCGGGAGACCCCTCCAACCTGGGCTTCAGGGGAGCTCTTAACCGCTGCAGCCAGGGTAAGGGACTCGCCCTTCCAGGAGGGAGACCCTTTCCACCTAGGTGCCCAGTGATGCTCCTATACCTCTAAAGCCAGGGTAAAGGGGACTTGAATGTCTAGGCGGAAGACCCCTTCCACCAGGGTGTAGGGAGAGTCATATATCGCCACAGCCAGGATAGAGGAGACTCAGCCCTCCATACGGGAGACCCCTCCCACCTGGGTGTCTGCAGGAGCCTGTACACCTCTGCAGCCAGGGTAGAAGGGACTCACTGCTCCAGTCGTGAGACCCTTCCCACCTGTGTGTCAGGGGAACTCCTATACTGCAGCAGCCATGATAGAGGGTAATTTCCCCTTCAGGCGGGAGACCCATCCAACCTGCGTGTGGGGAGTAGAGCTAGCATTTGCCTGCAGCCAGGGTAGTGGGGACTCACCCCTCTAGGCAGGAGATCTCTCCTACCTGAGTGTCAGGAGGAGCTCTTATACCACAGCAGCCATGGTAGAGGGTAATTTCCCCTTCAGGCGGGAGACGCATCCAACATTAGTGTCAGGGGGTGCTCTTATACCGTCGCAGTCAGCGAAGAGAAGACTGGACCCTCCTGTCGGGAGACCCCATAACCTGGGTGTCACGGGGAGCTCCTATACCTCCAGAGCCAGTGGTGACGATCCCTTCAACCTGGTTGTCAGGAGAGTTCATATACTGCCACTGGCAGGGTAGAGGGGACTCGCCACTCAAGGCGGGAGACCCCTCCAGCCTGGGTGTAAGGGGGAGCTCCTATATCACTGCAGCCAGGGTAGAGGGGCCTCGCCTCTCCAGGTGGAAGACCCCTCCCACCTGGGTGTCAGGAAGAGCTCTTATACCACCAGCCATGGTAGAGGGTACTTTTCCCTCCAGGCAGGAGACCGCTCTCACCTGGGCTTCAGGGGTGAGCTCTTATATCGCTGCAGCCAGGGCAAAGGGGACTCGCCACTCCAGGAGGGATACCCCATCCACCTGGGTGTCCTGGGGTGCTCCTATACCTCTGAAGCCATAGTAGAGGGGATTCACACATCTAGGCGGGAGATCCCTTCCACCAGGGCATCAAAGGGAGCTCATATACCGCCACAGAAGTGATAGAGGGGACTCGCCCCTCCATGCGGGAGACCCTTCCCACCTGGATGTCTGGGGAAGCTTGTATACCTCCGAAGCCAGGGTAGAGGGGACTCCGCTGCTCCAGTCGGGAGACCCTTCCCACCTATGTGTCAGGGGGATCTCCTATAGTGCCACAGCCAGGGTAGAGGGGACTTGCCCTTCCAGTCGGGAGAACCCTCCCATCTGGGTTTCTGGGAGAGCTTGTATACCGCCACAGCCAAGGTAGACGTGACTCATTGTTCCAGGCGGTAAACCCCTCCCACCTGGATGTGGGGGGGAGCCCATATACCCCCTAAGCCAGTGTAGAGGAGACTCGTCCCTTCAGTCGGGAGACCCCATAACCTGGGTGTCGGAAGGAGCTCCTATACCGCCAGAGACAGGGGAGAGGGGACTCGACCCTCCAGGCTAGACTCTACCTCCAGGGTAGAGCGAACATGCCCTGAGAGGCAGAAGACCCCCTCCCTTCAGGCGGAAGATCCCTTCCACCTGGTTGTCAGGGGAGTTCATATACTGCCACTTGAGGTGGGAGACCCCTCCCACTTGGGTGTATGGGGGAGCTCCTATACCACTGAAGCCAGGGTAGAGGGGACTCGCCTCTACAGGCGGAAGACCCATCATATCTGGGTGTTCAGGGAAACTGTATTCTGCCTTAGCCAGAGTAGAGGGGACTCACCCCTGTAGGCGGGAGACCTCTCTTACCTGGATGTCCTGGAAGCTCTTATAAGGCACCTGCCAAAGTAGAGTCCTCCCTTTCAGGCAGGAGACTTTCCACCTGGGTGCCCTGGGGAGCTCCTATACCGCTGCAGCATGGTAGAGGGGACTCGCACCTCTAGGCGGGAGACCCCTTTCACCTGGGTGTCAGGGGGAGTTCCTATACCTCCGCAGACAGGGTAGAGGGGACTCGCCCCTCCAATCGGGATCCCCTCCCACCTGGGTTTTGGGGGAGCTCCTATGCTACCACAGCCAGGGTAGAGCAAACATGCCCGGGAGGCGAAAGACCCCTCTCTCCTGGGTGTACTGGGACCTCTTATATGGCAAGAGCTAAAGTAGAGGGGATCACACTTCCAGGAGGGATAACCCTCCCACCTGGCTGTCGGGGGAGCTTGTATACTGATAAAGCCAGGGTAGAGGAGACTCGCCTGTCCATGCGGAAGACCACTCCTACCTGTGTGTAGGGGGATGCTTGTATAACGCATCCTATTAGCCTGGTAGAGAATACTTGCCCTTCCAGGCGGGAGACCCTCTCACCTGGTATCTGGGATAGCTTTTATACCGCCATAGCCAGGGAAGAGGGGACTCACCCCTCCAGTAGTGAGACACCTTCCAGCTGGGTGTCCAGGGGAGCATCTATATAGCCACAAACAAGATAGAGGGGAATCTATTCTCCAGACTGGAGACTCCTCACACGTGGTTGTCAGGGGAACTCTTATACCACAGGAGCCAGGGTAGAAGGGACTCACTCCCCAAGCGGAATACCCCTCCCACCTGAGTGTGGGGGTTGAGCTCCTATACCCCTGCAGCCAGGTAGTGGAAACCTGCCCCTCCAGGCTGGAGACTTCTCACCTGGGTGTCAGGGGGTAGCTCAAATACCACCTCAGGCAGGTAAGAGGGGACTTGCCCCTCTAGGCGGGAGACCCTCCCACCTGGGTGTCAAGGGAGCTCCTATACCGCTGCAGACAGGGTAGAGGGAACTCTGCCTCCAAATGGGAGACCTCTTCTACCTGGGTGTCCTGGGGAGCACCTATACTGCTGCAGGAGAGTAGAGGGGACTCTAGTCTCCTGGCAGGAGACTCCTCCCTATTGGGTGTCAGGGGAGCTCATATACTGCAGCAGCCAGGGTAGAGGGGACTCGCCCTTCCAGGTGAGAAACCTATCCAACCTGGTTGTCAGGAAAAGCTAGTATATCACTGCAGCCAGGGTAGATGAGACTCACCCCTTCAGTTGGGAGACCCCTCCCATTTGGGTATGGGGGGATCTTGAATACCTCAGTGTTGAGGGCCACAGATAAGTCAAGATGGCGCCTGGCACTTTGCCAGGAGGAGTGATTTGAGAAGTAACGTCATCGAGCCATTAAGATGATGGAGATTCCTTAATGACTGACTGCTGTATCTAGATGATAATTAAGTTAAGCTGTGTATAATTATTAAGATGATAAGGATTCCTTAATGACTGATTGCTGTAACTGAATGATGCTAAATTGAATCAAGCTATGTATTCATTTATGTATATATACCTCTGCTGTCCTACAATAAAGAGGCTCCCGCTGTTTTAACCTTCACAAGTTGCTTGTCACCCCCTGGTTATTTTGCCCAGCCAGACTGCGGCACCACAGCAGCCAGAATAGAGGGGATTCGCCCCGCCAAGCAGAAGATCCCTCCCACCTGTGTGTCTGTGAGAGCTGGTACACCCTCTAAACCAGGGTAGAAGGAAGTCACCCCTCAAGGCGGGAGACCCCTCCCACCTGGGTGTCAGGGAAAGCTCCTTAACAACTGCAACCAGGGTAGAGTGGACTCGCTCCTCCAGGCAGAAGACCCCTCCCACCAGGGTGACAGGTGGAGCTCATATATCCCAGCAGCCAGGGTAGAGGTAACTCGCACCTCCAGGCAAGAGACACCTCCCACTTGGAAATAGGAGTAACTCCTATACTGCCTTAGCCAGGGTAGGGGGGACACGCCCCTCCAGGTGGAAGACGCCTCCCACATGTGTGTCTGGTGAGGAGGGGTTCCTATACAGCTGCATATTGGGTAACAGCCACTCGCCCCTCCAGGTGGGAGACCCCTTCCTCCTGTTGGTAGGAGGGGGCTCTTTTACCGCCGCAGCAAGGGTTGAGGGAACTCACCCCTTCAGGCAGGAGACCCTCCCACCTGGGCATGTGGCGGGGGGATCTCGAATACTACCACAGCTAGGGTAGAGGGGACTGGCCCTTCCTGGCGGGAGACCCCTTCCACTTGGGTGTGTGTGTGGGAGATTCTATACCTCCCCAGACAGGGTAGAGGGTACTCGCGCCTCCAGGCAGGAGACCCCTCCCACCTGGGTTTCAGGAGGAGCTCTTATACCGCCACAGCCAGTGTAGAGGGGACTTGCCCCTTCAGTAGAGAGACCCGTTCTACTTGCATGTCCTGGGGAGCTCCTATACTGCCACAGCCAGGGAAGAGGAAACTCGCCCCTCCAGGCGGGAGACCCCTCCCACCTGGGTGTTAGGGGAGCACCTATACCGCCGCAGGCGGGGTAGAGGGAACTTTACCCTCCAGACTGGAGACCTCTTCCACCTGGGTGTCCTGGGGAGCTCCAATACCCCTGCAACAGGGTAGAGGGGACTCTAGCCTCCTTGCCAGAGACTCCTCCCAATTATAAGTCAGGGGAGCTCCTATACTGCAGCAGCCTGGATAGATGGAACTCCACCTCTAGCCAGGAGACCCCTCCCACCTGGGTGTCAGGGGGAGGTCCTACAGGGCTGCAGCCACAGTAGAGTGTACTTGCCCTTCCAGTCAGGAGACCCCTCCCACCTGAGTGTCTGGGAGAGCTGGTACACCCCTGCTGGGAGCCATCAGCCAAGTAGGTATGACAATTTCCTTGCCAGCGTACTTCGATGCTGTCTAGTGGAAGGACTCCTGAAAAGTGACCTTGCTCAAGGACCAGGGCGGATCCGTGTTTAGGGTGTCCCCGGTTTAGCATAATAGGAGATTAGGGTGTTCCCCGTTTAGAATAGGGCGTATCCTGCTGCCTGAGTTCCTCTTGAGTTCTTAGGGTCAGACAGTATATTTGGGAGACAGAAGCCCAGGAGGTGTGGATTTGGGCAGAGAACGTGGATTTCCCCAGAACGTGTTTGTAGAAGGCCGGTGTGAGTTCGGGAATAAAGAATTGCTGTTTGAATCTACAAGCTGTGTGGAGGCTCGTGATTTGTGCCCAGTCAGAGACTGCGGCACACCCCCTCATCCAGGGTAGAGGGAAGTCACCCCTCTAAGACCCCCTCCCACCTGGGTGTCAGGTGGAGCTCATATACCCCAGCAGCCAGGGTACAGGCAACTCGCACCTCCAGGTGAGAGACGTCTCTTACCTGAGAAAGGGGGTAACTCCTATACTTCCTTAGCCAGGGTAGAGGGGACTCACCCCTCCAGGCAGAAGACCCCTCCCACATGGGTGTCTGGTGAGGATGGGTTCCTATACAGCTGCAGCTGGGGTAGCAGTGACTCGCCACCCAGGCCGGAGACCACTTCCTATTGAGGGTAGGAGGGGGCCACATACCCCTGCAGCCAGGGTTGAGGGGACTCGCCCCTTCAGGCTTTCAGCGGGAGCTCATATACCACTACAGCCAAGGAAGAAAGTGCTTGCCCCTCCTGGTGGGAGACCCCTCCAATTAGGGTGTTAGTGGAAGCTCATATACCTCTACAACCAGGATAAAGGGGACTCGCCCCTCCAGGCAGGAGACCCCTCCCACCTGGGTGTCAGGTGTGATCCTTTAATTCTGCAGCCAGGGTGGAGGGGACTCGACCCTTCAGGCGAGAGACCCATCCAACATGGGTGTCAGGGAAAGCTAGTAAAGCACTGCAGCCAGGGTAAAGGGGACTCACCACTTCAAGCGGGAGACACCTCCCATCTGGGTATGCCGGTGGGCTCCAAGTAGGAGACCCTTCCACTGGGTGTCTGGGAGAGCTGGTACACCCTCTCAGCCAGGGTAGAGGGAAGTCACCCTTTGTGCGGGAGACCCCTCCACCCTGGGGGTCAGGGGAAGCTCTTTAATCTCTGCAGCCAGGGTAGAGTAGACTCGCCCCTCCAGGCGAAAGACCCTTCCCACCTGGGTGTCAGGTGGAACTCACGTAGACCAGCAGCCCGGGTAGAGACAACTCACACCTCCAGGCGAGTAACACCTCCCACCTGGAAATGGGGGTAACTCCAATACCGCCTTAGCAAGGGTAGAGGGGACTCGCCCCTCCAGTAGGGAGAGGCCTCCCACATGGGTG